>NC_133652.1:241275403-241625645 GCF_009905375.1 Apium graveolens | reverse complement strand
TGAATGATTTATCCGTTGAAGCTTTAGAGACATCCGTTGAAGCTTTGTTTCTCATCCGTTGAAGGTCTTTAAGTTATCCATTGACACCATTTCATTTATACAAAATTACAAGGCATGAAATATTTACAATTGGCCTTCCTATCTGCATATCCTCTAGTAGTCAACATGACTTATAATTTCCCTCAACATTTAAGAGTTATATCTCAAATTTAGAGACTGAAATGTGCTACAACACTAGACTTATTTCTAAGTAAAGCTACACCATCAACGGATAGCCAAAATGGTCTTATCCGTTGAGGCTACAAATACTAGATTTCTACTTAAGTGTTTTGTTAAACATATCATCAAACTAATGCACATATATTCCTAACATAGATCGTCTGGGTATTTTTTTCATAATTTTCCGATGTGTGGATTAATTATTATGATTTTTTGAAGTTATTTTAATTAAAATTCATAATTAAATATGTATATATATAATCTGTTGTATATATATATATATATATTATGTATCTTGCTGGAAATCAGAAAAGGTATACTGAAGCTGACAGGAACGGCGTTCTATATCGCGGCGGCGGCGGCGGCTGTTGTTTAATAAAAAAAAAGAAAAAAAAGGGAGTCGGCTGGTGCAGGACACGGGGAAAGAGGGTGTCGCGCATTCTGGGAATGCGTTACACCCTGTAGCGCATTCACGGAATGCGTTATACCTTTATAAAATGATTTTATAAAGTCTCTAAAAATCCAAGTTATTTTATGATATAAATTTTATAATTTTTGAACTTATATTTTATTTTATAAAAATAAATCATTATAAATTTTAGTTGTCATATTTATCAAATTACATAAGAGACCATGCATGCAAATCACCCTTCTATTCTCTCAAAGGGCAAACAAGACTTTTCCAACCCCACTAACTCATTTGATTATTACCAAATTACTACCTTAGCCTTGCATGCAAAATGGCCTAACTTTAACCAAGGGACATTTTTGTAAGTTCTCACTTCCACTCATCATTTGTAAACCAAATAGCATAAAACAAAGAAATCAAAGTGGGAGAAGTCATTCTCATTCCACACTCCAACACACCTCAAATTTCTCTCCTTTTCCCCCTCCCACATTGCTCTCGGCCGAAGGCCAATTCCCCATCCCCTTCCATTTTTCAATTCATTCTTCATCTTCCCAAGTGTAAATCTTTTACCTACATTCATCTTACATACTTTCCAAGTGTTTTGTGACTTGGAAGTTGAAGTTCCATGGATGCATGTGTAGTTCTTATGTGATCTCCAAAGAGAAACTCTTGATTCTTGTGAATTCAAGAGCTCTCTATGAGATATATTATGTATATGTGCTAACTAAGTGTTTTATGGAGATATCATGCTTTAAAATCCTTTGCATGCTACTGAAATTTTATTATATATTTATGTTTAGCCATGCATGTTAGTTTTAAGACATTAAAATGATGATCAACTATGTTTTGCATGCTACTCTTTTCGAAATCATGTAGTTATGTTTAAAAATCTATAAATTCGAAATATGTGTGCTTAAAATAGATTGTTTCCATGATAAATTTCTTATTAATACTTAAAAGAAGTTATATTTCATGATTATTAAGGATGAATATTAGGTGCAAATCGATTTTGCAAGCATTTAAAACTTTATGCCTAGCCGAAATCTTGTTATGTGCTTTCCATGAGTTGCATGTTATATATTTGGTTGCATGTTGTTGTTTTTGGGCATGGATGATCTCACCCAAGTTTATTTTGAGAATAAGGGAGTTATTTCAGTAGATCACCATGTATAAGTCTTGGTTTAAGTATTGAGTTGTTGTTAGTTGAGTTTGTCAAGTCAAAACCTTGGAAAATGAGAGTTATAGTTTCTGCAGAAAAATCAGTATAGCACCCTGAGGTTTAGAGTGAGTTTTGACCATATCATTGGTGTGCACTTTGAGGCCCAAGCTACCAGAAGTTAGTATTGGGAGTATATAAAAGGTTTTAGGAGTTGGTTGGAGGTTTGCATGTCATTTGGTTAGGTGCACAAGTAGAATCACAAAATCTGTCCAGCAGGGGACAGTTTTGTTGCAACTTAGAAATAGGGAGATTTGACCATGTCATGGGTAGGTCCTCATTAGGCCCAATTGGGCCTTAGTTAGAGGGTATGTCAGAGAAGTTTTTCCAACCATAGTTCATAGGATATGAGCTAGAACCATGTGTCACAAGTTAATTCAAGTCAGGGCATTTTCTGCCCAGAAAAGCAGGGGAACCTTGGACTTTTAGCTTAGGCCCAAGCTAGGCCCTTGAGCCACATCAAATTTGTGAGATGCCCTTAGGTCAGGAGAGTCTTGTGTAAAAGTTTGAAGGAAAAATTGTAGTTTAAGAGTGTCTAATGTACTCTCGAAACCATAGTTGTCATTCTGAAATTTGCACCAGTGAGCACTATCACTTATCACATAGTTTTAGAACACTTAAAAGTGAGTATTAGGTCGACCACCATAGTTGCAAGATAGTATAAGGTCAGTAGAGCAAAAGGCACAAGTGAGGGTCAATAGGTTTTGGATAATTTAGGAAAGGCACATCGAGTTAGGAAGCCGAAATTAGAAGACCTTGTCTAGTTTAGCGACCAAGTGACTTAAGTTGTGAGTCGAGATCATCCAAGCCTAGTGTTGCATTATGGTATATATGGTGTTATTTGGTGTTATTATATGATATGTGAATATGTGGCTATGTGTGTGCAATTGTAATTTAAAAGTGAATATAAATTAAGTGCATATAGGCCTAAGTGCCATCCGTGTTTAATTCCGGGTTGTAAATAGGTTAAGATGGTAAGAATATATTATAATGAGGATTATTATTATTTATGTAGGATCTCGAGACGAGGGAAAACTTGCCATAAAAGTCGAGTGAAGCTCCAGTTGCTCCTACCAGTCAGACCAGACAAGCCTATCTCAAGGCAAGTGATTCAACTTGACCTTCGTATTTACTAAAATCAGTTCATATATATATCGATGCAACTATCCTGAGTCATTTTGATATATTTAAATCAAGCGTATCTTATGTTTATCTTTGAATCATATAAAATGCCATGAACCCTCAAGTACTTATTGCAAGTAGATCAAAAGTCATACCATGCTAGTATACCAAAGTAATGGTGATGCCATGATAAAATAGAGAATTTGTTATAATACTTTATTGATCCTTTTGATTATCATGCTATTGATCCCTGAGAAATCTTGATATTGCACCCTGATGCTTTGATTCAACTCTTGAAATAACCTCGATAGAAACTTTATCTTGATACCTAAAAGCCAATCATTTCTTAAATTCATTCATGATTGTTTGATAACCCTATCATTACCCTAAAGCTTGATACCCTGTTATATCTTGAGCAGATGATCACTTTCTTTATATTTTAACACCTCTATCCTATTTGGAACCAGTGATGCTTATCTTCTTGATGTTCTAATACCTATACCTTGTCTACAACCATTGCTTTAAGCCTAGTTTGGCATTACTCTTTCATATTATCCAATAGCCTTGCTCAATTTCCTTGTCAAAGTTCTTGTTTATGGAAACCTCTCAATTACCCTAATATAGTAAAGTCTAGTGGATCATGGCCCTGAGATTTAGTGTCATATTTCCAGTGTTTCAAGTTGATCTATAATCCCTTGATAAAAATGTTTACAGTCAAAAGAGATTTTGTCATAAATCGGCATCAGTTTTTAAAATGATTAAAATGTGGATTTCTCAGTCCCAAAGGGGGATAAATGTTTTATTTGAATGGTGGATCTGGACTGAGACGCGAGTCCTTTCCACACTTATATTAGGCTTAAAAGTTGCCTAGGGATTCCCATTAATGTTTTAGAACCCAACGAGGTTCGGGATTACTTCGCGGCTGATCACCGGCTGTAATCTGTAGCGTCATAAAATGATTTTGATTAAGACATGATTTTAAAAATTTCTTTGATGCAAGCAAAATGATGCCATCTCACATAGTTTTTATCTCTCGTTACCTTTGGTTATGTCTTTCCATTATCATTCTTAAAAGTATATCTCAATTTCTGTTTTGTGTCGTACTGTTAGCACTTGTTGAGCATTTGGCTCACTTCTTGCTTTACCCTGATATTACAGCTAGCAGCTATGGTTAGATTCAAGCAGACTGCCCGTAAGACCTGTGATACTGATGCTTATGTTCGAGCTCAGGTAGAATAAGTAATAGTAGTTGTGTGAGGACTCGGTATTTGTAATCAGATGTAATAGTTGGTAGTGTTGGGCTGTTCCAAACCCTAAACTGTAAGATCTTGGAGTTGGTTGAGTATTCTTCATTTAAAATATTGTAATAGCTATATTTATTTTGCTGTTTAAGTTGGGGGTGTGACAGGTTTTGGTATCAGAGCTACGGTTTAGAGTCCCTGGACAGCCCAAATAGGTTATAGGATATGTGTGTAGGTTATAGATAATATGCGAGAGAGTAGGTTAAGTAAATTATTATTAATACTCCTCTTATTGGTTGTCAGCAAAGGGCGCATTCCTCGTCATCCTTTGGGTCGGACGACACTATTGCTTTCTCCGTGTATGCTGAGTTGAGGCGCGAGTTCGACATGCTTCAGGGCAAGTACGACCGACTGATAGACCGACTGAAGAATGTGTATCCGGACAGCCAAAACTACGAAGGGAAGCCCAAGGAACAGATGACTGCGAGACTTGAGACCTTGGTTCAGTACGTCTACACTAAGCTTGAGGAGATGCCAGCGCACCGGGACCGTACCAGCCAGTATGTCATTCAGATGGTGGCGGATGAGCTCCAGAGCATTGTGAAGACGCTTCGAGAGGAAAAGACTACCAAGCCCCGTTCAGATGGAGTGGAGCCTTAGTTCTTTCCATTTACCTTTCATGTTGTTGTACTATCAGACTCTATGGAATCCCCAGTTGTTTCCGTTTTTCCTTTAAATAAGCCTATTATTCCTAGAATCAGACTATGTCCCAATCCTATGTACTGTGACCTTTAAAATTTCAATAATTATGTGCTATTGTTCCATTTGCTCTCAACTGTTATTTTATGTTTTTATCATCATATCTGCTTAATTTGGAAACTTGACCCCATATGAAAATAAGAATGACATGCGATACCCTCGAATCATTATATCATTCATGTATGTTTTGACACAACTCTTATTTCAGGATCATGCCTCCCAAAAAGAAGAATCCAACAACCACCTTCACCACAGACCCAAATATTCTTCGACTACTAGAAACCTTGCAACAGCAAACCAATGCTATAGCTCAACAACAACTAACTCTTCAACAACGAATTGAAAACCAAGATAACCGTGAGCCACACCAACCACCTGAACCACCAGTACCACCTAGACAAATTGTCACTTTCAAGGCTTTTCAGAATGTGAATCCACCTGTATTTCATGATACCACTGATCCAGTGATAGCTAACACATGGATCAAGGAGATGGAAAGGGCTTTTGAATTGGTACAGTTAGGAGACGATCAGAAGACGCCGTATGCTACTTATTTCTTGAAGGGAGAAGTCATCTATTGGTGGGAATCAGTAAAGGCTATGGAAGTCACTCAGCAGGTTTCTTGGGAGAGATTTAAAAAGTTATTTCCGGACAAGTATTACCCTAAGTACATGCAGAATCAGATGGAGCTAAAATTTCTGGAGTTGAAGCAAGGGAACATGACTGTATTGGAGTATGAGAAGAAGTTCACTGAGTTGTCAAGGTTTGTGACAAAGTATACCAGCACTGAGGAGGAAAAAGCAAAGAAATTTCAGCAAGGATTGGAGCCTTGGATCAGAGATAGGGTGGCTATGTTTGAGCTTGAAACTTATGCGGGAGTAGTACAGAAAGCTGCTCGGATTGAGAATAATGGGATGCAGTCAAGGAAAGAGAGGGATAACAAGAAGAGGAAGGTTCCATTTTATGGAGACAAGTCTGAAGCTGGAAGTTCGCAAGATCAGAATGTAAAGAGGATTGGTTTTCAGAAGGGCGGAAATTTTCAAAAGAAGGGAAATTTGGGCAAAAGGCAAGAATCAAAAGGGAACAATCAGGCAAGCCAAGGGCAAGTTGGAGAAAACAGGTTCCAGAGACCGGAATGCAAGCACTGTGGAAGAAGGCACCCCGGAGTATGCAATAAGCTGAGCATGACCTGTTATAGGTGCAATCAGAAGGGACATTTGGCAAATGAGTGCAAGATGGCGAAGCCAGGAGTTACGTGCTACAAATGTGGGAAGACTGGACATGTGGCTAGGGAGTGTAAGGCAACAGGACCAGTCAAAGCTCTGATGAACGTGGCAAGTACCAGTGCAAGCGTACCAGCTGAGGTATTGGCATTACCTCCACCACCCGCACCAACCCCGCAAGCAACAACAAGGACATTTGATCTAAAGATGAAAGATGTTGTTCAGAATTCTGAGGTGATAGCAGGTACACTTTTACTCAATAATGTCAAAGCTAAAGTATTGATTAATTCGGGAGCAACAAGATCTTTCATATCAGAATCTTTTGTTGATAAGCATCAATGTGAGAAAATGATTATGAGTGAGGTAGTAAATGTGGTAATTGCAAACCAAGAGAAGATTCCTGTGAATCAATTTTGTCCAAAGTGTGAGATCGATAATTCGGGATATAAGTTTTCAGCCGACTTGATACCCTTCAAGTTGGGAGAGTTTGACATAATTTTAGGAATGGATTGGTTAGGAGAGAATAGCGCCCAGATAAATTGTAAGACCAAGAGAGTGTATTTAAAGACGAAGAGTGGAGAGAAGGTAGTATTTAAGGGGAAGAGGCAAGAGCAACTATTTCTTACAATTGTTCAGGCTAAGAAGTTGCTTAAAAAAGGTTGTGAGCCGTTCCTAGCATATGTAGTGGATTCAGAGAGAGGCAGCCTCAGCATGGAAGATATTCCTGTGGTTACTGAGTTCCCCGATGTGTTTCTCGACGAACTACCAGGCTTACCACCAGATCGAAAAATTGAGTTTGAGATCAACCTTGCTCCAGGCACGGAACCAGTTTTAAAGGCCCCATATAGGATGGCACCAGCAGAAATGAAAGAGTTGGCGAGCCAGCTACAAGAATTATTGGATA
This sequence comes from Apium graveolens, assembly GCF_009905375.1. Taxonomy (NCBI): domain Eukaryota; kingdom Viridiplantae; phylum Streptophyta; class Magnoliopsida; order Apiales; family Apiaceae; genus Apium; species Apium graveolens. The sequence goes on along the minus strand of NC_133652.1, from coordinate 241,618,552 downwards.
AAGGAGTGATACGACCAAGTACGTCACCATGGGGAGCACCTGTTCTGTTTGTAAAGAAGAAAGATGGGAGTATGCGTCTATGCATAGATTACCGGGAGCTGAATAAGGTGACAATCAAGAACCGCTACCCGCTACCAAGGATAGATGACCTTTTTGATCAGTTGAAGGGAGCAAAATGCTTTTCGAAGATTGATTTGAGATCGGGATACCATCAATTAAAGATCAAAGAAGAAGATATTCCTAAGACCGCATTCAGGACCAGATATGGGCATTATGAATTCCTAGTAATGCCGTTTGGATTGACCAACGCTCCGGCCGTATTTATGGATCTGATGAATCGAGTATTTAAGAAGTATTTGGACAAATTTGTCGTGGTATTCATTGATGACATCCTTATTTATTCTAAGTCGGAAGAAGAACATAAGCAGCACCTCTGGATAGCCTTGGAGATACTCCGACAAGAGAAGTTGTATGCCAAATTTACCAAATGTGAGTTTTGGTTAAAGAAAGTTCAATTTTTGGGGCATGTTATTGGAAATGAGGGAGTTAAAGTGGATCCGGTAAAGATTGAGGCAGTTATGAGTTGGGAGAGGCCAAAGACTCCTACGGAAGTGCGAAGTTTTCTAGGATTGGCCGAATACTATAGAAGATTCGTCAAGGATTTCTCAAAGATCGCCACGCCATTGACCAAGTTAACCAGAAAGAATCAAAAGTTTGAATGGAGTGCAGAATGTGAAGATAGCTTTCAAGAGTTAAAGCAGAAGTTGGTAATAGCTCCAGTGTTGGTACTACCAGATGATCAAGGGAATTTTGTAATATTCAGCGACGCTTCACATAAGGGTTTGGGTTGTGTGTTGATGCAACACAGTAAAGTGATCGCATATGCGTCAAGACAGTTGAAGCCGCATGAGTTAAAGTACCCGACACATGACTTGGAACTAGCCGCCATAGTGTTCGCACTCAAGATCTGGAGACATTACCTCTATGGAGAGAAGTGTGAAATCTACACGGATCACAAGAGTTTAAAGTACATTTTTACTCAGAAAGAGCTCAATATGAGGCAGAGGAGATGGCTGGAATTGATCAAGGACTATGACTGCTTGATAAATTACCATCCTGGAAAGGCGAACGTAGTGGCCGATGCTCTGAGTAGGAAGGAGAGATTGAATATGATGATAACATCAAAAGAGTTAACTGAAGGAATCGAAAAATTGGAATTGGAACTTTGTGCTTATGGAAAAGTTGAGGAAGTTTGTCGTGCAATGACCTTTCAGCCAGCACTAGTGGAAAAGATAAAGAAGTGTCAAGAGGAAGTAATGGAAAAAGAGAAGAAACAGTTATCTGGAGAGGAGATTAATACTCAAAGGGATGAGCAAGGGATACTAAGGTTTTCATCCAGAATATGGATTCCCCATGTACCTGAATTAAAGAATGAGATCCTCCATGAAGCCCACAATTCGAAATTTTCAATCCACCCGGGAAGCACCAAGATGTATCGAGACTTAAAGAAGAACTTTTGGTGGCCAAATATGAAGCGAGACGTGGCAGAATGGGTTGCGAAGTGCTATGCTTGTCAGAAAGTAAAGGCAGAACATCAACGACCAAGCAGATTAATTCAGCCCCTGAAGATTCCAGAATGGAAATGGGAAAATATCGCTATGGACTTTATAGTAGGACTACCGCGAACGAAATCCGGACATGACGCAATATGGGTTATAGTTGATCCTCTTACGAAGTCGGCGTATTTCCTTCCAATAAACGAGAAGTCGTCATTGGACAAGTTGGTTCATCTGTATGTGCGCGAAATCGTACTAAGGCATGGAGTACCCGTATCAATAGTTTCAGACAGAGATCCCCGATTTAACTCGAGATTCTGGAAGCAATTTCAGGAATGTCTTGGCACGAAGTTGAATATGAGCACGGCGTACCACCCGCAGACTGATGGCCAGAGTGAAAGGACAATTCAAACAATTGAAGATATGTTGCGCAGTTGTGCAATCGATTTTGCTGGAAGTTGGGACGACCATTTGCCGTTCATTGAATTCTCTTACAACAACAGCTATCATTCCAGTATCGGCATGCCACCATACGAAGCTTTGTACGGGCGAAAGTGTAGATCACCAACAAGTTGGGATGAAGTAGGAGAAGGAAGAATTCTCGGCTCGGAATTGGTACAACAGTTGCATGACTCAGTCAAGTTAATTCAGAAAAGGTTGCTTGCTGCTCAAGATAGACAGAGGAAGTATGCGGATCCAACACGTAAGGACGTTCAATTCCAAACTGGCGAAGCTGTGTTGCTGAAAGTGTCACCTAGAAAAGGGTTGATAAGATTTGGCAAGAAAGGGAAGTTAACACCTAGATACATAGGTCCTTTTGAGATTTTGAGTCAAGTGGGAAAGGTGGCCTACGAGTTGGCCTTACCACCTCAGTATCGGCATGTGCATAATGTGTTCCATGTGTCGTTGCTTAAGAAGTTCAATCCTGACGCTAGCCATGTGATAGAATATGAACCTGTAGAAATTCAGGCAGACCTGTCATTTGTGGAGCAACCGGTTAAAATACTCGACTGGCAAGTAAAGAGTCTTAGAAATAAGTCAGTAAAGTTAGTAAAAGTACTTTGGAGGAACCCTAAGGTCGAAGAGTCGACTTGGGAGTTAGAGTCTAATATGCGTTCCCGGCATCCTCATCTTTTCACTTAGATTCTGGGGACAGAATCCCTTAAGGGGGAGAGGATGTTACGACCGGCATTTTATGTAATATTATTTGTGGATTGGGTATAATATTAAAGTCAAATGAAAATATATTCAATGATTGTACGCTAGTGTGAGTGAAAGTTTCTGCATTATAAATTTGCTTTGTGTAGTATATGATTTTTCAAAGCAAGAGTTTATTTAATTTCTTTATTTTTGATTTATAAGGAATATTCTAAGCTTTGGAAAAATTTTCTTTTAAAAGGTATTTTGTTCACAAATTTTGAAAATGATTTTATAAAGTCTCTAAAAATCCAAGTTATTTTATGATATAAATTTTATAATTTTTGAACTTATATTTTATTTTATAAAAATAAATCATTATAAATTTTAGTTGTCATATTTATCAAATTACATAAGAGACCATGCATGCAAATCACCCTTCTATTCTCTCAAAGGGCAAACAAGACTTTTCCAACCCCACTAACTAATTTGATTATTACCAAATTACTACCTTAGCCTTGCATGCAAAATGGCCTAACTTTAACCAAGGGACATTTTTGTAAGTTCTCACTTCCACTCATCATTTGTAAACCATATAGCATAAAACAAAGAAATCAAAGTGGGAGAAGTCATTCTCATTCCACACTCCAACACACCTCAAATTTCTCTCCTTTTCCCCCTCTCACATTGCTCTCGGCCGAAGGCCAATTCCCCACCCCCTTCCATTTTTCAATTCATTCTTCATCTTCTCAAGTGTAAATCTTTTACCTACATTCATCTTATATACTTTCCAAGTGTTTTGTGACTTGGAAGTTAAAGTTCCATGGATGCATGTGTAGTTCTTATGTGATCTTCAAAGAGAAACTCTTGATTCTTGTGAATTCAAGAGCTCTCTATGAGATATATTATATATATGTGCTAACTAAGTATTTTATGGAGATATCATGCTTTAAAATCCTTTGCATGCTACTGAAATTTTATTATATATTTATGTTTAGCCATGCATGTTAGTTTTAAGACATTAAAATGATAATCAACTATGTTTTGCATGCTACTCTTTTCGAAATCATGTAGTTATGTTTAAAAATCTATAAATTCGAAATATGTGTGCTTAAAATAGATTGTTTCCATGATAAATTTCTTATTAATACTTAAAAGAAGTTATATTTCATGATTATTAAGGATGAATATTAGGTGCAAGTCGATTTTGCAAGCATTTAAAACTTTATGCCTAGCCAAAATCTTGCTATGTGCTTTCCATGAGTTGCATGTTATATATTTGGTTGCATGTTGTTATTTTTGGGCATGGATGATCTCACCCAAGTTTATTTTGAGAATAAGGGAGTTATTTCAGTAGATCACCATGTATAAGTCTTGGTTTAAGTATTGAGTTGTTGTTAGTTGAGTTTGTCAAGTCAAAACCTTGGAAAATGAGAGTTATAGTTTCTGCAGAAAAATCAGTATAGCACCCTGAGGTTTAGAGTGAGTTTTGACCATATCATTGGTGTGCACTTTGAGGCCCAAGCTACCAGAAGTTAGTATTGGGAGTATATAAAAGGTTTTAGGAGTTGGTTGGAGGTTTGCATGTCATTTGGTTAGGTGCACAAGTAGAATCACAAAATCTGTCCAGCAGGGGACAGTTTTGTTGCAACTTAGAAATAGGGAGATTTGACCATGTCATGGGTAGGTCCTCATTAGGCCCAATTGGGCCTTAGTTAGAGGGTATGTCAGAGAAGTTTTTCCAACCATAGTTCATAGGATATGAGCTAGAACCATGTGTCACAAGTTAATTCAAGTCAGGGCATTTTCTGCCCAGAAAAGCAGGGGAACCTTGGACTTTTAGCTTAGGCCCAAGCTAGGCCCTTGAGCCACATCAAATTTGTGAGATGCCCTTAGGTCAGGAGAGTCTTGTGTAAAAGTTTGAAGGAAAAATTGTAGTTTAAGAGTGTCTAATGTACTCAAGAAACCATAGTTGTCATTCTAAAATTTGTACCAGTGAGCACTATCACTTATCACATAGTTTTAGAACACTTAGAAGTGAGTATTAGGTCGACCACCATATTTGCAAGATAGTATAAGGTTAGTAGAGCAAAAGGCACAAGTGAGGGTCAATAGGTTTTGGATAATTTAGGAAAGGCACATCGAGTTAGGAAGCCAAAATTAGAAGACCTTGTCTAGTTTAGCGACCAAGTGACTTAAGTTGTGAGTCGAGATCATCCAAGCCTAGTGTTGCATTATGGTATATATGGTGTTATTTGGTGTTATTATATGATATGTGAATATGTGGCTATGTGTGTGCAATTGTAATTTAAAAGTGAATATAAATTAAGTGCATATAGGCCTAAGTGCCATCCGTGTTTAATTTCGGGTTGTAAATAGGTTAAGATGGTAAGAATATATTATAATGAGGATTATTATTATTTATGTAGGATCTCGAGACGAGGGAAAACTTGCCATAAAAGTCGAGTGAAGCTTCAGTTGCTCCTACCAGTCAGACCAGACCAGCCTATCTCAAGGCAAGTGATTCAACTTGACCTTCGTATTTACTAAAATCAGTTCATATATATATCGATGCAACTATCCTGAGTCATTTTGATATATTTAAATCAAGCGTATCTTATGTTTATCTTTGAATCATATAAAATGCCATGAACCCTCAAGTACTTATTGCAAGTAGATCAAAAGTCATACGATGCTAGTATACCAAAGTAATGGTGATGCCATGATAAAATAGAGAATTTGTTATAATACTTTATTGATCCTTTTGATTATCATGCTATTGATCCCTGAGAAATCTTGATATTGCACCCTGATGCTTTGATTCAACTCTTGAAATAACCTCGATAGAAACTTTATCTTGATACCTAAAAGCCAATCATTTCTTAAATTCATTCATGATTGTTTGATAACCCTATCCTTACCCTAAAGCTTGATACCCTGTTATATCTTGAGCTGATGATCACTTTCTTTATATTTTAACACCTCTATCCTATTTGGAACCAGTGATGCTTATCTTCTTGATGTTCTAATACCTATACCTTGTCTACAACCATTGCTTTAAGCCTAGTTTGGCATTACTCTTTCATATTATCCAATAGCCTTGCTCAATTTCCTTGTCAAAGTTCTTGTTTATGGAAACCTCTCAATTACCCTAATATAGTAAAGTCTAGTGGATCATGGCCCTGAGATTTAGTGTCATATTTCCAGTGTTTCAAGTTGATCTATAATCCCTTGATGAAAATGTTTACAGTCAAAAGAGATTTTGTCATAAATCGGCATCAGTTTTTAAAATGATTAAAATGTGGATTTCTCAGTCCCAAAGGGGGATAAATGTTTTCTTTGAATGGTGGATCTGGACTGAGACGCGAGTCCTTTCCACACTTATATTAGGCTTAAAAGTTGCCTAGGGATTCCCATTAATGTTTTAGAACCCAGCGAGGTTCGGGATTACTTCGCGGCTGATCACCGGCTGTAATCCGTAGCGTTATAAAATGATTTTGATTAAGACATGATTTTAAAAATTGTTTTGATGCAAGCAAAATGATGCCATCTCACATAGTTTTTATCTCTCGTTACCTTTGGTTATGTCTTTCCATTATCATTCTTAAAAGTATATCTCAATTTCTGTTTTGTGTCATACTGTTAGCACTTGTTGAGCATTTGGCTCACTTCTTGCTTTACCCTGATATTACAGCTAGCAGCTATGGTTAGATTCAAGCAGACTGCCCATAAGACCTGTGATGCTGATGCTTATGTTCGAGCTCAGGTAGAATAAGTAATAGTAGTTGTGTGAGGACTCGGTATTTGTAATCAGATGTAATAGTTGGTAGTGTTGGGCTGTTCCAAACCCTAAATTGTAAGATCTTGGAGTTGGTTGTGTATTCTTCATTTAAAATATTGTAATAGCTATATTTATTTTGCTGTTTAAGTTGGGGGTGTGAAAAAGAATCTCTTTATAATATGATTATGATTGTACATAATATAATCCCTTTAAAATTAAATAATATCAAGTAGTAATTGGCCAATGACACAACGGGCTTGTGTCGGTCAAAGCCTTCAAACATGGTAGAAAGTGGTTCTTATTTTTAAATCATTGTCGTTTCGTGCTACAGCCGAGGGCTTTGATTTCGAAATAAGAAATACTTGTCTATTACATAGATATGTGTACATTGAATTAGAATCTAAAGGTCGTTACGTGCTACAGCCGTGGGCCGTTGGAGACTGATTCAATTGTACGAAATGTTGGGTTAGACTTGACTTAGAATATTGAGTCTTTCGTGCTACAGTCGTGACTCAATTATTCAAGAGGCTAAAGTTTTATTAGGGAATAACATAAGATGTAATTGACAAGAGTTGTCTGCCTATTGAACATCACATGACGTTTCGTGCTACAGTCGAGGTTGTGTGATGGAATGTAGGATCCTATTCCCACTAGCATTATGAATGCTTAATTTTTCACTTAAGGGGGTTATATAATTTAGATAAACTAGTGGGAGCCACTTATGAATAAAGACCCGATTCATATAGTGTTTTGAAATGAAATTGAATATTTGCTAAGTGTTGTTATGTATGTTCATCATTTAAAGATTTATTATATACGTTATGTCTTCTGCACTATCACTCCAGAGTATACTAGATGCTCACAAGTTGACTGGTCCTAATTTTGCTGACTGGCTTCGAAACTTGAGAATTATTCTCAGGGTTGAGAAGCTGGAATATGTGCTTGACTCACCTAAGCCTACTGAACCTGCTAGCGATGCACATAATGATGAACATGTTGTGTATCATAAGTGGATAGATGATGCAAATGTTGCTCAATGCATCATGCTAGCTTCCATGAACATTGAGCTACAGAAGCAGCATGAGTATATGGATGCTCATACTATCCTTATGCATCTACAAGAGTTGTATGATGTGGCAGGGAGGACAACTCGATATGAGATATCGAAGGAGCTGTTCGGTTGTAGGATATCTGAGGGATCATCTGTGAATGACCATGTACTTAAGATGATCAATTTGATTGAACGTCTTGGACAACTTGGTTTTGCCATGGATGGGGAGCTGAGCCAAGACTTGGTCTTGCAGTCACTTCCGAGTTCGCTCTCGCAGTTTGTTGTGAACTTTCACATGAATAAGCTGGATGTCAGCCTGCCTGAACTCCACAACATGTTGAAGACTGCGGAATCGAATTTCCCCCTAAGAAGAGTTCTGTTCTTCTAATTGGTTAAGGTTCCAATCCTAAGAAAAGGAAGAAGAACCCTTCCAAGAAGAAGAAAGTAGGTGAGAAAAAGCCGGTTCCACCAAAAGCTGAAGACCCCAAGCAAAGCTGTTTGCTTTCACTCTAACAAGGTGGAGCACTGAAAGAGGAACTGCAAGGTTTACCTTGCAGAATTGAAGAAGAAGAAGGGTAGTGAGACTACCGCTTCTGATTCAGGTATGTTCATGATCGAAGTTATTATGTCACCAAGTCAAATTTCTACTCGGGTATTAGATACCGCCTGTGGTTCTCATATTTGCAATTCGTTGCAGGGACTAAAGGGAAGTAAGACTCTTGAAGAAGATGAGGTGATTCTACGTATGGGAAATGGAGCAAGGGTTGACGCCATATCTGTAGGATCATTTAGTTTACATATGCCTACGGGCAAGACTATTATTTTGAATAATTGTTATTACATTCCCTCTATTGTGAGGAATATTTTTATATTCCTATGTTGGATTTGGATGGTTTTTCATTTATTATTAAGAATAATGAATGTTCTATTCTTAGAGATAATGTTCTTTATGGACGTGGTACTTTAAATAATGGTCTGTATGTATGTGACGTAGAGCATAATTTACTTCAGATTGAACAAACTAATAAAAGAAAAAGGGTAATGAAAATTTCACTTTCTTGTGGAACTGCAGACTTGGTCATATTAGTGAAAATAGACTACGGATATTGCATAAGGAAGGGTTACTTGACCCCTTTGATTTTGAATCATATCCTACATGTGAGTCTTGTCTATTGGGTAAAATGACCAAATCTCCATTTAGTGGACATGGCGTGAGGGCTGCATATTTGCTAGGATTGGTACACACAGATGTATGTGGACTAATGTCTACGCAAGCCATGGGTGGATTTTCATACTTCATTACTTTCATAGATGATCGATCTAGATTCGGATATGTGTATTTGATGAAACACAAGTCTGAAGCCTTTGAAAAGTTGAAAAAAAATAAGCATGAAGTGGAGAAACAAACCAAACATAGTATTATAACTCTTCGATCAGATCGAGGTGGTGAATACTTGAATGGAGAGTTTCTAGATTATCTCAAAGAAAATGGTATAGTCTCCCAGTGGACTCCTCCATATACTCCACAGTTGAATGGGGTATCTGAAAGGAGAAATCGAACTTTGTTAGACATGGTTCGGTCTATGATGAGCTATACGAATCTTCCAGTATTCCTATGTGGTTATGCATTGGAAACCTCAGCATATTTACTGAATAAGGTGCCTTCCAAATCTGTTCCTCAAACTCCATATCCGAGTCTTAAACACGTTAAGATTTGGGGATGTCCAGCTTATGTCAAGAAACTTGACCCAGATAAGCTGGAATCTCGATCCGTAAATGTAATTTTATGGGATATCCTAATGAGACTTTAGGGTATTACTTTTATACCGATCATCGGGTGTTTGTCTCCAGACATGCTACCTTCTTGGAAAAGCAGTTTACCCATGAAGGAAACAGTGGGAGCAAAATTGAACTTGATGAAGTTCAAGAAGCACAAACTGCTACGGATCAAGTGGAAACACCTGTTCAGACTGAGCAACCTTCTGTGGAACAGCCCATTCGTAGGTCAGGGAGAGTGTCTCGCCAACCTGAGAGGTATTATGGCCTTGTCATTGAGAAAGACAATGAGTTGTCAATCATTGATAATGACGACCCTGTATAAGGCTATGAGTAGTGTTGACTCAGAGAAATGGCATAGTGCCATGAAATCCGAAATGGAATCTATGTATACCAACCAAGTATGGACTCTGGTTGAGGCGCCTAAAGGTGTTAAGCCTATTGGGTGCAAGTGGGTATACAAAAGAAAGATTGGAGCAGATGGCCAGGTGGAGACCTATAAGGCCAAGCTCGTGGCAAAAGGATTCAAACAAAGGTAAGGGATTGACTTTGATGAAACTTTTTTGCCTGTAGCCCTGTTAAAATCAATTCGGATTTTGCTTGCGACTACTGCTTACTACGACTATGAGATCTGGCAAATGGACGTGAAAATGGCCTTCCTCAATGGGGAACTTGAAGAGGAAGTGTATATGACACAACCAGAGGGTTTTCTTTCCAAGGGAAATGAACACCTAGTGTGTAAGCTGCTGCGAACCATATATGGTTTAAGGCAAGCTTCTCGTAGATGGAACATCCGTTTTGATTAGACAATCAAAGAGTTTGGTTTTATCAAAAACATAGATGAACCATGTGTCTACAAGAAGCTTAGTGGGAGCGCGGTAACATTTCTTGTATTGTATGTGGATGACATACTTCTTATAGGAAATGATATACCGATGCTATAATCAGTCAAAGTATGGCTATCGAAGAACTTCACCATGAAGGACTTGGGAGAAGCATCCTACATTCTCGGTATGAAGATCTATAGAGATAGATCTAGAAGAATGATAGGTCTTACCCAGGGTACATACAGCAAGAAAGTGCTTAAAAGGTTTAGCATGAAAAACTCCAAAAGAGGTCTCATACCGATGAGCCATGGAGTGTCCCTTTCCGGAAAGATGTCTCCTAAGACACCTGAGGAAAGAGAGCGTATGAGTAAGATTCCTTATGCTTTAGCAATAGGATCTATCATGTACGCGATGTTGTGTACAAGGCATGATATTGCTTATTCAATTAGTATGACGTGCAGATATCAGTCCAATCCAGGTGAAGACCACTGGAAAGCAGTGAAGAACATCCTTAAGTACTTGCGAAGGACTAAGGACATTTTTCTTGTTTTTGGTGGTGAATCTGAGTTGAAAATAGAGGGTTATTATTACGACCGGTATTTTATGTAATATTATTTGTGGACTTTGTATAATATTAGAACCGAATGCAAATATACTCAATGATTGTTCGTTGTGTGAATAAAAATTTCTGTATTATAAATTGCTTTATGTGGAATATGATTTTTCAAAGCAAAAGTTTATTTATTTCCCTTATTTTTGATTTATAAGGAATATTCTAAACCTCGGGAAATTTTCTTTTAAAAGTTATTTTGTTCACAAATTTCAAAAGTGATTTTTTAAAATTTCTAAAAATCCAAGTTATTTTATGGTTTAAATTTTATAATTTTTGAACTCGTATTTTATTTTATAAAAATAAATCTTTACAAATTTTATTTGTTATAATTAGAAAATTACATAGAAGCCCTTGCATGCAAATCACCCTTATATTCTCTCAAAGGGCAAAGAAGACCTTTCCAACCCCACTAACTCATTTGTTAATTACCAAATTACCACACTAACCTTGCATGCAAAATGACCTAACTTTACCTAGAGGACATTTTTGTACATTCTCATTTCCACTTATTCTTTTTGCCAATAAAACCAAAAACAAAGTGGGAGAAGTCATTTTCACTCACTCCACAGTCCAACACACCTCATTTTTCTATCCTCCCCTCCCTCTCTTGTTGCTCTCGGTCGAAGCTCCCCATCCCCCACTCCCTTCCATTTTTCATTCCATTTCTCATCTTCCCTAGTGTAAATCTTCTACCTATATTAATTTTATATACTTCTCAAGAGTTTTGTGACTTGGGAGTTGAAGTTTTATGGTTGCATGTGTAGTTCTTGGGTGATCTCCAAAGAGAAACTCTTGATTCTTGTGAATTCAAGAGCTCTCTATGAGATACATTTTATATATGTGTTAACTAAGTGTTTGTGTTAACTAAGTGTTTTATGGAGAAACCATGCTTTAAAATCCTTTGCATGCTACTGAAATTTCGTTATATATTCATGTTTAGCCATGCATGCTAGTTTTAAGATATTAAAATGATGATCAACCATGTTTTTCATGCAACTCTTTTTGAAATCATGTTGTTATGTCTAAAAATCTATAAATTCGAAATATGTGTGCTTAAAATAGATTTTTTTCATGATAAATTTCTTATTAATAGTTAAGAGAAGACATATTTCATTATTATTAAGGATGATTAATAGGTACAAGTCGAATTTGCAAGCATTTAAACTTTATGCCTAGCGGAAATCTTGTTATGTGTTTTCCATGAGTTGCATGTTATATTTTAGTTGCATGTTGTTGTTCTTGGGCATGGATGATCTCCCCTTCTGTTGAGGCACTATTTTAGGACATTAAGACACTAGGTTTGCTTTGGAAAGAGTTGGATGCTCGGTTATTAAGTGGGAGTTAAGGTGGAAAGGGATTAGTTAGTGTTTGCATTTTTCCAGATTTGATGCACTAGTTTATGGGGAAGTTTTGAATGAGCATTTGTTGTTCACTTTGAGGCCCAAGCCACCAGAAGCTAGCACTTGGAGTATATAAAAGGTTTTAGGAGTTTGTTGGAGGTTTATAAGTCGTTTGGTTAGGTGCACGAGTGAAATCACCATATGTCCAGCAGGGGACAGTTTTGTTGCAACTTAGAAATAGGAAGTTTTGACCATGTCATGGGTAGGCCCTCATTAGGCCCTGTTGGGCCTTAGTTAGAGGGAGTGTCAGAGGAGTTTTTCCAGCCATAGTTCATAAGATTTGAGTTAGAACCATGTGTCACAAGTTAGTTCAAGTCAGGGCATTTTCTGCCCAGAAAAACAGGGGAATCATGGACTTTCAGCTTAGGCCCAAGGAGGCCCAAGCTAGGCCCTTGAGCCACATCGAGTTTGGGAGATGCCTTATGGTCAGAAGAGTCTAGTGTAAAAGGTTTAGAGGTAAAATTGTAGTGCAAGAGTGTCTAATGCACTCAAGAAACCATAGATGTCATTCTGAAATTTACCTTAGTGAGCACTTTCACTTATCACATAGTTTTAGGGCACTTATGAGTGAAACCTAGTTGACCACTATAGTTGTAAGATAGCATAAAGCCAGTAGTGTGAAAAGCCCAAGTGAGGGTCAATAGGTTTTGGATAGTTTAGTAAAGGCACATCGAGTTAGGAGACCAAAGTTGAAGACTTTGTCTAGTTTAGCGATCAAGTGACTTAGTTGGGGATCGAGATCATCCAAGCCTAGTGTTGCATTATTGTGTGTGTAATATTATTTGGTATTAAAATATGATATGTGAGTATATGTGGCTATGTGTGCTATTATATTTATAAGGTGATTATAAATTGTGTGCATATAGGCCTAAGTGCCATTTATGTTTAATTTCGGGTTGTATAGAGGCTGAGTTGGTGAGAATATATTATAATAAGGTTATTATTAATTATGTAGGATCTCGAGACGAGGGTAAACTTTCCATAAAGGTCGAGTAAAGCTTCTAGTTTCTCCCACCTGCCAGATCAGTCCAGCCTTTCTCAAGGCAAGTGATTCAACCTGCTTTTTCGTTTACACAGCAAATGTATAATAACTAGCTTTTATATATAATGCGAGTATCCTGAGTTATCTTGTTATACATGAACCAAGTGATTCTCAAATCTATCTTAGTAATATATAGAAATGCCATGAACCCTCAAGTACTTATTGCAAGTAGATCAAAAGTCGTATCATGCTAGTATATTAGAGTCATTGGAATGCCTTGATAAAATAAAGATTTGTTATAATACTTGATTGATCCTCTTGATTAACATGCTATTGATTCCTAAAATCTTGACATCTCACCCTGATGCTTGAACCCCAATAGAAACTTTACCTTGATACCTAAAAGCCAGATATTCTTTAAAGTTGTTCATGATTGTTTGATAACCCTATCCTTACCTTAAAGTTTGACATCCTGATATACCTTAAGCTAATGATCACTTTCTTTATACCTTAACACCTCTAGTATAATTGTAACCAATGATGCTTATCTTCTTGATGTTCTAATACCTATACCTTGTCTAAAACCATTGCTTTAAGCCTAGTTTGGCACTACTCCTTCCTATTATCCAAAAACCCTACTAAATCTCCTTGTCAAAATCCTTGTAAATAGAAACTGTTAAAGTACCCCAATAGAATAAAGTCTAGTGAATCATGGCCCTGAGATTTTGTGACATATTTCCAATGTTTCAAAGTTGATCTATAATTCCTTGATAAAGATGTTTACTGTTTAACAAAATTTATTATCAATCGGCATCAGTTTTTGAAATGATTAAAATATGGATTTTCAGTCCCAAAGGGGGATAAATGTTTTCTTTGAATAATGGATCTGGACTGAGACGCGAGTCCTTTCCACACTTATATTGTAGGCTTAAAAGTTTCCTAGGGATCCCATTAATGTTTTAGAACCCAGCGAGGTTCGGGATTACTTCGCGGCTGATCACCGGCTGTAATCCGTAGCATCATAAAATGATTTTGATTAAGATATGATTTTTGAAAATGTTTTGATTCTAGCAAATAATGCCATCACCCAAAGTTTTATCTCTTGTTGTTATTGGTTATATCTTCGTACTGTCATTCTTTAATATATATAACTCGATTTATGTTTTGTACCATATTGTTTAGCACTTGTTGAGCATTTGGCTCACTCCTTGCTTTAACCCTGATATTATAGCTAGCAGTTATGGTTAGATTCAAGCAGACAGCACGTAAGACTTGTGACGCCGATGTGTATGTCCGAGCTCAGGTAGAATAAGAGATAGTTTTGTGTGAGAATTTGATATTAAAATCAGTTGTAATAGATGGTAGTGTTGGGCTGTTCCAAACCCTAAACTGTAAGATCTTGGATTCGGTTATATTTACTTTCTTTTAAATATTGTAATAGTTATATATTTTGTTTGTTAAGTTGGGGGTGTGTCAGGTTTTGGTATCAGAGCTACAGTTTAGAGTCCCTGGATAGCCCAAATAGGTTATAGGATATATGTATAGGTTATAGATAATATACGAGAGAGTAGGTTAAGTAAATTTATTATTAATACTCCTCTTATTGGTTTGTCAGCAAAGGGTGCACTCCTCATCATCCTCTGGGTCAGACGACACTATTGCTTTCTCCATGTATGCTAAGTTGAGGTGCGAGTTTGACATGCTTCAGGGCAAGTACGACCGACTGATAGACCGATTGAAGAACGTGTATCCGGACAGCCGAAACTATGAAGGGAATCCTAAGGAGCAGATGACTGCAAGACTTGAGACTTTGGTTTAGTATGTCAACACTAAACTTGAGGAGATGCCATCACCCCGAGACCGTACCAGTCAGTATATCATCCAGATGGTGGCGGATGAGCTCCAGAGTATTGTGAAGACGCTTCGAGAGGAGAAGACTACCAAGCCCCGTTTCGATGGAGTGGAGCCTTAGTTCTTTCCATTATCTACCTTTCTTGTTGTTGTATTATCGGACTTCGTAGAATTCCCAGTTGTTTCCTTTAAATAAGAATGTTGTTCCTAAAATCAGACTTTATCCTGATCTTGATGTATTGAGACCCCTAGATTTCAATTATTATGCACTATCATTCCATTTGCTCTCAACTGTTATTTTACGCCTTTACATGCATCACCATATCTGTTTAATTTGAACCTTGACCTCATATGAAAATAAGAATGCCATGCGATACTCCCGAATTATTTCATTATTCATACCTGTTTTGACATAACTCTTATTTCAGGATCATTCCACCCAAAAAGAAGAACCCAACAACCACAACTACCACAGATCCAAATATTCTTCGATTACTGGAAACTTTGCAACAGCAAACCTGTAGCGCCCTCCAAACCCGGGTCAGAAGTTTGGGGTCCATAACACATACATAATATATAACTCTGTAAAAGAGATATTATTTATAATGACCCTGCTTCACAAAACCACAAATCGCAACAGGTTAAATTATGAAAACAAGCCACAACCTTAACTTTTATTACAACGTACCAAATTTCCCTTTAATTTAACTTACAACTGATAATAGAAGTATTCTTACAATTTGACTATCTTTCTACCCCATGAAGCTTCTGCTAGCTCGATCTAACTCAACTGGAACCTTAGCCCGCACTTTTGACTGAGAAACTTCATTATCATCCATATCCTTTTCAACTATAACATATATAAAAAGATTCGCAAGAGTGAGCTAACTAGCTCAGCAAGTCATGATAACGATAACTGAGGTTAAACAATGATCAAATGAGATAATTCAAAGGAATCAAGTTTCTTTTTAACTAATCATTAGAATTGGATATTCATTTTAAGTTTTAAAAACCAAGGTTAGGCTGCTGATCAGTCACACACTAACCCCGAGCAAGCACACAGCACTGCTCTAATTACTGGATCCAAGGCACACATTGGCCTAACTTGACCATTGGTATGGTCTGACCACGAATCTGGTCCACATATATAAAAACTATCCAATCCTAAAGCAGTTCAATATGGTAAACAATATAATTTGATAAAACAAGATCATAATCAATAATGGTTAAACATTTGCATAAAGACGTAGGGAAACTCATGAATATCTCAAAGGTATATCAGGGTAAGTATAAGAAACGGTTTTCAGTTTGTACAAGGTCAGGTATTAGACCAGTAATGATTTTTCAAGGTATAGTTCTTTGATGTTATAAAGATTGGTTGGGGAATAAAAGTTTCCGTGTTTTCAAACAATTTTCTTCCAGTGTTTGGTATTTGGTAGTTAAACATTTGGGGAGTAGTTTCATATTTGTGTGGTTTGGTATCTGAGGTATTCATACGATTTAGTCTTTGGGTTTTTGAAATAGTGTATCAACAAAGGATGGGTTGCAAATAATCAGGCTTACGGCTCAAGATCAAGAAATAATCAGGGTTCAAAGGTAAGTAGTTTGAAGCATTCGCAATATAAAACAGGAGTTATTTTGGACAATAGTAACATATTATGAAACAGTTCAAAAATAATTGCAATATATCTTTGAAGAAAAGTTCAGGAGTACTTGCCTCACAAGGCTTTACAACTATTACTGATCAATTCTGAGCCGACTCTGTGGCTTAGGCTCTAACGTCCAATCACTAGATCCCATTGGATTCAACTTTGACAATTAGGTCTTTCTGTAGAAACTCTACTGAGCTCGTCGACTGACCACTAGGTTATCTTTAGTCCATCTTCCACTTTCAGGTTCCCGACTATAACCTACAGGGTCGAAATACCCTACGTTAGATGTCTAAGTATGCTTGACATATCCTCGATACTAATTCTTACCCAACGATATTCAAACCCAACTCGTAATTATTCATAATAGAATAACACAGTAAACAATTAGGGTTCATATTCTCGAAATCGGTTCAGTGTTCATTTTTAGAAAATACATATACTCGTCATTTTTCAAAATTAGGGTTACTGCGTTTCGGACAAAATATACAACATAACATACAATCAGGTTCTGTACAAAACATACGTATAAGTATTTACTTATACTCGCTCGACGTCCCGATAATCTTCGGATACGCTCCCGTATTTCCGTAATTCAGTTTCCCAGAAATCGGGCAATGTTCCCTTTGTTTATCGGACTACCCGTCGAAACATCATCGATGTCAGTAACAACAAATCACAACCCAGTCACCACAACCAATATTCATAAATTCCCAAGCACCAATTTTATACTATTATCAATTATTGTTCGCACTTTACATTTAATTCACATTTTATTTTCATTTACTAATTTAGGACTCAGAATATGATCATCACAGTCCACTGTCGGCTCGCCGAGGCTCATCGCCGACAGCGGCGAAAATTCGCGGGTGCCCGTGTTCGTCGGGTTTCCATCACAAATTTCCACCGATTAAACTTAATTTCCCCGCACAAAATATATTTATTTCACAAAATTTACTCAACTATTTTCTGCAGAAAATAAATAAATAAAAATTGAAATCAGAATCACGGAACCAAGATAACACGAACATGAATTAACACACTGCACACAACACACACGGGCCATACGCGCACAATACACACACAACAACACTTTGTACGCGCATAGTACACATCACACACACAACTGCGAACGAGAACAAGCCGGAAGAACAGTGAACCAAGGCGGCAACTAAGGGACATGGAGCACAGGTATCACAAAAGTGAATATATACACACAAGCACACATGTATATACATACTGCAAGCAAAATGAACCGGATTTCACAACCGGAAAAATCGAACACCGGCCAGAGCTTACCGGAAAAGACAGAAACGGCAGCGATACAGAACTGAGATAGAAAGGAAGGGAAAGATTCAAAGAGAGGAACGAAACATGGATTGATCGAGAGAGGAATTTTTTTCAGAGATGAGAATCGAGAGGCTGCACCGAAGCGAAGGAAAAAGAAAGAACCATGGTGATTGCTATATTTTCTAACCTTATCAATTTAACAGCCAATTACAAACAGACACGAGATAAGAAGATGCCTGAGAACTAAACATGTGTACTAAATTTTTCAATTGCAGACTTTATTTGACCCGAAATTGGCATTTAACGATATAATTGTGCGGATAAAATTAATTCTGAAAATTCCAAATATATTCTTAAAATGTTACAAATAATTCAAAGTCGTTAAAAATAAATTTTTCATAATTTTAAAAGTATTTTTGAAACACAATTTATATCCGCTTTTAACAAATAAACGAATCAACACGCGGGTGAAATTAATCTCAAAAATCCCCAAAATAATTTTAAAATTCTCGGAATATTCCAAACTTAAATAAATACGAGTTTCATAATTTTTGAAAAATTCTAGAATTAAATATGGATTTTAAAAATAAAAGCATTCAGAAAGTCATTTAAAGATAAATAATTAATAAAATATTGATTTCTCAATTTTATAAAATCCTAAAAATAATTATTGTAATTATAAAATCATAAAAACAATTTTAAAAACATTCCCAATATTTATGCAAATAAATTTGCACTAAATCCACTTTTGAAAGTGAAAACAATTCAATACGATCCAATAATTAATCGCGCGGACAACCCGGTACACTATAAATCACATATGGATAATAATCAAACAACACATAGAGGTCAAAACCAACACACATATTTTATTTATTTAATAATTTCCATAATTGCACAATTAAATAATTCAAAAAGAATACACGAGTCGTTATATCTTTCCCCCCTTAAAAAGATTTTGTCCTCAGAATCTGGTCTAGTTACACAAGTGATGATATTGGTCAAGCATATCTGACTCTAATTTCTAAGTAGACCCTTCTACTCGACGGTTCAAACGTACTCACAATAGGTATGCACTCATTTCCAAGGACTTGCCTTTGACGATCAAGAATTTGGATTGATTACTATATACAGAACAACTTGGACAAGAGCCCCACTGGCTCCTGATCAATTACTTAATTCAAACCCAATACTTATCACTTTAACATTGACAAGTAAAATACCTTAGGTATACACACTGGTGTGACGGTCATCTCATTTATGAACAACTGTATCTATATTTATCAATATCTCGAATGGTTCACTAATTTTAGGACTTAGTTTGTCCCTTCTACTCAAACTTATCCAATCTCTTTCAAGACGACACTTTTATTAACACTACTGGTCCTATTTCTATATTCATATTCTCTCTCAATACAGTTTCGCTTTCTTTCTTTGTCTACCCCGAGTTGCTTCAATCAATATCACTACACTCTTGGGATGCTGAATTACTTAGAATTTGACAACTTTCTTTCTCCCACTTCATCTCAATAAAAACGGGGACCTACACTTGCGTTCACATGAAGCTTGGTAAAGTGGCATTCCAAAGCTGACATTGATGATGAATAATCATTCCAGTGTTTCCTTAAAACTCAAATTCTCAACATATCTTACATTTCCTGAATTACTTCCGTACTTTGACTCTCCATTTAAGGATGATAGGCGGTGCTCGTTTCCAACTTGGTTTCCAAACATTTGAACATCTCTTACTCTTTTCTATCAGTTAAGGCTGAAAAGTAATCTCATATTTTTATGTACTGTTATTTTAAATATTTGAACTTTAGATTTCACTCTTTTCAATTCGTTTATTAACTCCTTGGTGGTCTTAATTACATCCAATTCTTTCTGTCGGCAGAAGGCATTTGTTATCATATGGCTTTGCTCAAGTAGTTGTTAACGTATTAATCAGAGTTTTTTGTTAACCTTAGTCAAAATTTCATTCTTGAAAACTCAACGCATAGTGGCTTTTCTTCTGATCCTTGGAGAAAAATCTATGGGCATTCTACGCAGACTTTCTTATTCTTTGAGTAGCTGAGAATGTTATCAATAAATACAGTTTACTTATCTAAGTACTCCTTATACACCATGATCCTTAATTCCTTGTAATCATCTGATACACTTCATAATTCGCTTCTTGCAAAGTCACTTCCTGAGTCTACCTTATCCACTAGACCTTCCAATACTTTGTCTTAACTCTTTGATATGTTCAACATTTCCTGACCTATCTTGAAATTCCCTTCTTATACCTGGTTATTACTATTTTTCTTTAAATTTCTGTATATCTTGGCATCTCTTCAGTAAATTAAATACTTTATATTGTGAATTCCCTGTGGGATCTAATTTCTTAATCCTTCTACTTATAGCATCCCAGTGCTAGAAGAAAATCTAGGAATATCGTGATTGTTTTTCCGGTTGCATAATCTTCCTCTTACTAACTGTTATCATCGTGATCCATTATCTTCCCTTGTCATCTCCTTATGTTTTCTTAGCAATCCCAACTGAAGGGTCATACTACCCATCTTTGTTTCCTTGGAATTATATATCTGACTTCCAACTTCAACTTCTAAAGTTCCATAGATAATTCTTCTGGTATAGTTTCTACGTTCATTCTCTCCTTTTTGTTTATCGCCTACCTCTACATTTGCTTTTCCTCGTGAGTACATACTTCAAACTTTTATGGTTCGTATAGATCTTACACCTTTTTCCATTCATATGATGTTTCCCAATCCTTCAAAACAAATATATTATTACTGCTAGTCCCAGTTAGGGTTAGGATACTTCTGCTCATAAGGTTTCAGTTATCTGGGTGCGTATACAATAACTTTATTGTGCTGCATCAACACACATCCTATTCCCTTATGAGAAGCATCACTATAAATTATAAAATCTCCTTGATACTTTCCATGTGATAAAGTAGGTAACGTAACCATTTTTTTCTTTTAACTCCGCAACACTTTCTTCACCCTTCTTTATTTCATATAAACTTCTTGCTTTTCCTGGTTAACTTCTTCAATGGTACTGCAACTTTCAAGAAGTCTCGAACAAATTTTCAATAATAACCGTTCCATGGTGAAACTTCTTATTTTCGTTAATACTTTTAGTCTTTCTTTATTCGTAGTAACTTTAGGTTCTACTGGATCTCCTTTGGTCTCCTTCTCACTGACTATTTATGTTTTCTAACATCAAAACTTTCACCTTGTAATTTTTTTTTTTTACAACTTCTTTCTTCTTCGACTTTCCAGCTATCATTAAATATTTGCATGGTCCTTCTTTGACTTTAAGTAACATAATACAACTTATTCGGGTCTTCCTTCACAATTTTGTTCATCAAATTTAAATATTATTAGTATATTGGTTAATCCAAATGGCAATACTAAAATTTTATAGCAGCAATAATTAGTTTTTTTAAAAAAAATATACTTGATATGTTCATAGGTTCAATCTCCAATTGATAACATCCAAATTTTAGAAAATACTCTGCTCCTTTCATTTGGTCAGATAAATCATTAGTTCGAGGTACCAGATACTTACTCTTGACAGTAAACTTGTTGAGCTCTCGCTAGTCGATGCATAATCACATACTTACATCTTTCTTTTTAACATTTAATACCGGTGCACCCTATGGGGTACACTAAGTCTAATCGCTTCTTCTTCTAGCATTTCTTGCATCTACTTTGCTAACTCCCTTATTCTAGCTGGTGCCATTTTATGTAAGACCTTGGTCACTGGCTTCGTCTTAGGTGCTAAGTCAATCATGAACTTCATTTCTCTATCTGGAGGAATATCGATAACTCATCTGGAAACATATCTTGAAACTCCTAATTGCTATAAAATCTTCAAATTTTATTTACTTATGACTTTTATGTATCCCATAATCACCATAATGCTCATATCTTAATCACCGTAATCATCATTAACAAATTCTTTACCTTCTTTCATCTTCTGAACCTCGTCATCTTCTCATTTGGCGTCCTCAGAATTATCTTTTCATCACGACGGTCTGTCTGGACATCACACTTTAATAGTTAATTCATTCCTTAGAATAATGTCAAATCCTCTTATCTTCCATGATATTAATTCTTCATAACTTATTGCCAGAAATCTCAATTCCACCATTGATAGTCACTTATTTAACAACTACACATTCTTGACTTACTAGTCCTTTAATCACAATCTTATCAATTCAGCAGGGTACTTCATCTTATCAACAAAACTTTGGGAGCTAAACAATCAAGTTGCTCTCACATATTTTAATACTTTAACGCATAAGGTATCCATGATAATCATTTACGTCACCACATCCATTTTTTGAATAACATATTTCACAGGAAAATTGCAATTTCTCGTTCTTGGAGATGTATTCCTCATTGGAGTAGATTCCCTTGACTCTTAGTGCATCCCTGACTGGGGCTAGTGATTTGCAATCCTTGCCATATACCCTTGTTTCCTTTCCATGTATGAGAGGTAGATGGAACTTCGTCCACTTGGTTCATAATACGTTGATTTGCTTGAGAAACTTTTTCAAAGAACGACGGTATAACGAAATAACTAGAAGGATTCATAATTCAATAAACTTGAAGTTGAGAAGAAGGAAGAAATAATGATTTGGATATGAATGAGACAACCACATTGGTACTTAAGATGGCCAGTCTTTCATACCATATGGCATACAACACATGATTAGGTGGCGTCCCACCCGACTCTTCGTCATTGTGATAAAGTGTCTCACCGTAACACTTTTTGTCCCAATCAGAAAGCAAAACTTGAGGGCAATTAAATTTGAAAGGAATGCAATATCTTCCTTTTCGATATCATAGCAAGGAGTTTATTTAAGAAAAGAAGTTCATACTTATTTAGGAATCAAAAAGGAATATACGCTGTAATATTGAAGACAAGAACGATACCATTGGTCACCATCCATATTTCACTTGTATTCATCTTTCGAGCTTGTTCGATCATATCTCCATTGTGTCATATAATAATTTTAGAAAGTACACTGAAATGTCTTTGCAAATTAAGCATTAGGGTAGATTCTTACTTGTTAGGTCTTGTGTCTTTAACATCGCACATACACGTATAATACTTTAACAATTCGATCATAATGACGTCCCTACCAGGTAACCTCGAGTTTCCTCTTTTGATTTAGAATAACCACGAACTGCTGAACATAGCGATCCTTTCGTTAATAATATTCTTCTTTTAGAAAAGTCTAGAAATCTTCCCAATATTCTTCAATCACGCTCCGGCTTCTGTTAAATCAATATATTCTTCGAACTCTGATAGTCCTAGTAATTGAATGTATAGTTATTCCGTACGCTGATTCTGTTGTAGGTTTCATCAAACAATACTTGCATTTTACTGTTAGAAATAACCAACTTCTTCATAATCATAGGTTACTTCGTTCTCGAAATTAGCAACACTAAGTCTGAAACAACGTCCTTTCAGGTAATCCGGGCTTTCTAACAAACAAAAAAACACAAGTAGTAACTTGACAACCAATGCTTAAAAAAAATCATTTTATTCGAAAAGACTTTTAGAATTTTGTAAAGGAAAATCTTTTTCGAAAACTTATTTAAAAATTTTGAAAATCATAAATCTGGTTGTCCTTACGATATGAGTTGGTTGTTGTCCTTCTTATTTATAACAAGGTACCATATTAAAGGAACAATCACATCAAAGTCCGTCCACTCCAATCTACCTTTTCTCCTTTATCGTGTCCATTTGCTTTCCTTAATCGACGAAACTTCAATTGTTGTCGCACATTATCTTATTCGTAACTTTACATCAAGGCTCCCATACATTATCGTTGCAGTAGTTTAGTAGGACAGGCTATCCAATAGTCAACAAGTCTATTTCCTAGAACAAAGTTTGCCCATATCACATCACTACTTTACAGATCGCATTTATCACAGCACCATCATATAATTTTACCAAAGATTCCAGATTTATACCTTTCTCTCTTACTCTTTCAAAATTCATCTAGTTCATCCCATAATCATTCACGGGTGGCTTAGTCACTAAGGGCTTCTTTTAACCCGATAACAGCTATCCTCTAAAACACTTAAATCTTCTCTCTAAACTTCTTCTCACCTTTATTTATATCTCAAGCGCTCACCATTTACTGTAACTCTCGAATCCATCCTCGTAGGTACAATCGCTTCATAGAACAAGTTCTAAACTGGGGGTATAGAACAGGATGTAGGGTAAACTAAAAAGATACACTCACAGCTGAATGTCCAGTGAAACAAGAATAAACAGATGGAGGTTCTTGAATAGGTAATCTCATATCAAGAGGCGGAAAATTTTTAGCATAGAATAGCTTGAAGAAGTGCAACCGTTATAACAGAAGGTAGTGCTATTAATACTGGTGGAGGAACAAGGTGCAACTTAAATCTGAGAGAAGATGACGATCCTCAAACGGAAAGCTCCAAATGACCGAATGATATCGGGAGATTAGGATCTGCCATTGTCGTTATCTGGAAATCACGTCGCAAGCTAATAATCCCGAATCGCAATACGAACCGTGCCGAAGACCTACTATACAATCGCACTCAACCTCATAACGTCTTATCTTCTATTTCCTATTCCTAATCCTAACCCTCTACCCAATCCCGACAATCTAGGCTTGTTTCAGTGACTTATAACCTGTAGCTCTGATACCAACCTGTGGCGCCCTCCAAACCCGGGTCAGAAGTTTGGGGTCCATAGCACATACACAATATATAACTTTGTAAAAGAGATATTATTTATAATGACCCTGCTTCACAAAACCACGGATCACAACAGGTTAAAGTATGAAAACAAGCCACAACCTTAACTTTTATTACAACGTACCAAATTTCCCTTTAATTTAACTTACAACTGATAATAGAAGTATTCTTACAATTTGACTATCTTTCTACCCCATGAAGCTTCTGCTAGCTCGATCTAACTCAACTGGAACCTTAGCCCGCACTTTGGACTGAGAAACTTCATTATCATCCATATCTTTTTCAACTGTAACATATATAAAAAGATTCACAAGAGTGAGCTAACTAGCTCAGCAAGTCATGATAACGATAACTAAGGTTAAACAATGATCAAATGAGATAATTCAAAGGAATCAAGTTTCTTTTTAACTAATCATTAGAATTGGATATTCATTTTAAGTTTTAAAAAACCAAGGTTAGGCTCCTGATCAGTCACACACTAACCCCGAGCAAGCACACAGCACTGCTCTAATTACTGGATCCAAGGCACACATTGGCCTAACTTGACCATTGGTATGGTCTGACCACGAATCTGGTCCACATATATAAAAACTATCCAATCCTAAAGTAGTTCAATATGATAAACAATATAATTTGATAAAACAAGATCATAATCAATGATGGTTAAACATTTGCATAAAGACGTAGGGAAACTCATGAATATCTCAAAGGTATATCAGGGTAAGTATAAGAAACGGTTTTCAGTTTGTACAAGGTCAGGTATTAGACCAGTAATGATTTTTCAAGGTATAGTTCTTTGATGTTATAAAGATTGGTTGGGGAATAAAAGTTTTCGTGTTTTCAAACAATTTTCTTCCAGTGTTTGGTGTTTGGTAGTTAAACATTTGGGGAGTAGTTTCATATTTGTGTGGTTTGGTATCTGAGGTATTCATATGATTTAGTCCTTGGGTTTTTGAAATAGTGTATCAACAAAAGATGGGTTGCAAAAAATCAGGCTTACGGCTCAAGATCAAGAAATAATCAGGGTTCAAGGGTAAGTAGTTTGAAGCATTCACAATATAAAACATGAGTTATTTTGGACAATAGTAACATATTATGAAACAGTTCAAAAATAATTGCAATATATCTTTGAAGAAAAGTTCAGGAGGCAACTATAAAGCGTGCCAGCCGAGGTATTGGCATTACCTCCACCACCTACAACAACTCCGCAAGCAACAACAAGGACATTCGATCTGAAAATGAAGGACACTGTTCAGAACTCTGAGGTGATAGCAGGTACACTTTTACTAAATAATGTCAAAGCTAAAGTATTGATTGATTCGGGAGCAACGAGATCTTTCATATCAGAAACTTTTGTTGATAAACTTTAGTGTGATAAAATGGTTATGAACGAGGTAGTAAATGTGGTAATTGTGAACCATGAAAATATTCCTGTGAATCAATTCTGTCCGAAGTGTGAGATTGATATTTCGGGGCATAAGTTTTCAGCCGACTTGATACTCTTCAAGTTGGGAGAGTTCGATATAATTTTAGGTATGGATTGGTTAGGGAAGAATAACGCCCAGATTAATTGTAAGACCAAGAAAGTGTATTTAAAGACGAAGAGTGGAGAGAAGGTAGTATTTAAGGGACAGAGGCAAGCGCAACTATTTCTTACAATCACTCAGGCTAAGAAGTTACTTAGAAAAGGTTGTGAGTCATTCCTAGCTTATGTAGTGGATTCAGAAAAAGGCAACCCCAACATAGAAGATATCCCCGTAGTTAACGAGTTCCCATATGTGTTTCCAGATGAACTACCAGGCTTACCACCAGATCGACAAATCGAGTTTGAGATCAACCTTGCTCCGGGCACAGAACCAGTTTCAAAGGCCCCATATAGGATGGCACCAGCAGAAATGAAAGAGTTGGTGAGCCAGCTACAAGAATTGTTGGACAAAGGAGTGATACGGCCAAGTACGTCGCCATGGGGAGCACCTGTTCTATTTGTAAAGAAGAAAGATGGAAGTATGCGGCTATGTATAGATTATCGGGAGTTGAATAAGGTAACAATCAAGAACCGCTACCCGCTACCAAGAATAGATGACCTATTTGATCAGCTGAAGGGAGCAAAGTGCTTTTCAAAGATTGACTTGAGATCAGGATACCATCAATTAAAGATCAAGGAAGAAGATATTCCCAAGACAGCATTCAGGACCAGATACGGACATTATGAATTCTTAGTAATGCCGTTTGGATTGACTAATGCCCCGACCGCATTTATGGATCTGATGAATCGGGTATTTAAAAAGTATTTGGACAAGTTCGTAGTAGTATTCATTGATGACATCCTTATTTATTCAAAGTCAGAAGAAGAACATAAGCAGCATCTATGGATAGCATTGGAGATACTCCGACAAGAGAAGTTGTATGCCAAGTTTTCTAAATGTGAGTTTTGGTTAAAGGAAGTTCAATTCTTGGGACACGTCATTGAAGATGAAGGAGTTAAAGTAGATCCGGCAAAGATTGAGGCGATTATAAGTTGGGAGAGGCCAAAGACACCTACAGAAGTGCGTAGTTTTCTAGGATTGGTAGGGTACTATAGAAGGTTTGTCAAGGATTTTTCGAAAATCGCTACGCCATTGACTAAGTTAACCAGGAAGAATCAGAAGTTCGAATGGAGTGCAGAATGTGAGGATAGATTTCAAGAGTTTAAACAGAGATTGGTAACAGCTCCGGTGTTAGTACTACCAGATGACCAAGGAAATTTTATGATATTCAGCGATGCTTCACATAAAGGATTGGGCTGTGTGTTAATGCAACACAGTAAGGTGATCGCGTATGCGTCAAGACAACTGAAACCGCATGAGTTGAAGTACCCGACGCATGACTTGGAGCTAGACGCCATTGTGTTCGCACTTAAGATTTGGAGACATTACCTCTACGGAGAGAAGTGTGAAATCTACACAGATCACAAGAGTTTAAAGTACATTATTACTCAGAAGGAGCTCAATATGAGGCAAATGAGATGGTTGGAATTGATCAAGGACTACGATTGCTCGATAAATTACCATCCTAGAAAGGCGAATGTTGTGGCCGATGTACTAAGCAGAAAGGATAGATTGAATATGATGGCAACACCAAAAGAATTGTCTGAAGAGATTAAGAGATTTGGATTGGAACTTTGCAATTATGGAATGGTTGAAGAAGTTCATCGTGCAATGACTTTTCAGCCAACACTAGTGGAAAAGATAAGGAAATGTCAGGAAGTAGTAATGGAGAAAGAGAAGAATCAGCTAATTGGAGAAGGAGAAGAATCAGCTAATTGGAGAAGAGATTGGCACTCAAAGGGATGAGCAAGGTATACTAAGATTTTCCTCAAGAATTTGGAATCCTCATATACCTGAATTGAAGAATGAGATCCTGCAAGAAGCCCACAATTCAAGATTTTCAATCCACCCGGGAAGCACCAAGATGTATCGGGACTTAAAGCAGAACTTTTGGTGGCCAAATATGAAGCGAGACGTGGCGGAATGGGTTGCGAAGTGTTATACTTGTCAGAAAGTGAAGGCAGAATATCAACAGCCAAGCGGATTAATTCAACCCCTAAAGATTCCAGAATGGAAATAGGAAAATATTGCTATGGACTTTATAGTGGGACTACCGCGAACGAAATCCGGACATGACGTTATATGGGTTATAGTTGATCGCCTTACGAAGTCGGCACATTTCCTTCCAATTAATGAGAAGTCCTCATTGGATAAATTGGTTCATCTGTACGTGCGTGAAATCGTACTAAGGCATGGAGTACCCGTATCGATAGTTTCAGATAGAGATCCCCGATTTAACTCAAGATTCTGGAAGCAATTTCAAGAAAGTCTTGGCACGAAGTTGAACATGAGTATGGCGTACCACCCACAGACTGATGGTCAGAGCGAAAGGATAATTCAAACAATCGAAGACATGTTGCGCAGTTGTGCAATCGATTTTGCAGGAAGTTGGGATGACCACTTGCCATTGGTAGAATTCTCTTACAACAACAGCTATCACTCCAGTATTGGCATGCCACCATACGAAGCTTTGTACGGGCAAAAATGTAGATCACCGACAAGTTGGGATGAAGTAGGAGAAGGGAGGATTCTAGGCTCGAAATTGGTACAACAGTTGCATGAGACAGTCAAGTTAATTCAGAAAAGGTTGCTTGCTACTCAAGATAGACAGAGGAAGTATTCAGATCCAGCGCATAAGGATGTTAGATTCCAAGTAGGCGAAGCCGTTTTGTTAAAGGTGTCACCAAGAAAAGGGTTGTCTAGATTTGGCAAGAAAGGAAAGTTAGCACCTAGATATATAGGTCCTTTTGAAATTTTGAGTCAAGTGGGGAAGGTAGCCTACGACTTAGCCTTACCACCTCAGTATCAGCATGTGCATAATGTGTTCCATGTGTAATTTCTTAAGAAGTACAATCCTGACGCCTGCCATGTGATAGAATATGAACCTGTAGAAATTCAGGCAAACCTATCATTTATGGAGCAACCTATCAAATTACTCGACTGGCAAGTAAAGAGTCTTAGGAATAAGTCGGTAAAGATAGTGAAAGTACTTTGGAGGAACCCCAAGGTCGAAAAATCAACTTGGGAGTTAGAGTCTGATATGTGTTCCCGGTATCCTCATCTGTTCTATTAGATTCTGGGGACAGAATCCCTTAAGGGGGAGACGATGTTACGACCAACATTTTATTTAATATTATTTGTGGACTTTGTATAATATTAGAACCGAATGCAAATATACTCAATGATTGTTCGTTGTGTGAATGAAAATTTATGTATTATAAATTGCTTTATGTGGAATATGATTTTTCAAAGCAAAAGTTTATTTATTTCCCTTATTTTTGATGTATAAGGAATATTCTAAACCTTGGAAAATTTTCTTTTAAAAGTTATTTTGTTCACAAATTTCAAAAGTGATTTTATAAAATTTCTAAAAATCCAAGTTATTTTATGGTATAAATTTTATAATTTTTGAACTTGTATTTTATTTTATAAAAATAAATCTTTACAAATTTTATTGTTTATAACTAGCAAATTACATAGAAGCCCTTCCATGCAAATCACCCTTCTATTCTCTCAAAGGGCAAAGAAGACCTTTCCAACCCCACTAACTCATTGGTTAATTACCAAATTACCACACTAACCTTGCATGCAAATTGGCCTAACTTTACCTAGAGGACATTTTTGTACATTCTCATTTCCACTTATTCTTTTTGCCAATAAAACCAAAAACAAAGTGGGAGAAGTCATTTTCACTCACTCCACACTCCAACACACCTCATTTTTCTCTCCTCCCCTCCCTTCCTTGTTGCTCTCGGCCGAAGCCCCCCATCCCCCACTCCCTTCCATTTTTCATTCCATTTCTCATCTTCCCTAGTGTAAATCTTCTACCTACATTCATTTTATATACTTCCCAAGAGTTTTGTGACTTGGGAGTTGAAGTTTCATGGTTGCATGTGTAGTTCTTGGGTGATCTCCAAAGAGAAACTCTTGATTCTTGTGAATTCAAGAGCTCTCTATGAGATATATTTTATATATGTGTTAACCAAGTGTTTGTGTTAATTAAGTGTTTTATGGAGAAACCGTGCTTTAAAATCTTTTGCATGCTACTGAAATTTCATTATATATTCATGTTTAGCCATGCATGCTAGTTTTAAGATATTAAAATGATGATCAACCATGTTTTTCATGCTACTCTTTTTGAAAACATGTTGCTATTTCTAAAAATCTATAAATTCGAAATATGTGTGCTTAAAATAGATTTTTTCCATGATAAATTTCTTATTAATAGTTAAGAGAAGATATATTTCATGATTATTAAGGATGAGTAATAGGTACAAGTCGAATTTGCAAGCATTTAAACTTTATGCCTAGCCGAAATCTTGTTATGTGTTTTTCATGAGTTGCATGTTATATTTTAGTTGCATGTTGTTGTTCTTGGGCATGGATGATCTCCCCTTCTGTTGAGGCACTATTTTAGGACATTAAGACACTAGGTTTGCTTTGGAAAGAGTTGGATGCTCGGTTATTAAGTGGGAGTTAAGGTGGAAAGGGATTAGTTAGTGTTTGCATTTTTCCAGATTTGATGCACTAGTTTATGGGGAAGTTTTGAATGAGCATTTGTTGTTCACTTTGAGGCCCAAGCCACCAGAAGCTAGCACTAGGATTATATAAAAGGTTTTAGGTGTTTGTTGGAGGTTTATAAGTCGTTTGGTTAGGTGCACGAGTGAAATCACCAAATCTGTCTAGCAGGGGACAGTTTTGTTGTAACTTAGAAATAGGAAGTTTTGGCCCTCATTAGGCCCTGTTGGGCCTTAGTTAGAGGGAGTGTCAGAGGAGTTATTCCAGCCATAGTTCATAAGATTTGAGTTAGAACCATGTGTCACAAGTTAGTTCAAGTCAGGGCATTTTCTGCCCAGAAAAATAGGGGAACCATGGACTTTAAGCTTAGGCCCAAGGAGGCCCTAGCTAGGCCCTTGAGCCACATCGAGTTTGGGAGATGCCTTATGGTCAGAAGAGTCTAGTGTAAAAGTTTTGGAGGTAAAATTGTAGTTCAAGAGTGTCTAATGCACTCAAGAAACCATAGATGTCATTCTGAAATTTACCTTAGTGAGCACTTTCACTTATCACATAGTTTTAGGGCACTTATGAGTGAGACCTAGGTTGACCACTATAGTTGCAAGATATCATAAAGCCAGTAGAGTGGAAGGCCCAAGTGAGGGTCAATAGGTTTTGGATAGTTTAGTAAAGGCACATCGAGTTAGGAGACCAAAGTTGAAGACTTTGTCTAGTTTAGCGATCAAGTGACTTAGTTGGGGATCGAGATCATCCAAGCCTAGTATTGCATTATTGTGTGTGTAATATTATTTGGTATTAAAATATGATATGTGAGTATATGTGGCTATGTGTGCTATTATATTTATAAGGTGATTATGAATTGTGTGCATATAGGCCTAAGTGCCATTTATGTTTAATTTCGGGTTGTATAGAGGCTGAGTTGGTGAGAATATATTATAATAAGGTTATTATTAATTGTGTAGGATCTCGAGACGAGGGTAAAATTGCCATAAAGGTCGAGTAAAGCTTCCAGTTGCTCCCACCTTCCAGATCAGTCCAGCCTTTCTCAAGGCAAGTGATTCAACCTGCTTTTTCGTTTACACAACAAATGTATAATAACTAGCTTTTATATATAATGCGAGTATCTTGAGTTATCTTGTTATACGTGAACCAAGTGATTCTCAAATCTATCTTAGTAATATATTGAAATGCCATGAACCCTCAAGTACTTATTGCAAGTAGATCAAAAGTCGTATCATGCTAGTATATCAGAGTCATTGGAATGCCTTGATAAAATAAAGATTTGTTATAATACTTGATTGATCCTCTTGATTAACATGCTATTGATTCCTAAAATCTTGACATTTCACCCTGATGCTTGAACCCCAATAGAAACTTTACCTTGATACCTAAAAGCCATATATTCTTTAAAGTTGTTCATGATTGTTTGATAACCCTATCCTTACCCTAAAGTTTGACATCCTGATATACCTTAAGCTAATGATCACTTTCTTTATACCTTAACACCTCTAGTATACTTGTAACCGGTGATGCTTATCTTCTTGATGTTCTAATACCTATACCTTGTCTAAAACCATTGCTTTAAGCCTAGTTTGGCAATACTCCTTCCTATTATCCAAAAACCCTACTAAATCTCCTTGTCAAAATCCTTGTAAATAGAAACTGTTCAAGTACCCCGATAGAATAAAGTCTAGTGAATCATGGCCCTGAGATTTTGTGACATATTTCCAGTGTTTCAAAGTTGATCTATAATTCCTTGATAAAGATGTTTACTGTTTAAAAAACTTTATTATCAATCGGCATCAGTTTTTGAAATGATTAAAATGTGGATTTTCAGTCCCAAAGGGGGATAAATGTTTTCTTTGAATAGTGGATCTGGAATGAGACGCGAGTCCTTTCCACACTTATATTGTAGGCTTAAAAGTTGCCTAGGGATCCCATTAATGTTTTCGAACCCAACGAGGTTCGGGATTACTTCGCGGCTGATCACCGGCTGTAATTCGTAGCGTCATAAAATGATTTTGATTAAGATATGATTTTTGAAAAATGTTTTATTTCAAGCAAATGATGCCATCACCCAAAGTTTTATCTCTTGTTGTTATTATTTATGTCTTCGTACTGTCATTCTTTAATATATATAACTCGATTTATGTTTTGTACCATATTGTTTAGCACTTGTTGAGCATTTGGCTCACTCCTTGCTTTAACCCTGATATTATAGCTAGCAGCTATGGTTAGATTCAAGCAGACAGCACGTAAGACTTGTGACGCCGATGCGTATGTCCGAGCTCAGGTAGAATAAGAGATAGTTTTGTGTGAGGATTCGATATTAAAATTAGTTGTAATAGATGGTAGTGTTGGGCTGCTCCAAACCCTAAACTGTAAGATCTTGAATTCGGTTATATTTACTTTCTTTTAAATATTGTAATAGTTATATATTTTGTTTGTTAAGTTGGGGGTGTGTCAGTTATACTAACTCTAGTTTTCAATTAGAAAGTGATGATAGAAAATCCATGTCAGGGTACATGTTTACTCTGAATGGTTGTGCGATTAGTTAGAAGAGTTCCAAATAGTCTACAATGGCTGACTCCACAGCGGAAGCAGAATATATAGCTGCAAGTGAGGCTGCAAAAGAAGCCGTTTGGATGAGGAAATTTATTTTTGAGTTGGGAGTTGTTCCTAGCGTTGAAGAGCCTATTGTGTTGTATTGTGATAACAACGCAGCAATAGCACAAGCCAAGGAACCTAGGTCTCATAAAAATTCCAAACATGTCCTGCGGCGCTTTCATCTGATTAGGGAGATTGTTGAAAGAGGAGATGTCAACGTCGAGAGAGTTGACATACATAACAATATAGCAGACCCTTTAACAAAACCATTTTCTCAAAGTCACTTTGATCGTCATAAAGACAAGATGGGTATTAGATACCAGAGTGATTGGCTTTAGTACAAGTGGGAGATTGAAAGAGATGTGTACTAAGTCCAATCATGTATGAGGATTTAGGAATAACTTTTATGTAATCTGTTTTGATTTCATTGATATTAATAAAAGACTTGTTTTGTTTTTATTGCTGGCTCTATCTATTTTAACTGTTTAAATAAGATATACCACAGTTTATAGTAAAGCTTTTTATGGATTGTGATGAGATCATAATAATGAGACCTAAAAGATGATAACTCTAAACTTAAATAGTTCCTGGTCGTAGGATTACTAACTGGTAATTAATAATCCGCAAAGATCGGTACATACTATGCTTGCTTCATTATGAAGGTTGTTTGTTCTCATAGACATTTGTGTGGTGACACTATAGCTAGTATGTAGGTGCTTATTATAGAATAAGTTCACTGAACATGACTCACACAGCTGAACAACTGATGGAGTTCACTCACGTGTCAGCAGTTGTTCACATAGTGATAGTTGTACAAGTATCCTTAGACTTGAGATCATCATAGTCATCTTGTGTACACTGAACTATGCTTTGGTTTAGTTCTTAGTCTCCAGGGACAATTATAAGGGCTCTACTGGGTATAGGAATTTGTATACGAAGATAGTGTATGATCAATAAAGGATCTACCCCTTCCAGTGAAGGAAGAGAATGTTCAATGCTGATCCACTTATGCTAGTTCAGGAATCTCTGGCCAGAGTGAATGAAATTAGAAAGGAGTTTCTAATTTACATTAATTAGAACTAAGCATAGTGAATGGGAAAGCATATGATTAAATAAGATAGGCTTGACACAAGTTCCATGCCTTGTATTTAATCGTGACATTGCAGGGTAGAAGGAATTGGTTGTACGATAACTATTCACTGAATGGGTTCTTGGTATTCTAAGCAGTGAATTCGTATTATCCGGATAGTCGCGATATGCTGAGAAGTATCTCTCACGATGTAGAATAAATATGATTAATTAATTAATCATATTTAATGAATTAGAGAATTTATATAAATAATGATAAAATAGTTTTATTATTATTTATTTCTACTACCGACTTAATATTGAACCTACAGGGTCACACCATAAAAGAGAATGATTTAATGGTGGAGGAATTAATTAATAATGGCTGATAATTATTTATTTATGTAATAAATAATTAATTGGCAAATTTAATAATTGATTAAATGAGATTTAATTGATTATAAATTAATTAAGAAAAAGTTCTTAATATTATTAATTAAGAATTTAATTTTTGGAAATTAAATCAAGTGAGATAATTATTTCTAAAGTGTTTAGAAAAAGGATTAATAATTAAAAGGTGTTTTAATTATTAGTTAATTGGTTAATAAGAATAAAGGGTTAATAATAATAATATTTTATGGAAAAAATTTCAGCTGAAAATTTTGCCTATAAATATATTATTATAAACCCTATTTTTGCTTTAACCTAAAAAGTTAAGAAACCCTAATTCTCCCACCCCTTCCTCCTCCATCACATTGATCTCTTGGTGGATACCGGTGGAGTGCTTCACACTTGAGGAGCAGCTGCTAGGGATCTCCGCTCATCGTTCTTCGATCGCTTTTAAAGGTTAGAAACGATCCCTTATGATTTAATCACGATTTGTATGCCTTTATTTGGATTTTATATCAAGAAAATTGTTTTACCATGCTTCCGTGATGTATAAAATCCCACATACTCAGCCTAGAGGAGTACCTTAAAAATGATCTGTAAGACACTCTACAAATCTTTTTTATGAGAATTTTCAATAAATTGCAAGCACTTGAAATTTTAAACTATTGCACTTCATTCTGTATTCATAAAGTGTTTTGTTATCATCAAGTTTCTCTTAATTTATGGCTACAATTCTAGTAGACATAAATTGGGGGAGATTGTTAGGAATATGTTGTGTACTTGATGATTACTTGAACAAAACACTTAGTAGATTGTAGTTAAGTGTTTTTGTAGCTTTCAACAGATGATCATTATCAACATCCGTTGAAAGAGTAGCTTATGTAACAATAAGACTAGTAGTACATTTCTGCATACTTGGATAGCTTAGTGAACTAAATGTTGTAGATTGTCCAAGTTATGTTAACTACTAGATTGATATGCAAGATAGGATGGTTAATTGTACATATTAGATACCTTGTAATCTTGTGTAAATGAATTAAAGTTAACTATCAAGAAGACAGTCTCAACAGATGATTTCCAAAGTTTCAACGGATGATCAACATAAGTCTCGATGGATGATCAACCTGAGTTCCAACGGATGCTCAGATAAAGTTCCAACGGATGCTCAGATAAAGTTCCAATAGATGATCAATCTAAGTTCCAACGAATGATCAATCTAAGTTCCAACGGATGTTTAAATTCAAAAGAGTAGTTGATAGTGACTTGACAGTCACATACGTTGATTGTATGCAAATGGAATGTGGCAGCCTGTTTGAAGGATTTAGAGAACAAAGAAGCATTTCCATTTCCATGCTAAACAGATGATATTCAAAGATGCTGGAAAGAGAAGTGTAGAAGCATGAAGTTGGACTAGATATAGTTTGTCTTATTATCTTGTCTTTTTATCATGTAACTTGGTGATATATAAATCAAGGTGTAGCAAGTTGAAAAGTATCTAAGTTTGCAAGAAAGACTAGAGAAATAGATAAAGCAAAATCTGTAAAGAATTTCTCTGTAGTTCTTGTTGTTCAACATGTAAGCAGCTGTGTACTATTTGTATCACAGGGTTCTCTACTTAATATATATCTCTGGTGGAAAAGTTTAATCCACCAGAAATTTTTTAAATACTTTTATTTAATTGCTTTGTGATTTAATTTCTGTTATATTCTTATTCCACACCATTGCAAATTAAACAGAGTTAGCTATTGGTAGAAGAATCATTCTTAAAATAAAAAAGAAGCCAGAATTATATTCAACCCCCTTCTTTAATTCTTGTTTAGATTGTTTGGGAA
Source organism: Apium graveolens (assembly GCF_009905375.1). NCBI lineage: Eukaryota > Viridiplantae > Streptophyta > Magnoliopsida > Apiales > Apiaceae > Apium > Apium graveolens. The sequence continues at coordinate 241,581,892 of NC_133652.1, read as the reverse complement.
TAACATATCTAATATCCAGGTCAGAGATTAAGCAGTGCATGATCATCATAGTTAAACAATTCAAGATCAACATTCGAAGTCATAAAATCAATTAGTTAAGCTAATAGTATATTCAACAAGACTACACCAATTGATTAGTCAAGATGAGACTGAACCAATTATATTCTACTCCTGACACAACCATGTTACAACTATCACTAGTTATGCTACACATTTATTCTAGCACAAGATAAACAGAGAACCAGAGTAACTCAGGAATCTACTATCAAGGTTACCCAGAATCTAGAATTAGATTATCACACAGTATCTAATCACACATGATCTTATCATATCAATCAGAGTTATGACAGAATCTAAAATCAGAGTACACCATGAATGAAATGTGTGTGTGTGTTAAAATAAATATCGATACCATAAATGTTTGCATCAAAGATAAACATATATCATGCAAACATATAAACAACTTATATATTGCTTCAAAAACTCCAACTTACTTACCACTAACATATACCTTGTAAAGCATGGTAATCAATTAGCTTCAAACAAGTTTACAAACATGGATAAATACAATGAAAATAGATATGTAAACTTATATTTCCCTCAAAGCATCATCATTGGGGTCGTAAAGTATACCCGCATCAAATTACATTTGTTGATTTCCAATTAATTGGACAAATTCAACAGGCCAACTTCACTGACCAACTTGTTTAAAGTGACTTCATCAAGTGGCTTTGTGAAAATGATTGTAATTTGATCCGTTGTGGGAGCATAATGAAGTTCCACAATACCATTCATTATATGATCTCTTATGAAATGATATCTTATATCAATATGTTTGGTCCTCGAGTGCTGAACTAGATTATTTGAGATTGTTATGGAACTTGTATTGTCACAATAGATATGAATATTTTTCAAGTCAAATTTATAGTCTCAGAGTTGGTTTCTCATCCAAAGAATTTGAGAACAGCAGCTTCCCGCAACAATGTATTCAGCTTTAGTAGTAGATGTAGAAACTGAATGTTGCTTCTTACTAAACCAAGAAACCAATCTTCTTCCAAGAAACTGAAAGCTTCCTAAAGTACTCTTCCGATCAATCTTACAACCAGCATAATCAAAATCTGTGTAGCCGATGAGATCAAAGCATGTATATTTAGGATACCAGATACCTAGATTAGTTGTACCTTTCAGATTTCTGAAGATTCTTTTGACGGCTATCAGATATGATTCCTTCGGATCAGCTTGGAACCGTGCACACAAACATGCTGCAAACATAATATCTGAACGACTCACAGTCAGGTAGAGCAATGATCCAATCATGCCTCGATAATTAGTGATGTCCATCTTCTTACCAGACTTATCTTGATCAAGTTTTGTGACAGTTGCCATCGTAATCTTTGCAGGTGTTGAATCTTCCAACTTATATTTTTCAGAAGATCTCTGATGTACTTCGTTTGACAAATGAAGGTACCATCTGGCTTCTGATTCACTTGAAGTCCAGGAAGTTTAACTCACCCATCATACTCATCTCATACATACTTTGCATATGCTTAGCAAACCTTGCATAAAGTGCATCATTCGTAGATCCAAATATAATTTCATCAACATAGACTTGCACAGGTATGATATCATTTTTATGATTTATATAAAACAGAGTCTTATCTATGATACCTCAAATGAAACCATTTTCAAGAAGAAATTCTAAGAGAATGTCATATCATGTTCTCGACGCTTGCTTTAGACCATAAAGAGCTTTGAAGAGAAAATAGACAAAATCTTCAAACTCAGGATCTATGAAGCCATGGGGTTTCCCATATAGACCTCTTCTTCATGCTTACCATTCAGGAAAACACTTTTTACATCCATATGATATACCTTGAAATCTGAATATGTTGTAAATGCTAAGAATATCCTGATGGCTTCAAGTCTAGCAACTGGTGTAAAGGTTTCATTGTAGTCAATCCCTTCTTCTTGAGAATATCCCTTATCAACCATTCTCATCTTGTTCCTTGTTATAATTCCATCTTCATCAAGCTTGTTTCTGAAAACCCATTTGGTGCCAATCACAGATTTATCTTCAGACCTGGGTATAAGCTTCCACACTTTTTATCTTTCAAACTGGTTGAGTTTCTATTGCATAGCAATCACCCAATATGGATCTCCAAGAGCTTCATCTACTTTCTTTGGTTCTATTTGAGATAAAAACCCAGAATAAAAGCATCTATTTGCTATAGCTCTCTAGTTTGAACTCCAATATTCAGATCACTAAGTACCAAATACCAAGGATTATCTATACTTCATATTTTCTATTTTGGTAGATTAGCTCTTGATGACTCAGCATTTCTAGAATTGTGTGAAGTCTGACTAGCAGATCATTATTCAGCTTCTTGTTCTGCTCCCTCGAGTTGTTGCAAACTTAATCTCCAGAATCTGAAGCTTGAGGACTAGTCCTAGAGATAGTTTGACTATCATTACTTATCTTATGACCATTCCCTTCAGAATCAGAATCAGAATTATGATCATCAGGATCATTATCATTGTCATTATCATTGTTGTCTCAAACAACTTCAGGTTCATCTTCGTCATTATAAACATCTTCAATATCAAGATTATCATCATTATCTTCCTTCTGAATACTTGGGAGCTTGGCGTCATCAATAGTTACATTAAATCTTTCCACAACCTTTCGATCATTAATCATATATACCCTATAGGCTTTGGACTCCGAAGAATAGCCCAAAAAGATACCTTCTTCAGCTTTAGCATCAAACTTTCCAAGATGCTCATCATCCTTAAGCACAAAGCACTTTACTCGAAACACATGAAAGTATTTCACTGATGGTTTCTTATTGGCCAGTAACTCCAAAGGGGTCTTCTCATACATCTTGTTGATCAGGGTCCTATTTTGAGTATAGCATGCAGTGTTAACTTCTTCAGCCTAGACGTAGGTAGGAATATTAGCTTCATTAAGCATATTACTTGCAACTTCAACCAATGTTTGATTCTTCCTCTAAACCACTTCATTCTGTTATGGTGGCCTTAATGCTGAAAACTGTCTTGAGATGCCCTTCTCGATACAGAATTCATTCAATTTTGCATTTCTGAATTCTGTTCCATTATCTGATCTTATGGTACGAACATGCACTCCAGCTTCTAACTCAATCTTGTTGATGTCATCAATAATCATATCAACTGCTTCATCATTTGAATGTAAGAATAACATTCATGTGCATCTGGAATAGTCATCAACAATCACTAAGTAATATTTCTTTCTTGATATAGACATGATATAGAAAGGGACAAACAAGTCCATATAAAGGAGTTATAATGGTTTAGTGATTTCAGTCATTGTCTTCTTTTTGTGTCATACTCTTTTTGACTTTCCTTTCTCACATGCTTCACAAAGTCCATCAGGACTAAATTCCATCTCGGGTAAATCTCTCACAAATTTCCCCTTAACCAAAAAATTCATGGTCTTAAAGTTTAAGTGGAAGAGCTTCTTATGCCATAACCAACTTTCATCTGGAGAAGCTTTACTGTAGAATTGCATTACCTGCCCATCTTTATCAGAAGTCCAATCAGCTACGAACAAATCACTCTTTCTCACTCCATTGAGAGTAAGATTCTCATTCTTCTGATTAGAGATCAAACACTTCTCCTTCTTGAACAATACTTCACATCCTTTGTCATAAAATTGGCTGATACTGAGGAGATTATGCATAAGACCTTCAACCAGAGAGATTTCATCAATGATGACATTGCCAATTTCCAAACAGCCATATCCCGTTGTATAACCTTTGTTATCATCTCCAAAAGTAACAACCAGGACAGCTTTCGCAACAACCTTTGATAGTAGGGCTCTATCTACAGTCATATGCTTTGAACATCCACTGTCCAAAATCCACATGACCTTCTTCTGCTTAATGCCCTGAAAATAAAGATGATTAAGTTTTCTTTGGTACCCAAGTTAAGTTGGGTCCAGAAGACTTAAAAGCATTTGAATATTTAACAATTTTCTTCACAGAATTGACAGGCTTAACAATTATTGCTTTATCATTGATAGATTCCTTGTCACTTGTAGAAGCACCAACAGACTTGCTCTTGTGCTTGGTGACAGGTGCCACTTTCCTAACTTTAGAAGGGCTTATAGTCTTTGATCTACCAGTGTTTTTATGAGCATGCTTGTTATTATTATGAGATGTATTATATGAGTGTGTGGAATCAAGATAAGTGTTCATAAAAGAAACTACATATGGCATGTAAATTAATTTATTACACTTATATACTTTAGGCATGTTAGACATGTTATGCACATAATCATTCTTAGCATTGCCTACTTTAATCTTTCTACAAGCATGAGTAAGGTGACCAACAGAATCACAATTATTACATAACTTTCTAGGGCCATTAGCTCATATCCTGACATTTCTATTTTTACTTCTCTCGGTCTTGGAAGTAAAACCTAGTCCAACAAGAGATAAGTTAGAATCACTAGCAACATACACATATTTCTCCTTGCCTTTTGTCTCTTTGAGAGCTCGAGATCCTCAACAAGCATCTCATGATGAATATAAATATTATCTTCATCAAAGGAATCAACAATAGCTTTCTTGAACATAGACTTTTTAGCTTCTTTAAGAACATGAGGTGTAATAGGGGGATTAACAACTTTCTCACTAGGGTCATTCTCAACTACTCGTTTCTTAGAAGCTTTTCTAAGTTTGTCATAGTCTAGACCTATCCCAACTTTTCCACCATCTACTTGATCAGCTATGAGCTTCTTAGCAAGATTTACAGAATCAGTAAAATCATGCAATTTAGTTTCTAGTTCTGCATTCTTGTTATTAAGCTCTTCCTCTGTCTCAAGGTGCTTCTTGATCTTACGCTCTGTTAGATATATTTGATAATGTCATGGCTAATGTGATTTATGTTTAGTTTTCAGATCTTACTTAAACAGGATAAATCAGTACTTACTGGAAGTTAGGACTTAAGGATAGCAGTACTTATATTATCAGGAGATAATTATCAGAAGATGAATATCAGAACTTAAGTACTGAAGGACGTTCAGATAAGGAAGGCAGCTGGTTAAAGGAAAGAAGATCGAGACAAACATAAGAAGAGATATGCATGAAGAAGGAATTCTATGAAGAATAGAATACTTGGAAGAAAAGATATCTGATTGGAAGCAGAATTATATTCCATATCAATTAGCGATTATCTTGTAACTGTGTAGTATATAAACACATACATAGGGTTTACACTATAAGTGTTATAACAATCGAGAAGATTATTTATTGTAACCCTAGTAGCTCTCGTGATATTTGTTCATCACTGAGAGAGAACAGTTCCATACTGTAACAGAGTTTATTGTTTTAATAAAGTTTGTTTTCTGTTACGTGAGTTATTAAAGTTCGATTTGATTGTGCTATACACTGTATTCACCCCCTCTATAGTGTGTGTGTGACCTAACAAGTGGTATCAGAGCCTATCTGTTAACACACAAACAGTTTAAGATCCAAACACAATCATGTTTGAAGCAGAAACTCCAACTAAGCCCACCAAAGCTGAAGAACCTCCAAAGACACAAATTCAAAGCCGATATAAGACTATTAGAGTTCCCATATTGAGACCATCTGAATATGCCATATGGAAAGTGAGGATGACCATGTTTCTGGAAGCTACAGATCCAGAATATCTTGATAGAATCAAGGAAGGGCCTCACAAACCAACCAAGCTCGCTGTTGCAGTTACAGGTGAAGTAGCAAAGTCTGTACCAAAGGAGAGGAGTGATTACACTGCTGAAGATATCGCATCAATTGCTAAGGATGCTAAGGTACGACACTTACTGCATAGTGCTATTGATAATGTAATGTCAAACAGGGTAATAAACTGCAAGACTGCAAAGGAGATATGGGATGCCTTGGAAACAAGATGTCAGGGAATGGATACGATTAAGAAGAACAGGAAGACAATACTCACTCAAGAGTATGAATACTTTGACTCAAAGGCTAATGAGTCATTAATTAATTTATATGATAGATTTGTCAAACTCTTGAATGATTTATCACTGGTTAATAAGGAGTATGATCTTGAAGATTCAAACCTTAAATTCCTGTTAGCTCTTCCTGAATGCTGGGATTTGAAGGCAACAACAATAAGAGACAACTATAATCTTGATGAAATAACTCTTGATGAAATTTATGAAATGCTCAAGACTCATGAACTTGAGATAGAACAAAGAAGCAAGAGGAAATGAGGAAAGTCAAGGACAGTTGTTCTTAAGGCTGAAGAAGAATCCCCCAAGGCAGCTACCTCAAGGAAAGACAAGGGTAAAGCTCTCTTCACAAAGTCTGATACTGAGTCATCAAGTTCTGAAAGTGATGATGACTCAGAATCTGAAAGCTTACCTGAGACGGATGCTGATGAAGAGATGATGAAGCTGTGTGATCTTATGGTGAAAGGGATCACAAAGATTGCATACAGGAAGTTCAGGAAGGGAAAGAAGTCTTCCAGGAAAGGCACAAGTTCTGATAAGAAGAATTTCAGAAAATCTGAGGGAAGAGGAGGAAAGTCTGACAGAGGAGATTATACAAATGTCAAATGCTACAACTGTGGTGAGAAAGGCCACATATCTCCTGATTGCAAGAAAGTGAAGAGTGACAAAGCCAAGGCTCTTGTCACAAAGAAGAAAAGCTGGACAGACACCTCAGATTCTGAAAGTGAGGAGAATTATGCCTTGATGGCAAATGCTGATAAGGCAAGTGCTGAAAGCAGTTCTGAAGCTGCTGAATTAAAGGTACCTCAAACTACTTATGCCTTTCATACTGATGATATTAATGAGTTAAGAAGATATCTTAAAACCATGTTCATTAGTTATAGAGATCAAACTTTAACATGTGAAAGATTAACTTCTGAAAATCTTGCTTGCAAAAAGAGGAATGATTATTTAGAAAAAGAGTTAGTCATGTTCCATCAAACTCAGAAAGATAGAGATGATTCTTTCTATGTTAGGGATGAAGTACTTAAAATGAATGAATCTCTAAAAGCTGAGTTAGAAAAGGAAAGAGAGATTATCAGGATGTGGACTAACTCTGGCTGAACAACTCAGAATTTGTTAAGTAGTGAAAACTGGAAAGAGGGCTTAGGTTATGGAGAGGATAAGAATGATAAAGGAACTATAGATATTAAGCCTGTAGTTGTTAAACAAAAGCCAAAGTTAAAACCTGTTAAGTTTGTAGTTGTAAAGTCTGATAATGAGAAATCAGAAGTTAAAAAGGAATTAACTTCTGACAAACTAAAATAGGAAAAGACAACTGAAGTAAACGTAGGCTTAATGACTAAGAAACAGCTTAAGCATAAGCTGAAAGATGTTAAGAATGCAAACAAGGTAAAATCACCTAGGAAAAATAGGAATGGAAAGGAAGGTGTGAATAAAAGCAATAATTATAAGCCTGTTCCTGAGGCTCCTAGGCAAAACGTGTCATAACTGTGGAAGTTCTAACCATCTGGCTTCTTTTTGCAGGAAGAATAAGAACATAAACTCCTTACCTTCAAAATCAGGAGTTAAGAGTCAGTCTGTTAGATATAAGCCACAAAATCCTTATTTTCATTGTGGTAGTTTATGGCATTCCATTTATACTTGTAAGGAATATCATAGTTTGTACTATAATTATTATCAAATAAAACCTTCTTTAAAGAAAGTTACCATTGTTCCTTCTAGTGTAAGTTCTGATTCAAAGTCTGATAGTGTAAATTTTGATAAGAAAATTGTTAACATAAACTCTGATGCTAAATCCGCTGCAAATGTTAACAGACTTAATAAGGCCAAAGGATCCAAGCATGTATGGGTCCTTAAAACTAATCATTAGTGGTCTTTGTGATTGCAGGGCAACAGGAAAAACATCCTAGTTCTGGACAGTGGATGTTCAGGACATATGACTGGAAATAAAGCCCGCTATCAGACTTTATGGAGAAGGCTGGCCCAAGTGTTTCTTATGGAGATGGCAACATTGGAAAAACATTGGGATATGGCAATATCAATCTTGGGAATGTCATCGTTAAGGAAGTAGCTCTGGTCTCAGGATTTAAACACAATCTGCTGAGTGTCAGTAAAATCTGTGACAGAGGTTATAATATAAAATAAAAAAAATAAAAATAGAAAATAGGCATCAGAGATTACAGTTCTTCCCTCCCACCCCCTTTCCATTTTTCATCTCTCAATTCCTCTCATACTCTCGATTGCTGGGGGAAAATTTCTCTCGGTTTTATTCACAGACTCTCGTGCCTCTCTCTTTTCCTTTCCATTTCCTTCTCCTGTGCCGGTTCTTTCTTTCCGCGATTCCGGCGAGTTACCGCCGTGAATTCCGGCTGCTTACTTCATTTTGTTCTTGTGTATAGACATATCTGTGTATGATTATGTGCGTGCATTGTGTGTGTTGACTACGTGTGCGTGTGTGTGCGTCCTTTTATACCCTGTGTTCGTTGCCGCCTCCCGGGTTCCAGCGAGGTAGGGCGACATGACTTTGGTGCTGTGCGCGTGATTGAACGCGCCTGTGTTGAATTTCTTTTACTTGTTTAATTATTTGATTCTTTTATGCAGGAAAATTGTTGAGTGCTTTTCATGAAATAAACAAATAAATTTCGTGCAGGAATTATAAAAGTTAATCGGTGGAGTTCGTATCGGAAACCCGAATTAATCGGGTACTCACGGATTTTACCGCCGTCCGCGATGAATTTTGACGAGCAGCCGGTGGACGATGATGATATATATATGAGTCCTAATATTTTAAAATAAATAAATAAATATAAAATATAAATAATAATTAATAATTGTAATTAAGTTGGAATTTGGAAATTTATGGAATTTTGATTGTTATGGTTGGTTTGAATCAGTGGTTGGGAATTGTAATTGGACTGTTGCTGCGATTGGTGGTGGTTATTGAATTGACGTCGAAGTGTTTCGATGGGATAGTCCGATAAATAAAGCAAGTGCTGCCCGATTTCCGGGAAATCAAACTACGAAAATACAGGAGCGTATCCGGTAATTATTGGGACGTCAAACGAATATATATATATATATATATTATATACGAACTTGATGATATGTTGTGGTGAATATTTTGCCAAAACCCCATAACCCTAATTTCGTAAAATGATGAATATACGTATTTTCTGAAAACGAACAGCAAATCGATTTTCGAGAACGAGAACCCTAATTGTTGTGTGTGTTATTATAATATGTGTAATTATGAGTCGGGATTTGATATAAAATGGGTAGGTTGTTAGCGAGGATATGTCAAGCACCTGAACGTTTAACATAGAGTATTTCGACCCTGTAGGTTCTAGTCGGGAAACCGAAAGTGGACGTTGGACTAAAGATACCCTAGTGATCAGTCGATAAGCTCAATGAGGTTCGAAGCGAAGGACCTGAGTGTCAAAGTTGGATCCAGGATAGTCAAATAGTAAGGCGATAAAACCGAGCATCCAAGTCAGTCCAAGGTAAAGCGGTATCAGTTGTAAAGCTCTGTAAGGCAAGTACCCCTGACCATTCTTTTATGGTTCAGTATATGTGAATAGCTAATATTTTAATCTCGTAATGGAATAGAAACTTTTTAAGTTACGTATCCCCTGTATTTGGAAATGTTGTTTAAAATATGTTTTGGGGAAAAGTAACTTCTGAAAGCACCTATCTCTAAACGTGATTAAAATGAAAAAAAGTTTTGAATAGTGTGTTGTGACAGAATGGCTTTAGCAAGAGATAGGTGAAAGTGATTTTGGAAACTGGATAAAGAAAATGTTTTGATCCACATATGTTGTGGAAGGTTTTAATCCACCTATATCATGGAATCTGGAAATAGGTAAAAAGGGAATTCAGTTGATCTATTGGAATTGAGTAGGCGTTAGTGGCTAATTCGATTGGGCGCTCTGCTTAACCGATTAGTCCAGCGTGGGGGAAAGTTTCCCAAGTTCCGGAACACATTCTTTACTCTGGATGGCCGTTAGTCGCTGTCCGGTGATGATAGACTGATCACCTATCTTCACCCATTAAACGTTCAATAGATTTGATTGATTCAATTTTGAAATTTGTTTAACAAATCAACTTGTTTGAGATAGATGATTTGAAAATGGAATAGCATATTAAGATTTAACTCTGGTATTTATACACAGCACACGACTGGTGATATTGTTTTTCAGAGCATGCTAGTTTTGATATGCAGTTTATGAATGTTTACCATGTTTTTCAAACGAGCTATAATCTCTGTTCCTATCACTGTTTTATCATAAATTGCTTTACTTATTATTCATATAGCGGTACTGCTGAGCAATTGATTGCTCACCCTTGCAGAATGTTTTATATACGTATTACATATGCCTATGAGATTCTTCCGCAGTAGTCAGGGCAGAATTCTAGTTCCTTCCGTGTCAGGCTCCTCTGAGGTAGTTGTGTTGGACCAAAGATGGTCTATTGAGTTGCTGTATTAAGTTAGTTGCGTCAGGATGATTTATTGTAAGTCGGTGTTGTAATAGTTGTAACCTAAATCATACTTAAACCTGGAAAAGGTCTTGGTAAAAGGGCTTGTGGTTATGTATAATTAGTGATTTGAATTATATTATGTTTATTATTATTGTTGTTGGTGACGTGAACTCCTGACCCCGGGGTTGAGGCCGTCACAGTTGGTATTAGAGCTACAGGTTTGAGTCCCTGATTTAGGTTATGAGTAGAGTCAAAGGAGTGTAGGAAAGTATAGATATAGATGTGAGTCAGAAACTCAATCAGAGGAGCGAGTCTAAGAGTTCAGTCGAGGGTTTCTAAGGCAAAACCCTGACGCCTGTTGAGGATTGGATGGAACTGCCCTAGCCTTTAATATGTCTCATTCGTATAAATGTATCGTTTCCAATGCCGATAGAAGTTTAGATATCCCTCTCACGAAAATGAGCCTGATCGCGAGAGTTCAGCGTTTGAGCGGGCTTGTGATGTGTCAGCTGAAGAGAAACCAACGTTATTATCAAAGATCGCATTTCTATGTTAAGTATTGTGGTTGGACCGAGTGTGTGACCCCGGTGAGTTCGGATAGTATGATAATAGTCAGCGGCTGCTATGACAGCCAGGTCTTAGAGTGAATGTGGATCAGTACCGTTGTTTATATCTTGAACCCTTACGCGTATTTCTTGAGACACCTTTTGCTTCCAGAATAATTGTTTACCATCTAATAAGTTGCATGTTTATCCCTAAGGAAGTCAAACTCGAAGCAAGCAACTTAAGGTTCTGTTGATTTATTATAAATCAGATTTTGCCTTCCTATTTATGAATTTTTTATTTAAACATTATTTCCTTCCTCAGTGATTCTTTCATTTGATTGGGGAAAACAATGCATATGAGTTGACCATTTATCTGTGTGACAAAAAGGGTCTGGTGGGATGCCACCAAATTATGTGTTGTAAGCTGTGCGGTACTAAGACTGGCCATCTTATGTACTTGTATGGTTGCTCTCAGTCATATCTACATCTTCTTCACTGTTTCTTCTTATTCGATTCCCTTGAGTTTGGAATTTCATTTGATATTTTGTGATAATGAATTTCTGCGATTAGATGGTCCTCGTTATTGAGAGCAAATAAGAGTGACTGTCGGGAAGAACGAGAGTCCTATATCCGGATATTATTTAAGAATAATGGTAATCGCTAGAGTTCAGGACCTAATGATGGAGTTATAGTCTCGGTAAAAGTAAATCAGTGGTTGATTGGGTGATAATAAATCATCCTTAGAGGAATGGTTGGTTGAAATTTGTACTATGGTGCCTAGAAAAGTTCAGCGTTCCTTAAGCCGACCTGATTTACCATTTTAATCTATGTAATTGGTGGTTGATATAGCCAGCCAAGTCTCGTAGTATATCAGATTAGTGTTGATGTGATAGTAGAGCAGTGACGGGAATTTAGTCAGTTGCTGTTGTATTAAGGAGCCATGCTACGGTGATTAGTTTCTTTATATTTCAGTTTTACTATTGTTGATTCTGCTACTGTCATTGTTGATATTATTGCTAGTGCTGCTAATCTAGATTTCTTTTATAAATGGACCCTGATATTAAAGACATGGATACTGTGATTGGGTAGCATTTTCCTGATACAGGTGCACCAATTAAACGGTGATATCTTTTATCAAATATTTTTGTTATGTTTTGAATAAACTCATTTATATATTTCAGGAAGATGCCACCCAAGAAAGCTACCCAGTCTAAAGAAAATAGTAGTAGTTTTGCGGAGGGTCTAGCTATAAATGAAATTCTAGACTTGTTGCGCCAGCAGCAGCAACAACAGTTGCAGCTAATCCAACAGGTTCAGCAACAACAAAAAGGAGTGAACCAAAGTGCTAATTTCAAATCCTTTCAGAATGTTAACCCTCTTGAATTTAAGGGTGAACCTAATCCAGTAGCTGCTGGAGCATGGTTAAAAGAAATGGAGAAAGCTTTCAACCTCGTTCAAGTAAGTGACAATCTTAAGACCGATTATGCAAGCTATTTCTTGAAAAATAAAGCGAATTACTGGTGGGAGTCAACTAGAGCGTTAGAAGGAGAAGGCCCCGTTCCATGGGCTAGGTTTACTGAGTTATTCTTGGAAAAGTATTTTCCTGACTATGTGAGGAATCAAATGAAGATTGAGTTCCTAGAATTGAAGCAAGGTGATAGAAGTGTAGCTGAGTATGAGGCTAAGTTCACAGAGTTGGCTAGGTTTGTACCAGACTATGTGCACTCTGAAGCTCAGAGGGTAAGAAAATTTTAACAAGGATTGAAGCCTGAGATTCGCAGCGGAGTTGTGGCATTGCAACTCAAGACGTATCCTTCCGTAGTTCAGGCCGCCTTAGTAATTGAATTTGATCAGAAGTTAGCCGCTAGAGAAAAAGAAGATAAGAAGCGAAAGATAGATGATGTGGAAGGAGCATCAGGTCAAGAAGAATTTAGCCAGAAGTCTCAGGAAAAGGTTAGAAGGGATAAGAATAAATAATTCAGAGGACAAAGCATTTCTTTAAACAGGGTTAGTAACACCTCAGCCAATCAAGCCAAGTCAGTTAAATTACCTATAACGGAGTGTAAGCAATATGGTAAAAGGCATGGTGGAGTGTGTAAAGCAAATAATGAATGTTTCAGGTGTGGAAAGAAAGGACACTACGCGTCAGATTGTAAGGTGGAAAATCCAGGAATCACTTGTTACAACTGTGGCAAGGTGGGGCATGTTGCCAAGAACTGTAGAAGTGCTTCCCGAGATAACATGAGAGGTAGTGCATCAAAAGGTTTGACGTCCAGTACACCCAAGGCTAAGACTTATAATAAGAATAAAATACCAACTGCTCAAGACCCTAACAAGGAACCAGGGCACTGATTAATTATCAGAAAAAGCGGATAGTAATATCTACGGAAGCTACTATTATGATGAGTATCCAAGGGCATAAGCAAGAATATAAGGCATAACTAGCGCATATAAGGGATATTAAGAAGGAAGCACCTAAGTTTAAAATAATCTAGATAGCAAGTGAAGTCCCAAAGGTTTTATCGAATGACTTACCAGGATAACCTTGGAGCATGCAATTGAATCTCTCATTGGTTATTGTACAGAGTCGGGCTGGTGTCAAAAGCCCGTATCGTATGACCCAGTAGGAATCAAGTAATCAGTTAAGGAAACTTCAGGATTATGAGATGAAAGAATAATGAGACAGGGTGTATTCTGTGTTGTGCACTGATGTGGTTTATAGAAAAGGAGAATGGATGTATGACGTTACGTGCTGATTATCAAAAAATTGGAAAAGTTGACAAAAAGAAATAAGTAATCCCTGCATAGAATTGATTATCTATATGATTCAATTAAAAGAACGTGTTGGTTCTTGGAGGAAGACCTAAGATCAGGCCAGCGTCAGTTGAAGGTTAAGTCTGAGGTCATATTAGAGACCCTGTTGGGAACGAGATGGGGACATTGCGAGTTTCGGGTGATGTTATTTGGATTAACGAATGCAATAGTCGTGTTTAAAGGTTTATTGAACATAGTATTTGAGAAGCACTTGTATAAGTGTAACTGTATTTATTGATAACATCCTCATCTATTTAGAATTTAGAAAATCCATATAGAATGCCCAAGGATTTCCCTACGAAGGTTGAAAGGGGAGCAGCTGTATGTTAAGATTTCAAGGTATGAATTTTGGTTAAGATTACCAAAAGATTATGGTATCCTATTAACGACCATTCAAGCAAGACCAGTGTAGTAAAAAATATGTGATTAAGATCCCTGAAGAGTTAACAAAAGAATCGGAAAGAGTGAGGATTGAAGTTTGAACAATCGAAGGCGAAAATAAGCTTCTGTATGAAGTTCATCCTAAGTATAAATTGATTAAAAAGATAAAGAAATTGTCAGATCTTGAACTAGTTTACTAGATTGTGAATACGGAATATTGATTTGGGAAAGGTTAAAATTAACTCATGATATACAAAGGGCGAATACGGATTCGTGTCGGAAGGATATAGAGATAAAATTTGGAATATTAACATCGCTGGAAGTTTCTCCTTGGAAAGGAATAGTAAGATTTGAGCATAAAAGTAAGCTAAGCCCTAGGAATTTCGGATCGTGTGAGGTATTGAGGAAAGTAAGTAAAGTTGTCTATGAGCTAGCGTTGTTGCCAAAGCGGCATCATACTCTTAGTGCGTTTTGCGTCTTTGTGTCAAAGTAATATATTCTTTATTTAATTTAAACAGGATGCATGACACAATCTAAATCCTAGATCATTGAGAGCGAGTCCTTAGGAATGAGTTTATGTGTATAGTGAGTATGCTTTGAATAAATTCTCGAGTAGAAAGGTCTACTTGGGAGTTAGAGTCAGATATGTTTGACAAATATCCTCACGTGTTTAGTTAAGTCAGATTCTGAGGACAGAATCTTTTTAAGGAGGGAAGGATGTAACGACTCGTATATCTTTATACTATTTAAATGTGTAATTATTGAATAATAATCAAATAAAATATGTGTATTGGTTTTGACCGCTATGTATTGTTCTATTATTATCTATGTGTGATTTATGGTGTACCGGGTTGCTAGTGTAATTAATTATTGAGTTGTACTGAATTGTTCTTACTTTTAAAAGTGAATTTAATGCAAATTTATTTGCATAAATATTTGGAATGTCTCTAAAATTATTTTTATGATTTTATAATTACAATAATTATTTTTGGGATTTTATAAAATTTAGAAATCAATATTTCATCAATTATTTAGCCCTGTATGATTTTCTGATTTTATTTTAATGTAAATTCGACATTAAAATCAGAAATGTTTCGAAAATTACGAAATTCATATTTATTGAAGTTTGAAATATTTCGAGAATTTTAAAATTATTTTGGGAATTTTTGGGATTAATTTCACCCGCACGTTGATTCGTTTAATTGATAAAAGCGGGTACAAGTTGCGTTTGAAAAATGCTTTAAAAATTATGAAAATTTTATTTTATTAGTTTCAGAATTTTTATAAAATTTTAAAACTAATTTGGTAATTTTCGGGATAATTTTCACCGTGGGTTTGTTCATTATTTTGCAAAGCACGAACCAAATTTGGGGGTTACAGTTGAAACGTGGACACGTGTTGTGATTTTATAAACCTACAAAATATGACAGATGAGGGAAAACGACACGTGTCTATTAATAAAAAAATAAAAATAGAAAATAGGCATCAGAGATTACAGTTCTTCTCTCCCACCCCCTTTCCATTTTTCATCTCTCAATTCCTCTCTTACTCTCGATTGATGGGGGGGGGGGAATTTCTCTCGGGTTTTTTCACACACTCTCGTGCCTCTCTAATTCCTTTCCATTTCCTTCTCTTGTGCCGGTTCTTTCTTTTTCCGGTGAGGTCGCGGTTCCGGTGAGTTTCCGCCGCGAATTTCGGCTGCTTACTTTGTTTTGTTCTTGTGTATAGACATATCTGTGTATGATTATGCACGTGCATTGTGTGTGTGGACAATGTTTGGGTGTGTGCGCGTCCTTTTATGCCCTGTGTTCGCTGCTGCCTCCCGGATTCCGGCGAGGTAGGGCGGCGTGACTTTGGTGCTGTGTGCGTGATTGAACGCGTATGTGTTGAATTTCTTTTACTTGTTTAATTATTTGATTCTTTTCTGCAGGAAAATTATTGAGTGCTTTTCGTGAAATAAAAAAATAAATTTCGTGCAGGAATTATAAAAGTTAATCGATGGAGTTCGTGTCGGAAATGCAAATTAATTGAGTACCCGCAGATTTTACCGCCCTCCGTGATGAATTTTGACGAGCGGACGGTGGACGATGATGATGTATATCTGAGTCCTAATATTTTATAATAAATAAATCTCTATAAAATACAAATAATAATTAATAATTATAATTAAGTTAGAATTTGGAAATTTATGGAATTTTGATTTTATGGTTGGTTTGAATCGGTGATTGGGAATTGTAATTGGATTATTGTTGCGATTGGTGGTTGTTGTTGAATTGATGTCGAAGTGTTTCGACGGGATAGTTCGATAAATAAAGCAAGTGCTGCCCGATTTCCGGGAAATCAAACTACGGAAATACGGTAGCGTATCCGGTAATTATCGGGACATCGAACGAATATATATATATATATATATATATATATATATATATATTTTATACGAACTTGATTGTATGTTGTGGTGAATATTTTGCTAAAACCCCATAACCCTAATTGCGTAAAATGATGAATCTACGTATTTTCTGAAAATGAACACCAAACCGATTTTCGAGAACATGAACCCTAATTGTTGTGTGTGTTATTATAATATATGTAATTACGAGTTGGGATTTGATATCGAATGGATAAGTTGTTAGCGAGGATATGTCATGCATACCTGGACGTCTAACATAGAGTATTTCGACCCTGTAGGTTCTAGTCGGGAAACCGAAAGTGGACGTTGGATTAAAGATACCCTAGTGATCAGTCGATAAGCTTAGTGAGGTTCCAAGTGAAGGACCTGAGTGACAAAGTCAGATCCAGGATAGTCAAATAGTAAGGCGATAAAACCGAGCGTCCAAGTCAGTCCAAGGTTAAGCGGTATCAGTTGTAAAGCTCTGCAAGGTAAGTACCCCTGACCATTCTTTTATTGTTCAGTATATGTGAATAGCTAATGTTTTAATCTTATAATGGAACATCAATGTTTTAAGTTACGTATCCCTTGTATTTGGAAACGTTGTTTAAAAAATGTTTTGGGGAAAAGTAACTTCTAAAAGCACCTATCTCTAAACGTGATTAAATTGAAAAGAAGTTTTGAATAGTGTGCTATGATAGAATGGTTTTAACAAGAGTTAGGTGAAAGTGATTTTGAAAACTGGATAAAGAAAATGTTTTGATCCACCTATGTCGTGGAAAGTTTTGATCCACCTATGTCGTGGAATCTGGAAAGAGGTAAAAAGGGAATTCAGTTGATCTATTGGAATTGAGTAGGCGTAAGTGGCTAATTCGGTTGGGCGCTCTATTTAACCGATTAGTCCCGCATGGGGGAAAGACCTAGCTAGTCTTTTCCCAAATTCCGGAACACATTCTTTATTCTGGATGGCCGTTAGTCGCTGTCCGGTGATGATAGACTGATCAACTATCTTCACCCGTTGAACGTCCAATAGATTTGATTGATTCAGTTTTGAAATTTGTTTAACAAATCAACTTGTTTGAGACAGATGATTTTAAAATGGAATAGCATGCTAAGATTTAACTCTGGTATTTATACACAGCACACGACTGATGATATTGTTTTTCAGAGCATGCTAGTTTTGATATCCAGTTTATGAATGTTTACAATGTTTTGCAAACGGGCTATAATCTCTATTCCTGTCACTGTTTTATCATAAATTGCTTTACTTGTTATTCATATAGCGGTACTGCTGAGCAATTGATTGCTCACCCTTGCGGAATATTTTATATATGTATTGCTGATGCCTAAGAGATTCTTCCGCAGTAGTCAGGGCAGAGTTCCAGTTCCATCCGTGTCAGGCTCCTCTGAGGTAGTTGTGTTGGACCAAAGATGGTCTATTGAGTTGCTGTATTAAGTTAGTTGTGTCAAGATGGTTTGTTGTAAGTCAGTGTTGTAATAGTTGTAACCTAAATCATACTTAAGCCTGGAGAAGGTCTTGGTAAAAGGGGTCGTGGTTATGTATAATTAGTGATTTGAATTATATTATATTTATTATTATTATTGTTGGTGACGTCAACTCCTGACCCCGGGGTTGAGGCCGTCACATTGAGTTGTGCACCTAGCAGCTAGGATAGCATCCTTGCCTTGGAAAATATCTAAGTGGCGAGTAGAATGTCCTTGGAATGCACCTTGGTCACAACTAAATGCCTTGGAGTATTTTTGATCTCTTCTTTCCTTGTATGCACAATTTAGTGCCTTGGAATTATTTTGCCTTCATAAATATCTAAGTGGTGACTCCTTGTAGCTCTAGGAATGCTAGTAGTAGCAACTTAGTGCCTTAGAATATTTTAGATATAGGAATAATTCTAAGTTGTTACCAAGAGAATATACAAGCACATTTGGAGATAGTTTATGCTCTAGTATCTTCTCAAATGCTCCTACTAAGTCAAGATCAATTCATGTACCGAGATATTAAACTGTACTTCAAGGATATTGCTTCAGTTAATTAATATACTGGCCATGGTGACTCCTACTACAAGGTAGTGATCACTTTGACTTAGTTTCTGTAGAGCATTGTAATCCTTAAGATGTCTTGTCTTCAAGTCTTCTCTCTTGAGTCTTCGTATAAACCATATATATTGCATAACCAGATATGAATTCTCACTTAACAATCTTCCTAATGATAGTACTTAGATTCCTTTCACAAATCACAGACATCTAGTGCAATGGTCTGGTTCACAGGTGACTATTTCCGCTCTCAGGTCTTCGTACTATAATCTTCTCAAATCATTGTCAAGTCTTCTACCAGATACAATAAAATTCATATAAAATCCTTGAGATCTTCACACTGATCCAGATAACTACTTCGAATGACTCTAACCTTATTCCTCTATTATCTGAACATATTAATGAACTTCATACGGATCTCAGTTGACATCTTCTTCACCGCAGCTACCAAAACCATCATGTATATGCCCAATAAACATTTTATATTGATACTAGTGGAACATAAATTATTTTTAAGTCCTTTGTTCTATGTTGATTAATCCAAACCAGTATTGTTGAGTTATAAATAAAGTTTCAATCTTGATCAATAACTCTTGTGCAGGCTGTTAAGGTGACATGAGTCCCGATGAGAAGAAAATTGAGGCCAAAGATACGGAGCATGTGCCTTTAAGGACTCCAGAGCATAAAACTCCGTTGAAGATGATAAGTATCTTGGCAATCGAGTGGATAGCTTGGAGATGCAAAACATTGTCATATGCAGTAATGAGGTAGACACTTCATCTTATCAAGAGATATAAATAAATTTAGATAAAGGAAAATATAAGTTTCTTGGAAATAACCATGAAATGGATATATGTTACATTATTAGTGTTTGTGTATGTAGAAATGAGTCAAAAAAATGGTACTATCATTTTAATGGAGGTTTTAATGAAGTGAAACTTCCAAGTCCCCGACTAAAATAAGCAAAATAGAATAAACAATCAGGATTAACAATAACTTACGACTACACAACTAATATATGTGTGTAAATTAAAACTCATTATATTATATCACTTATATCCTTAAGCTGAATAAGTTTGTGTGTAGGGAAGGTGAATTCAAACGATTCAGGTAAATATCTGAATATGTCGTTGTCCAACATCCCAATGGAAATCTTACATAAGTTTTGGTTCTTTAATAAAATTCTTGAAATGTTCATCTCGTTGTATGAAAATCCCAGCTGCACCTGCCTGCAATACTGGTAACATATATAAACGAGGTTATCCAGAATTACTGTTTAACATTCGTAATGCAATGATTATTTAATATTAGTCGCAAGATCTGAAGCAAATTAAGTATAATACACTGATTAGTTTTTTAAGAATGATACCAACTGTGAAATACCAACTACTACACAACTCACATACAATCAAATCCAAGATAATTGTACAAAACAAATCTCTGTATGAAAATTCATTAAACATGCAACTCTTACAAAATTTTACACAACAATAAATAGCACTTAAAATCAAATCATGATATAAATTGTTAAACAAATACTATAAGATTATAAAATCATTAACAGAGAATTTTTTCCTTGTGCGGTATGAATAGCTTTGTAAAAAGTCGGGGCTCTCTAGCACTAATTATTGTCAGTTATTTAAGAACTTGTACCTGATTTGGCCGAGTCCATATTCTTTAATTTTTCACCATTATCATACATATGTCAGCAAAAAATTTAAAAATTAATCAAATGACAAAGAAGAAAACTGTAAAAATTTATGAATTCATGAAATAGCTTAATATATTTAACAAGTATACGTGATTTATTAGCAATAAAGCATATCTGTAATATGAGATTGTTGTAATCTAACAATAGTTTCTCATTGTTATATATCTATATTATACTATACTATTATAAGCAAAACATTCGTAATCCGTTGTTTGGTATAGTTGTTTGGTACCACAAATAACAACTTTTAAATCTAAAGTCACATTGATGAGGAGCGTTGGATGCAATAATAAATAATTAATATACTGCTCTCATAGATTTAGGATTCGAACTCCGTCAACAACGTATTATATTTAAACTTTTATATTCTTTATTTTAACAATTTTCATAGGTTGAGGGCTTGAGTCCCGTGAACAATATATTATATTATTTATTTATTTTCAGTCAAGTCTCAAATTATCACACAACATTTATTATTACAATTTATTATGTTCTTCAATTTATTTTTCAACTATTAAAAATATATATCAAAATATAATAATTTTAAGATATAATTATATTATTAAAAATCATTTAAATGTTAAAACCAATCCGTGCATCACACGAGTATCATAACACTAACATGACAAATAATTTTTTTTTTGAGAAAATGACAAACAACGTTAAATAGGAGAATTACAGAAACAATTAAAAAGATTTCGATTATTCAGAACAAATAATGAAGTACGTAAACAAACAAGTCAAACACATAAATAAACAACAAATCACACACACACATATAGTATGAAATATAAATTAATAACATAACGAGGAAGAAAAGTAGAAAGAGATTTTAATTTATTAAAATAATTTTTTGAAAAAGATAAAACTGATTAATGTAAATGGATGGATCGAGGATATCTGATGTTAACCTGAAAACTAAATTTGTGATTGATATGATATATGAGAATTAATTGATTTAGCTGATTTAAAATTGTGAAATGGTGGATAAATCTTTATTTGACTAATTTCTTCTACGTATAATTCTTGACAGTAAAAAAACTCCTCGAACATATACATAATTACATATATTATAAATATGAATTTTTTAATATCATAAAAAGTAAATAAATTAATAAATTAAAGAAAATTAAAAAAGGATAAAATTAAAGCTAAAACGATGTAATATGGAATATACATTGTTTGGAGTTTGAGCATTGTTAAATATCCTAAACTAGGGGTGTAAACAAGACAAATTGTTCGGGAGATATTTGAGCTCGGCTCATTAAAAATTCGAATTCGACTCGATTAATTATTTATGAGATATTTGAGCTCGCTCGTAAATAATTCGAATTCGGTTCGATTAAAAATAATCGAGCGGAGCTCGAACTCGAGTTTTTCTAATTTTTAATTGAGCCGATCTCGAATTTCAAATTATTCGGCTTGTAAGGTTTGAGCGTCTATCATTTTTTAATTTTTTTATTATAAATATATTTTTATGTAAATTTTTAATATTTTTTATATATTATTTATTTTTATCATGTTTTTAACGGGAGTTTCGAATTTGAAATTAAAGTTAGGGTGGAGTCCGAGCCCGAACGTCAGATCAGCTCCATTACACCCTAAATTAATCCAATCAAATCCAATAGTAGGCTAGAAGGTGGAAAGAAAGACCTAGAGGAGAGCACAACAGATCCTCCTCAGGAAATTGAAGATGGCGACATGGATGAAACAGCTATCAACACACGTAAAAGAAATCCGTTTCCTCTTCTGTCAAACCTCCCCTCTCAGCTCTTCCACCAGGTACATATCATATCCCTCCTTTAATTAATTTATTCCCTCTTGTTTCTGTCTTTCTCTAATTAATTAATTAATTAGGTCATTTGTGGAGAAGAATTACAAGGATCTCAAGCAATTCAATCCCAGGCTCCCCATTTTGATTCGTGAATGCTCCGGCACTCACCCTCAGTTATGGGCCCGATACGGTACTCACCCTATTTTCCTCCTTCTTTATAACCCTACTAGCCCCATTTATGCGTGTTTACTTGTCTGTTTGTGAATTCACTTTATTTTCCGTAAATTGTATGTGCTCAACATTTCTAATTTTTGCTCCCCCTCTTTCGTGATTTAGGTTAATTTAATTATTCCCCTACCTTAGAGTTTAACTGTTAAAATAGGGAGTTTTAGGCCTATAATTAACTGACGGTCACTCTTCTTTCTGTTTATGTTTTTTGATGGCTGCGACGAGTATCAATTTCAAAATGAAGGGATTTGTTAGTGTAGTTAGACCTTTATTTCAAACACAGGTTTTTGTTTTGGACGGTGACATTTGTAATTAGAAACCGAAGGTTATTTAGTGGAAAATTAGAGATATTGCGATTCAAATTATTATATTATTGATGGTTAGCACACTGCAAATAGAAGAGTCTTGAAGCTTTGTCCCTGATTCAGCATGTAACTTTCACGGTGAAAGACGATAAGTGATGTGCCATGTAGTGTTATGAATATTTGTGAGTTGTGGACATGAGAAACAGGGAGATCTTTTTAATTATGATAGGGATGCACAAAACATGTGTAACTGCCTACATATTATTTTCTTCGTTTTATAATTGGAACTTTTTTGGAAACCAGACATAATAATGCATTAGTTTGGGTTTTACTGCTATTAATATTAACAGCAAGAGTGCAATTTGAAAAGGTAAATACATTAGTGTATATCTATTAGAGCAGTTGTGTATGGTATTTATTTCCTTGATGTGCTAAGAAGCACAGACCCGGATAGGACAACAAGGGACTCGGGGATTCACCAATCCTCGAAGAGTCTTGGATACGGGACTCGGCAAATAAAATAAATAAATAAATATTCATGATAAGAGTTGTATATATGTAAGTATTGTCTTCAGCACTTGTGTTGATGTTAGCACTTGAGCTCATTGAACCATTAATCAGGAACAGAGATGGGTATGGGTGTGTGTGTATGGGACTATGGGTGTGTGTGTATATATGGATGCGTGTATATATATGCTTGTGTGTATATATGGCTATTGCCTATTACAGAGATGGGTTTGGTATTTCAGTCTGTATATATCGTGTGTGTATATATTGCTGCTCTCTATAAAATTAGGTTAGAAACATAATGGCTTGGGCTTTTTCTAGTTGAATTGGGCTTTTTCTATTTGGGCCGAGTCCCAGAAGTGTCCACCCAGAGTCCAGCAACATTTTTTGCGCCGACTCTCCACCTGGCAAGTCCGATACGCACTCAGCCGATTAGGGGCCGAGTCGTTGAGTCACCGAGTCGGGCGAGTCGGACTCGCATACGGCAGCCAAAATGAAGAGTCCGTGCTTCGTAGTTGACGTGACACTATGCAGTTGACATAATAAACATAGTAAGAAGACCTCAGTAGAGTATCTCATCCACTACAAAAATCTTTACTGAACCTGTGATATTGTATTTGAATAAATAAAATAAATAGATTACAAATTTCTATTAAAAAGATCATACAACTTGGAAGCCGAGAGTGATCCTCATAGAATCAACTTATTACTTGACTCCTGTAGAAGCTGTATTCGGTCACAAGGATATCTAATTTTTCAAATTTATAAACACACACACACATATTAATGCACATATATTTGTTCATCTATTACATGACTCCGTGCTCCATGGTTTTCCATCTCACTCGAACAAATAATTCAGCTGCAGTGAGGTAGTGACGGGGAATGAAAGTCAAGAATCTGAATTTGTTATTAATTAGCTTATATATACATATAATGTGGATTGTGGAGATAAATAGTATTTTTATCTATATTATTTATATGTGGGGCTAGGAGATTATTTAATAATTATTTTGTTAATAATAAGCACAATTTTCTGCGGGCTTTTTTCCATTAGATTGTATTTTAGGATTTCTATTTTCTATTGTTGTGTTTGGTGGTGGTGATGGAATGAAATGAAAACTAAAGTGAAATAATAGGGGGGGGGAGGGAAGACTTGAAAAAAGTGTTAGAAGAAAATTTTCTATGGTGAGATATGGGTAGAAAATGGGTATGATGAGGAATGAGGCATTTCATCTCAAATTGGGGGTTTTAAGTTGTAGTTGAGGACCTTGAGATTTTTAGAAATGGAATTGAGGAATGAAAATAAATTTTAAACATTTAAACATAGCGTAGTTCAGATTTCATTCCATTCCTTCCTCGTTCATTCTTTCCAACCAAACACAACGTATATAAGTCATGTATTCCCCACACATGAAGTTAATTTCTATTGACTTGTTCTTTAGGGTTTGGAGGTTTGCATTTGTTATTTAAATACAGACAAAAATGCAAATTATCAGAATTTTTTCCGAAAAAAATAACACACAATGTATGACTATTTAGAATGTCACAGTGATCTATATCTATAACTATATTTCTCAGTAACTGGTGGGTCAAAGTTAACTAACAGAAACCTGGACTGTGATTTGGTATTGGTTCTTGAATGTATAGTAGAGGATATTATTCTCCAGTACAGTAGAACCTCGATAAATGAGTATTCGATAAACGGATAATCTCATCACATGAACATAATGGGGACGATGTATTTTTGACCTCGATAAGTGAATGATCTCAGTTAATGAATAAAATTCTTTGGCCCCGAGGGTATTCATTTATCAAAGTTGAACTGCACTTAATAAGTCTACTCTGCAAAATAATTTTTATCATGGGAATCAGTTGTAATATAATTTGTAGCTGGTAGAACTGCTGCGACCATTCCAAAAGCCTTTTGTGCAAGAGATGATAGTGCAGCACATAATAGAGTTGCTGCTTTGGCTGTTTCTTAAATTAATTTGACAAGACTTTTCCATGACATTTGATTGGGCTGGAACTCTGTTATTGTGATACAATATGAATGAAATCGAGGTTACAAAAAAAGGGTACTGTAAAGGCATATAATAGTATTTTAAATGTCAGGGTCTTGATTAAGTATGTTGATGTCTTTTAATCAGGCTTGGTATTGAACCATCTTCCTAGCATGTTTTTTCGTTAATCTCATCATCTTAGAGAGTGCTTTGAAGTTGTCAATTTAGGGAATTTTTTTTAGCCATCTTAATCATGTGAATTTATAATGTGAAGTGGATTTGATATACACATTGAAGGGGGAGGTCCACTGCTTTGATCCATTATTTTTTTACTATATATATTCAAGATTCTGATGATAGAAATCTAAGCTGCTTTGCTATACTTCCGTAAGAAAGATGCTAGTAGAAAAGCACTTGGATTGTACTCGAATATGCTCCTAATGTTTTTTATTGCGGATAAAGAAGTTTAAACTGGTATCGCTTTCTCTTCTGAACTCTTCTAGCCAGCAATAGCAGTTGTGGATCTTATGTGTCTAATTGCTAGAGATGCAGATGTCAGAATTTTGGTCATATAACCTTCTGCAATGCCACATGCCTTCCCTACAAAACTCAACCTTAGATTGCAACATTTTTTTCCGAATCCCCTGTGCTTCTTAATCACTGCTGGTAGGGTATTGGCTAGAAATTTGTAGGCACAAATACAGTTAGCCCAGATTTGAACTTGGGGAAAAAAATAACATGTTTACAATGGGATAATAAACTGCAATTAGTATAGGGTATTGGATTACCTTGATTCAGGCGGGTAGATGCATGAGTGTGTATATACTATTCTTGGTTGATTGCAATTTCTCATTGTGTTATTCAGAGTTCAGACATGTAATCATGCTCATGGTGGGATATTAACCTTAATGTCCATTTCTATGATGTGTGTGCACACATAACTTCTAAATTGAACTCGTAAAAAAGAGTCAAGAACAGAAAAATCTGCGACTGTAGGCGGTGATAAGTTTTAAAGTTTTTTTTGAGATTCAGTTTCTACATATCCCAAATTTGATAATAATTTTATTTGACACACTTGTGTAATGTGTATAGATATATTCTTAATTTGTTGCAATTCAACAATCATCTCTTAATTGCTGCTTCTAATTCTATAAACAGACATGGGTGTTGAAAAGGTTGTTCATTTGGATGGCATGTCAGAGGAACAGATTTCAAGCACACTCCAAAAACTTGTTAATTTGGGAAAGGATAGCGTCCCAAAATCTTGAATGGTGTCTGGATTTTAATAAAAAAAAATGTTTTTGCCATTGTGGCCTTCCTTTGAACATTGTATCCATATTTTTCTGTATGTCTGTTCGGAGGCGGTACTCTGTTTTCCTATAACTTCGAAAAATGTTGCATGATCTTAAAATAAATTTTGCATCAGAGTTGGCAATTTAAAAAAGCGCATTCGGTTGCACTTTTATCATTCTTTTACCAAATATTTTGATGTTTCAGCTGAGGAAATTTAGAGCAAGGAATGCTAGAATTTTACGTAGTCAGAAAAAAGAGAATGGAAATATGTCTAGGTTGTCGTAAATTGATTGTTATTGTCAAAGATTAAATAGTAAGGCTAGGCTTAGACTTGGAAATCTTTACATTGCATTTTATTTCCTTGTCTCTTGTTTTGGCTATAAATAGCTTTGTTTGTGATGAATAAAAACACACCTTCGAGCAGCAACATTCCTCTCATTTGCTTGCATTCTTCTTTTATCAGCTCTTCAACCCTTTCATGTAATCCAGCTATTGTTATAATATAATTACTCCCTCTGTCCCAACCATTTCTTTACACTTTCCTTTTTAGGATGTCCCATTCAATTCTTTACATTTCAAAATTTACCAAAAATAATAAATGGGTTCTACCACTTTCTCACCTTTTTTTTTTACACTACTTTTACTCCACTATCTCTTTTTTATACATTAAAAATTAATGGGTCCCACTACTTCACTCATTTTTCTTTCTCTTTTTACTTCACTCTCTTTTCTTTCTCTTTTCACTACTTTATATATATTTCTTAACCTTTATGCCCAAACCAAATGTAAACAAATGGCCGGGACGGAGGGAGTAGTATTTTACAACACCTTATCAGTACGAAGCCCTGCCGAAACAGAGAAGGTATAATTTTAATTTAAATATGCATATATATATATATATGAGTAGACGTGGTTACACCCTCTACATATAATTTATATATATATGTGACCGAAGTAGACGTGGTTACACCCTCTATTAATAATTTAAATATATATGGCCGGAGCATCGCCTATTAAAATTATTTTACGGTACCATTTAATTTTGGGTAATACCGAAATATAGTGGGAACCTTATTTTATAAATTGCATAATTATCGGACCATAACTAACTTATGCAAGATTGTCCACTTTAATTTATTATTGGTCGGAGATAACCTGCATACGCAGACGTCCGTATGGCGGGTGAAAATCCATTTATTATTTTATATATAGATTTATTTATATTATCAATGATAATAATGATATATACATTGATTATTGCATACTTGTTAACGCACCCGATTAAGTAGGATTTTATGTAATATTTACATTGATGAATTAAAATTTAATAATTTTCATGTTAATTCAGATTTAGTATGACAAATATTACAAGCTTGTCGTTCGTTTCCTTGGACATTTCTGACAATAATTATTTATCATGGGTACAAGATGTAAAGTTGCACTTGGGTTCAAAGAAATTAAGTGATACAATAAAGGCATAAAATAAATCCACGGCTGAAGAAAACTTTACCTCCATAATTTTTCTCCGACACCACATGCATGAAGATTTAAAATCTGAGTACTTAGAAGTCGAGAATCCTTTTATTTTATGGGAAAATCTAAAGGATATGTTCGATCACCAGAAACTAGTTTATCTACCTGCAGCTGAAAATGATTGGGCTAATTTAAGACTTCAGGATTTTAAGAGTGTCCGAGCATATAGCTCTGCTTTATTCAAAATAAGTTCTAGGCTTATTATGTGTGGTGAGAAAGTTACGGAAAAAAGAAAAATCGATAAAACACTATCAACTTTTCACCCCAACAATATCAACTTAGCAGAGATGGACAGGGAGCGCAAATTCACTAAATTCGGGGATCTTCTATCAACTCTCCTCGTTGCTGAACGGAATCATGAATTGGTGATTAAGAATCATCAATCCCGTCCAACAGGATCTGCCCCATTACCTGAAGTAAATAACATGTCATTCCAGCAGAATGTACGTGGCAGAGGGTATAGAGGTGGACGGGCCCAAGGGCGGTACCGTGGACGAGGTCGGAGCCACGGGCATTTTCGTTCATATAACAACTTTGGTCACCGGAAGTGTCAATCTGAATCACAGAGTAAAAGAAAGGCATCACGAGGAGGAAAAACTGAAAATGTTTGCTATAGGTGCGGCATGAATGGGCACTGGACACGTAATTGTCATACCCCAGATCATTTTGTTAAGTTATACCAATCTTCTCAAAAATCAAAAGAGAAAATGGTAGAAACAAATTTCGCCAACAATAACATAGATGATTTCTCGAGAATCACAACTGGAGGAATAAGCATTAATGGTCCGAATGTACCTAACGAAGCTCCCATATGGGAGGCTGAAGATTAGTAGTGTGTATTGTGTGCTTTATTTTGTTTGAACTATGTAGTGTGTTATGTTCTTATCAAATAAATTATGTTTCTTAATTATATACATAATGGATTCAGAAGATGTATGTATTGCTGATTGTGGTACAACTCATACGATTCTACATAACCAAAAGTAATTTACCCAAATAACCAAAACCAAAGCTCAAGTCGGAACGATTTCCGGCGTATCTAATATAATCGAAGGTTTTAGAAAAGCTAGTTTTGTCCTACCTAACGGTACCCACATACACATTTCAAATGCATTATATTCTAGTAAGTCTACTAGAAATTTTCTTAGTTTTAAAGATATTCGACTCAATGATTTTCACATCGAAACTACCTCTGAGGCTGATAGAGAATATCTTTTTATTACTTCCGCTAATCCTAGCAACAAGAAAATCTTAGAAAAGTTTCACTCACTTTCCTCAGGATTATACATGATGAAAATTAGAACTATTGAGTCACACAATGTCATTGCTTCCAAACTCATAGATCCAAAATCTTTTACTCTTTGGCATGAAAGATTAGGTCATCCTGGCGTCTCTATGATGCGTCGTATTATAGAGAATTCTACTGGTCATCCTCTTAAAGATTTTAAAGTTCTTTCCAACAATGACCTCCCATGTTCAGCATGTTCTTTAGGAAAATTGATCACTCGATCATCCCCTACTAAAGTTCAGCTTGAAAGCCCAACTTTTCTAGAAAGGATCCAAGGCGGCATATATGGACCTATCCACCCATCATATGGCCCATTTAGGTACTTCATGGTATTAATTGATGCCTCAACTAGATGGTCTCATGTTTGTCTTCTCTCAACTCGTAATGATGCTTTTGCAAAATTACTTGCCCAAATAATCAAATTACGAGCTCAATTCCCAGATCATTGCATCAAGTCAATTCGTTTAGATAATGCCAGCGAATTCACATCTGCAACTTTTGTCGACTATTGCATGTCTGTAGGAATCTCAGTTGATTGTTATTGTCAAAGATTAAATAGTAAGGCTAGGCTTAGACTTGAAAATCTTCACATTGCATTTAATTTCCTTGTCTCTTGTTTTGGCTATAAATAGCTTTGTTTGTGATGAATAAAAACATACCTCCGAGCAGCAACATTCCTCTCATCTGCTTGCATTCTTCTTTTATCAGCTCTTCAACCCTTTCATTTAATCCAGCTATTGTTATAATATAGTTTGTTGCTCGCAACTCAAGTGCTATCAAGATACTAGGCTCAACAAGAAAAAGAAATCTCAAACATGAAGGAATACATTTAATTATCTTGTCATACGGGCCTCAAATTGTTGCCTATCATTAGACATGCCCTCAAGACTGGATCATCTTTACTCGCTAGTGAGATTTGTGTGAACTTATTTAATTAACTTCGTAAAATTTGAGACAGGAGCTACAAACCGATGTAGGTTTTTTTAAAGATTTTCAACTGATGTAAAAGAGCATTTAAAATATTTATTTTTGTAGAAAATAACATTTTGGCAAGTATTCTTTCAAAAATCTGTGAAATATGATATAAGGTTTACAAGAAGGGTAAAAAAACTTAGGCTGGAATTCTGAAAAAATAACTTGACCAATCACCAGAACTCTAACGACACAATTATAATCTCATGCAATAAAAATATTATTTTACGATTTAAAACACCTAAAATGACGAAGTATCTAAGGGAGTTCCCTTTCAATTTTATAAAAAGGTTCCGCATGTTTATACAACATAAAGCGATAGAAGCACATTTTTTACATTCGGTCATGCATTCTCTCTAACTCATTCCTCGACTTCATTGACTGCAACACTTCCTTTTTCTTTTTCCGCAAATAGGCAACCAAACCATGCCTATATCTCAAAGCTGTTTCGTACGACTTGGGCTTAAGGAATACACTAGACTAGAAAAACAGTAAATTATGAGGGAGGCTTAACCATCTCTCTGGTATCATTATCTTCCAAGTGGGCATTCATATACCCATTTCAGGTTACACGTATACTAAAACTAGATCCTCTGTACTAGGAGACTTTTCTATCTGTACTCTTGATTTGCCAATTTAGGTCCTCCAACTTCCAACAATTTCAAACGTGCCCTTTCAAACTACATATATAAAAGAGAGTATTAGGGACTTTGTTCGGCGTTGTAGATTGTAGAGCGGTGAATACAGTATTAACAATTAAATTAAATTAAAATTCAATATTCAGGAACAATTTTTATATTAATGAATAAAAACTGATCACCAAACTCTCTCGGAGGATGAACATATATCCTTCAGAGCTGCTAGGTTACACATGAAAATATTTCAGTAATCGACATGTATAGTGTTAACCTAATCTATGCTTATATACTGTACTGTTACACAATCAATTTAGGTAATATACATAAATAAGGAAATCTGATACATGTCTAACTATTGATGCTGCAATTAAGTAAGTCATACACCGACATATCTCTGCAAATCATAGTAGTTATCACATAATCATCACTTCCCGAGATACATATTCTAATAGATACTGATATAAACTCTAATGACAAATACTGATGATATCATCTTCTGTCAAATGCTGATATGATAAACTCTGATATCTTTTATGACAAACTCTGATATCATCAAATTACATCTAACAATCTCCACCAACTTGTGCATTATGAAAATATGTACAAATTTCTATTTGATGATATCAAAACCTATCTAAATGCAGAAATACAAACAATATACAGTCTTATAGTCAGTGCATCAGACTTTAATCTTTAGTCTTGAATTCTGGCATATCTTGTAGCTTCATTAAAGAATTGTCTGAGCATATCCTCTTCTGCTATGTTCAGATGCATCTCTAATCTCTGCTTGACATCCTTTGAGCTCTTGAGAAGATTCATTATTGTGGTAGATAGAAGCCTTTAGATCAGAAATTTTACTTATGCTTAAGTTCAATCATTCAGTTGAATCAACCCATAATCCTTAGTATCAGGATTGAAAGAAATCAGCTTTGAACCAACATGTTCAACAATTTGTGCTCCTCCCTTAGGCATGTCAGCAACTGAATCCTTCAGTATGTATTTAAAATGAACTTTGATTTAGCCATACTTTTATGCTTCTCATGAACTAGGCCTTTTAGAAGTTTAGACCATCTTTCAGTAGTTGCATTCTTGACAGAGAGCATGTAGACAAGGTATTCAAGTTCTTGCCAGTATTCGTTCAACATTTATTTTTGAGATATTCTTAGCTTTTTTCCAGAATCAAGAAAGTACAACATATTTTCCTTAGGCTTGTCACCATCAAACTCATCAAGAATAATTTGAACAAAAATTATCTTCTGAAGATCCTAAAGTTTAACATCTTCACCTATTCTAGTTAGTGAATTTGTGTCTTTTATCTTCAAGGCATCTCCTTTGTAAATCTCAGCCTTCTTGTAACAATGACCACCTCTCTGATAGGCTTCTCTAGCTTGAGATCTTCCACTGTTAATATTTTTGACTATACCAGTGCCTCTGTCAAGAGCAGGTGTCTTGTCTTTCCACAAGAGCTTCTTCTTGTCTTCAAAGTCTAATGCCAGTTTATCCACATGCTCAGGAGTAATACATCTATTAATATAATCATACCAGCTTTAATCCATTCCAACCTTGTTGTACATGTGTACCTGTATCTTTGTTGACTTTAAATTTAGGCTTGGATGGCTTAGGTCTTCTCTTGAACCTTGGTCTGTCAGATCTTGATCTTCTTTCAACATGAGTAGATCTTAATCATCTTTCAACATGAGTTTAGAGACTGACTTGAAAGTAAAATCATCTTTTATTTATGTGATCTTAACATGAGCAATGTCAGTGGTTGAGATCTGCTTTGTGATTGTTTCTTTAACTTGATCAATGTCAGAGATTAATTCCAGGAATTTATCAGTTTTTATTGGAATATCTTCAACTTGAGCTCTATCAGTGGTTGATTTAAATCTTCCAGATTAAGCTTTGAAGGTTCACCGATCTTTTCTTTCCTCGTATACCTCCTGTCAGCATTTAAAATGTCTTAGGACCTTAAAACAGGTCTTTCAACATATGAAGATTGGCTGACATCTTTAATTACAATTCCTCCTTTTGGTCTTTCAATTTTTGGAAAATCATTATATATCAAAGCAACATCAGTATTTGCAGCATCAGCTTTTAGCAATTTGAAATTTTCTTCTAATTGTCCGATCTGTTCAATATTGACATCTGGACATTTTCTCTTAAACATTCTTCTAGCTACTTCAGCATCAAAAGCTAAAAGTTTTGGATCTTTGTAATGTAGAGTTGTCTTTCTGTCTTTATACATCAGAGTCTATAAGTACTGACTAGCTTCAAAACCAGGTTCTATCTCCATAATAGCCTGGTCTTCATCAGCATTTGTGATTGTCAGGGTTTGCTTTTCAGTAGTTGTGGTCACAGTTTAAGTCAATTCTTTTGTAAGAACAGTCTTGGTAACTTGCATTTTTCCTCTTCCATCACTTCTACCTTCACCTCTTCAATATTAATTAGTGGTTTTAGAAACACCACTAGAGCAAATTATATCTCCACTTGTACTTCTGGGTGCTTTGCCTCCCTTATTCCCTCTATCAGGAGCATCATCCTTATCATCAGCTTTTGACTGTAGTTGTTTGCATTTAAATTTAGAAATTATCTCCCTCTTTTGGGATCATCACCAAGTAAGAGAGAAACAATCAGCTGTACGGACTCCTGAATCTCATCCAATTGCTCAGGCCTTTTGTTTTTGTAGCTTCCAACCTAGCCCGATTAGCTTTAATTTTGTCTTGTCTAGCAATTAGAGGCTTAAATTATTTCTGTATCTCAAACTCACTTTTGGACTTGGCTTCATGAAAAGCGTCTTTAAGTTCATCTATTTGAGCTTGATCCTTGACTTAAGATGTGTGAATGGACTTGACCATGAGAACATAGGCCTTGAGATGAGTAAAGGTATCAGGATTTGTGATCTAGCGCTCAGCTATTTGTAAATGCTGAGAGGCATGATTGACAGTAACATGATAGTGTGGATCCTTCCATTTGGAGATCCATTCTTCCTGAAAATAATATTGAGAAGTAGTTGCAGCTCTCTCAACCATTTTCAGCTTTCTTTCCCTCTCAGGCATGTTCTGAGGAAAAATGATATCATCAAGATCTTCATCAGGATCTAGAGAAACATTGATCTTAGAGGGATCAATGTCATCCTCATCATCATCATCATCATCATCATCATCATCATCATCATCAGAATGTAGAGAAATTTTATCATCAACTATTGGCTCTTTGAAATTCTGTGCTACTTCTCCTTCAACATCAGAGTTTAAGATAAGATCATCAATAAGAGTTGTATGAGAACCAATAGTTTCTAAAATCTCCATGTCATCAGCATTTGCAAGCTTTATCCCCTCAGGAATAGTAATTAATAAAATGTGAACATCGGTATCTACTTTCAAAACCATTATAGTAGTAGAATGAACTGGAGTTTTAGGAATTGAAGCAGACACTGGAATTTCAGCTTCTAGAGTGGGCTGTTCTGC
The DNA here is from genome assembly GCF_009905375.1 of Apium graveolens. Classification (NCBI taxonomy): domain Eukaryota; kingdom Viridiplantae; phylum Streptophyta; class Magnoliopsida; order Apiales; family Apiaceae; genus Apium; species Apium graveolens. The sequence goes on along the minus strand of NC_133652.1, from coordinate 241,547,524 downwards.
AACTTCAATATCAGCGGAAACAAGGATTGTAGATGGTGGAGTTGTAATAGGATTTGACTGTTGTACTGTCTCAATCACATCAAGGATTGCTATTATGGGTGATGTGTAGATTGGAGTGAACTGCAGTAACATATCAGTATTTATCCCTGCAAAGAAAGTATCAGCATTTGTACTTGATGTTGCAGAGTATTTCTGAGTGACTACAGGTTGCAAGATAGCACATGTTTCTGGTAAACTTTGAGCACCTGCAATAGAATACAAGTAACCACTTAAATCTTTTATATTCTTTTAATGTAGTATCACTATTTTTCACATCACTCATTTCTTGACTTTTAAGAGTCAGACTAGGATTAACTAAATCCTGTCTCTCAACTACCTCTCTTTTTTCTAGGTCAGGAGCCTGGCTCTTATTATTTCTATTTTTCTCTAAATCTTTTCTCTCTATCTCACCAGAAAAGCTCAGATTTTTAAATCCTACATAAATAAGAGGTGGCTGAGAAGATTTGATCATGGTCACATGAACATGGTATTCAAAGAAAAAGGACTGTCCATGATCATCCCATCAATATTTAAGGCAGTTTGCAATTATGAGACAATATCAGTATTTAAAATAGAGAATCATGTACCTGAGGATGACCTCAGGGTACTACCTGAGGTTATAACATTTTTTCATATAAATACATGAGGGTAAATTTATAATTTTAGGATGAGTTATTAGTATTTACAAAAATACCATTAAATTTGTATGGGAGAAGTTTATAACCTCAGGGGAGTTACCTAAGGTCATCCTCAGGCCCATTTTTCTCTTTAAAATAAATGTTGATAATGAGAATTCAGAATTTTTACCTTGTGCAGATGTGATTGCAACATCCATATGCATGAAAGAGATAGAATGGACTTGAATAATATCATCAGTATTTTGAGTGTAATGTGCACCCTTCAAGCATCATCAATTATCATCTCATCTCCAGATATATCAACATCAAAAGCAACACTTCTAAGAGGCTTGATTCTATTGAGTTTTGGAGGAATCAATAGAGCTGTTGTTACTGTAGATGTTTGAGTTGTTGTAACACGTTCTTGTGGGCTCTCTTCTGAGTAGAAATCAAGAATTATGACAAAGTCATCATGTACTACAATTGGAGATGGAGGTGCAACATCGGACTTTACTGGTTCATCAGCATCTACAAACAGAACTTCACCAATACCAAGATCAGCATTTGAGTCTTCTTCGACCCTTTGAGTTGACGGTTCCTATGGAACTGGACCATCAGTAGCTGTTGTACCATTTTGAGATGAAAGGAATATGTCCTAAGTCCAATCATGTATGAGGATTTAGGAATAACTTTTATGTAATCTGTTTTGATTTCATTGATATTAATAAAAGACTTGTTTTGTTTTTATTACGGGCTTTATCTATTTAAGTGTTTAAATAAGATATACCATAGTTTAGAGTAAAGCTTTTTATAGATTATGATGACATCATAATAGTGAGACCTAAAAGATGATAACTCTAAACTTAAATAGTTCCTGATCATAGGATTACTAACTGGTAATTAATAATCCACAAAGATCGGTACATACTATGCTTGCTTCATTATGAAGGATGTCTGTTCTCATAGACATTTGTGTGGTGACACTATAGCTAGTATGTAGGTGCTTATTATAGAATAAGTTCACTGAACATGACTCGCCCAGCTGAACAACTGATGGAGTTCACTCACGTGTCAGCAGTTGTTCACATAGTGATAGTTGTACAAGTATCCTTAGACTTGAGGTCATCATAGTAATCTTGTGTACACTGAACTATGCTTTGGTTTAGTTCTTAGTCTCCAGGGACAATTATTAGGGCTCTTCTGGGTATATGAATTTGTACACGAATATAGTGTATGATCAATAAAGGATCTACCCCTTCCAGTGAAGGAAGCGAATGTTCAAGGCTGATCCACTTATGCTAGTTCAGGAATCTCTGGCCAGAGTGAATGAAATTATAAAGGAGTTTCTAATTTGCATAGAACTAAGCATAGTAAATGGTAAGCAAGTGATTGAATTAGATAGGCTTGACATGAGATCCATGCCTTGTATTTAATCGAGACATTGTAGGGTAGAAGGAGTTTATTGCACGGTAACTATTCACTGAATAGGTTCTTGGTATTCTAAGCAGTGAATTCATATTATCCGGATAGTCGCGATATGCTGAGAAGTATCCCTCACGATGTAGAATAAATGTGATTAATTAATTAATCATATTTAATAAATTAGAGAATTTATATAAATAATGATAAAATAGTTTTATTATTATTTATTTCTAATACCGGCTTAATATTGAACCTACAGGGTCACCCCATAAAAAGAGAATGATTTAATGGTGGAGGAATTAATTAATAATGGCTAATAATTATTTATTTGTGAAATAAATAATTAATTGGCAAATTTAATAATTGATTAAATGAGATTTAATTGATTATAAATTAATTAAGAAAAGTTCTTAATATTATTAATTAAGAATTTAATTTTTGGAAATTAAATCAAGAGAGAGAATTATTTCTAAAGTGTTTAGAAAAATGATTAATAATTAAAAGGTGTTTTAATTATTAATGAGAATAATAAATGGGATAATAATAATAATATTTATGGGAAAATTTCAGCTGAAAATTTTGCCTATAAATATACTATTATAGACCCTATTTTTTATTCGAACCCCAAAACCCAAAAAGTTTGGAAAACCCAATTCTCTCCACCTCCTTCCTCCTCCTTAACATCGTTTTCTTGGTGGATACCGGTGGAGTGCTTCACACTTGAAGAACAACTGCTAAGGATCTCTGATCGTTATCTCCGAATTATTTTAAAGGTTAGATCCGATCTCTCGAATTTTTATTCATGATCTGTATGCTTTTATTTGGATTTTATATGTGTAAAAGTGTTTTGCCATCCCCCGCTGCGATTAAAAATCCAACAATGGTATCAGAGCATAGGTTGTATGCATATAGATCTGTGGTAAAAATTTCAGAATTTTATGTGCTTGTATGAATTAATTATGATTTTTACAAGTTATATCATGGATTAATTTTGTCTGATGAGAAATCATTTCTCAGAATAATTTTGATTGTTGATCTGGGTTCTACAAGTGTTGTAGATCGTCTGGGTATTTTTTTCATAATTTTATGATGTATAGATTTTTTATTATGAATTTTTGAAGTTCTTGTAATTAAAATTCGTAATTAAATAATCATATATGTATATATATAAATTGTAAGTATATATATAAGTGCTTATGTTGGCTGTCTGTTTGCTGCTGTACGGGGAAGAAGAAGACACAGAACAGGTACGGCTGTCAGAACTGTCACGCACGGAATTCCATGACGGCTGCTGCAGAAAAACAAAAAAAAATAGGGGTGTCACGCATTCCGGGAATGCGTTACACACCTGTGGCGCATTAACGGAATGCGTTACACCTTTTAATTGATTAAAAGGGTTGTAACGCATCACCGGAATGCGTTACAGGGCTTGTAACGCGTTCCTGTAATGCGTTACAGCCCGACTGTTTACATTAAAATTGATTTTCTAGGCGTTTCGTAACTCCGTTTTGGGCGTGCAATATACCGTTGGATTCGTTTTTCCAAGACGGATCTAATGGAGTGATCAATTTTAGTTTATATAAAAGTTTTGAACTGTTTATATTTCCGAAAGTATTTTAAAAGTGTTTTAAAGCTGTTTTTAACTGTTTTTAATTGCTTTTAAATGCTTCATGTGATACATAGAGATGTATAATGCTTAGACTAATGTGCTAGATGATATAACATGCCTATCTTGATGTTTATTCATGTTTATATATGTGATATATGCTTAGTTTATCATGCGATGATAGATTTAGGTGAACTTAAATGAACATAAGGCGTTTGTTAGACAACCTAGTATAGTGAAATTATTTCATAACCTTAATAACAATATTATGAATACAATCATGAGATTCTTGTGTTTGTGAAACACGTAATTGAATATGAATTTTAGATATGAGAGAAAGGATGATTCTGTCAACAACAGATTTCTATCTGTAAGAAAGGGTTATTAAGTGACGCCTCTTGACAATGCTCCACCCGATCTGGGAATCATCTGATTATTGATTATTGATTTGAAATATTTAATTTGAAAGGAAGAATTTCTTTATAATATGATTATGATTGTAACGTAATATAATCCCTCTAAAATTAAATAATATCAAGTAGTAATTGGCCAATGATACAACGGGCTTGTGTCGGTCATAGCCTTCCAACATGATAGAAAGTAGTTCTTATTTTTGAATCATTGTCGGTTCGTGCTACAGCCGAGGGCTTTGATTTCGAAATAAAAAATACTTGTCTATTACATAGAGATGTGTACATTGAATAAGAATCTAAAGGTCGGTACGTGCTACAGCCGTGGGCCTTTGGGGACTGATTCAACTGTACGGAATGTTGGGTTAGACTTGACTTAGAATATTGAGTTTATCGTGCTACAGCCGAGACTCAATTATTTAAGAGGCTAAAGTTTGATTAGGGAATAACATAAGATGTAATTGGCAAGAGTTGTCTGCCTATTGAACATTACATGGCGGTTCATGCTACAACCGGGGTTGTGTAATGGAATGTAGGATCCCTATTCCCACTAGCATTATGAATGCTTAATTTTTCACGTAGGGGTTGAATAAATTAGGTAAACTAGTGGAGCCACTTATGAATAAAGACCCGATTCATATAGTGTTTTAAAATGAAATCGAATATTTGCTAAGTGTTGTTATGTGTTTATCATTTGCAGATTTACTTTGTACGTTATGTCTTCTGCACTATCACTCAGGAGCATACTGGATGCTCATAAATTGACTGGTCCTAATTATGCTGACTGGCTTCGAAACTTGAGAATTGTTCTCAGGATTGAGAAGCTGGAATACGTGATTGACTCACCTAAGCCTACTGAACCTGCTAGTGATGCACATCATGATGAACATGTTGTGTATCGTAAGTGGATAGATGATGCAAATGTTGCTTAATGCATCATGCTAGCTTCCATGAACATTGAGCTACAGAAGCAACATGAGCATATGGATGCTCACACTATCCTCATGCATCTACAAGAGTTGTATGATGTGGCGGGGAGGACAGCTCGATATGAGATATCGAATGAGCTGTTCAGTTGTAGGATGTCTGAGGGATCATCTGTGAATGACCATGTACTTAAGATGATCAATTTGATTGAACGTCTTGGACAACTTGGTTTTGCCATGGATGGGGAGCTGAGCCAAGACTTGGTCTTGCAATCGCTTCCGAGTTCGTTCTCGCAGTTTGTTATGAATTTTCACATGAATAAGTTGGATGTCAGCCTGCCTGAACTCCATAACATGTTGAAGACTGCGGAATCGAATTTTCCCCCTAAGAAGAGTTCTGTTCTTCTAATTGGCGAAGGTTCCAATCCTAAGAAAAGGAAGAGGAACCCTTCCAAGAAGAAGAAAGTAGGTGAAGAAAAGCCGGTTCCACCAAAAGCTGAACACCTCAAGAGCAAAGTTGTTTGCTTTCACTGTAACAAGGTGGGGCACTGGAAGAGTAACTGCAAGGTTTACCTTGCAGAATTGAAGAAGAAGAAGGGTAGTGAGACTGCCGCTTCTGATTCAGGTATGTTCATGATAGAAGTGAATATGTCATTAAGCCAAATTTCTACTTGGGTATTAGATACCGCCTATGGTTCTGACATCTGCAATTTGTTGCAGGGACCAAGGAGAAGTAGGACTCTTGAGGAAGAGGAGGTGATTCTACTGATGGGAAATGGAGCAAGAGTTGCTGCTGAAGATGTAGAATCATTTCATTTACATATGCCTACGTGCAAGACTATTATTTTAAATAATTGTTATTTTGTTCCCTCGATTGTGAGGAATATTATTCCTATGTTAAACTTGGCTGGATTTTCATTTATTATTGAGAATAATGAATGTTCTATTCTTAGAGATAATATTCTTTATGGACGTGGTACTTTAAATAATGGTCTGTATAAATGTGACATAATTTACTTCAGATTGAACAAACTAATAAAAGAAAAGGGATGATGAAAATCTCACTTCATTGTGGCACTGCAGTCTCCATTTAGTAGACATGGAGAGAGGGCTGCAAATTTGCTAGGAATGGTACACACAGATGTATGTGGACCAATGTCTAAGCAAGCCATGGGTGGATTTTCAAACTTCATTACTTTCATAGATGATAGATCTAGATTCGGATATGTGTTTGATGAAACACAAGTCTGGAGCCTTTGAAAAGTTCAAAGAGTATAAGTATGAAGTGGAGAAACAAACCAAACAGAGTATTATAATTCTTCGATTAGATCGAGGTGGTGAATACTTTAATGGAGTGTTTCTAGATTATCCCAAAGTAAATGGTATAGTCTCCCAGTGGACGCCTCCAGATTGGTATCTGAAAGGAGAAATCGAACTTTGTTAGACATAGTTTGGTCCATGATGAGCTATGCAAATCTTCCAGTATTCCTATGGGGTTATGCATTGGAAACCTCAGCATATTTACTGAATAAGGTGCCTTCCAAAATCTGTTCCTCAAACTTCGTATGAGATATGGAAAGAAAGGAAACCGAGTCTTAAACACGTTAGGATTTGGGGATGTCCAGCTTATGTCAAGAAAGTTGACCCAGATAAGCTGGAATATCGATCCGTAAAATGTAGTTTTGTGGGATATCCTAAAGAGACTTTAGGGTATTACTTTTGCACCGATCATCGGGTGTTTGGCTCCAGACATGCTACCTTCTTGGAAAAGGAGTTTATCCTTGAAGGAAATAGTGGGAGCAAAATTGAACTTGATGAAGTTCAAGAAGCACAAACTACTACAGATCGAGTGGAAATACCTGTTCTGACTGAACAACCTTTTGTGGAACAGCCCATTCATAGATCAGGGAGAGTGTCTCACCAACCTGAGAGGTAATATGACCTTATCATTGAGGATGACAATGAGTTGTCGATCATTGATGATGACGACCCTGTAACCTATAATGAGGCTATGAGTAGTGTTGACTCAGAGAAATGGCAAAGTGCCATGAAATCCAGTATGGAATCTATATATACGGTATACAAAAGATAGATTATAGCAGATGGCCAGGTGGAGACCTATAAGGCCAGGATTTTGGCAAAAGGATTCAAACAAAGGCAATGGATTGACTTTGATGAAACCTTTTACCTATAGCCCTGTTAAAATCAGTTCGGATTTTGCTTGCGATTGCTGCTTACTACGACTATGAGATCTGGCATATAGCCAGATGGTTTTCTTTCCAAGGGAAATGAAAACCTAGTGTATAAGCTGCTGCGAACCATATGTGGCTTAAAGCAAGCTTCTCGAAAGATGGAACATTCGTTTTGATGAGACAATCAAAGAGTTTGATTTTATCAAAAACGTAGATGAACCATGCGTCTACAAAAGGGTTAGTGGGAGCGCGGTAACATTTCTTGTATTATATTGAATTAGAGTTGACACAAAAAACAACATAGAAGATCCACTCACAAAGCTACTTTATGAAAGTCACTTTGATCGTCATAAAGACAAGATGGGTATTAGATACCAGAGTGATTGGCTTTAGTACAAGTGGGAGATTGAAAGGAATATGTCCTAAGTCCAATCATGTATGAGGATTTAGGAATAACTTTTATGTAATCTGTTTTGATTTCATTGATATTAATAAAAGACTTGTTTTGTTTTTATTACGGGCTTTATCTATTTAAGTGTTTAAATAAGATATACCATAGTTTAGAGTAAAGTTTTTATGGATTATGATGAGATCATAATAGTGAGACCTAAAAGATGATAACTCTAAACTTAAATAGTTCCTGATCATAGGATTACTAACTGGTAATTAATAATCCGCAAAGATCGGTACATACTATGCTTGCTTCATTATGAAGGATGTCTGTTCTCATAGACATTTGTGTGGTGACACTATAGCTAGTATCCTTAGACTTGAGGTCGTCATAGTAATCTTGTGTACACTGAACTATGCTTTGGTTTAGTTCTTAGTCTCCAGGGACAATTATTAGGGCTCTTCTGGGTATATGAATTTGTACACGAATATAGTGTATGATCAATAAAGGATCTACCCCTTCCAGTGAAGGAAGCGAATGTTCAAGGCTGATCCACTTATGCTAGTTCAGGAATCTCTGGCCAGAGTGAATGAAATTAGAAAGGAGTTTCTAATTTGCATAGAACTAAGCATAGTAAATGGTAAGCAAGTGACTGAATTAGATAGGCTTGACACGAGATCCATGCTTTGTATTTAATCGGGACATTGTAGGGTAGAAGGAGTTTATTGTACGGTAACTATTCACTGAATAGGTTCTTGGTATTCTAAGCAGTGAATTCATATTATCCGGATAGTCGCGATATGCTGAGAAGTATCCCTCACGATGTAGAATAAATGTGATTAATTAATTAATCATATTTAATAAATTAGAGAATTTATATAAATAATGATAAAATAGTTTTATTATTATTTATTTCTACTACCGGCTTAATATTGAACCTACAGGGTCACACCATAAAAAGAGAATGATTTAATGGCGGAGGAATTAATTAATAATGGCTAATAATTATTTATTTGTGAAATAAATAATTAATTGGCAAATTTAATAATTGATTAAATGAGATTTAATTGATTATAAATTAATTAAGAAAAGTTCTTAATATTATTAATTAAGAATTTAATTTTTAGAAATTAAATCAAGGGAGAGAATTATTTCTAAAGTGTTTAGAAAAATGATTAATAATTAAAAGGTATTTTAATTATTAATGAGAATAATAAATGGGATAATAATAATAATATTTATGGGAAAATTTCAGCTGAAAATTTTGCCTATAAATATACTATTATAGACCCTATTTTTTATTCGAACCCCAAAACCCAAAAAGTTTGGAAAACCCAATTCTCTCCACCTCCTTCCTCCTCCTTAACATCATTTTCTTGGTGGATACCGGTGGAGTGCTTCACACTTGAGGAGCAACTGCTAAGGATCTCTGATCGTTGTCTCCGAATTATTTTAAAGGTTAGATCCGATCCCTCGAATTTTTATTCATGATCTGTATGATTTTATTTGGATTTTATATGTGTAAAAGTGTTTTGCCATGTCCCGCTGCGATTAAAAATCCAACATGAGATACATGTTCTTGTGTGCTAGGTCCAAAGAGAGATTCAACCAGTTCTTTCTTTTGTTGATTCTTGGCTTTTCTTCTTCAATTTCCTTTTGAAAGAGATAGTGGTTCCTCTTTCCAAAATACCTTTCATGATTCTGTCCACCTGTTCATTAGTGACTTCTCTTAATCTTTTCTTGTGCTTGATAAATGAATTACATATTGTTATAGGAGCATTAACATTTGACTTGCCCTTATCACTCATTGGCTGTTTATGGAGTCTTGTTGTACCATGTGACTCATCAATATTTTTCAGCCTGGCCTTTTTGCTACGAGCTTGGCCAACTGATACTAATTCAGACTTGATATTCTTGAATTTGAATGACAAAGGAGCATTGTCCTCCTCATTGGAGTCTGATATTTCAGCAACAAACTTTCTCTTTGGTGGGTTGAAGGTTTAGAGGTTTGAGAATTTTGTGCTCTTTTCTCATCCTGTTTCTCCATAGTTTTAGATAGTGGCATCTGAGAATGCCTCAGTCCTGAACCTTGAGGGGTATCAGACTTTGCTACCTTCTTTGTTTTTACAACAGGTTTGTTGAGAGGCACCTGAGGTGACTTATGTTATTGATTATGTTTTGGAAGTAGAGCTTGGATTGGCTACAGGGGGTTCCCAACTTTTATTACCTGTATCTTAGCTCTTTGCACATTCTGTTGTGCATAAGTATCAGAAATCCTTGAAATTAGCAAGTCCCTAGAAGAAGCTGGTAACCTTAGAGGAGGAACAACTTCCCTCTCTCTTTGTCTTTTAAGATTAAATCACAGATTTGACTCACACTCATCAAATTATGTTTGAGTCCTGTAACTAGAGCTACATTTTCAATGATGACATTCCCAAGTTTGATGTTTCCATATCCCAAAGTTTTTTAAGTTGCTATCTCCATAAGAAACACTTGGGTCAACATTCTCATTCAACTCTGATAACAGGGCTTTATTTCCAGTCATATGTCCTGAGCATCCACTGTCCAAGACTAGAGTGTTTTTATTGTTTCCCTGCAATCAGATAAGACATTAGTTAGAATTTTAAGGACCTAAACTTGCTTGGATCCTTTGACCTTATTAAGTTTATTAACATTTACAACAGAAGTCTTCATATCAGAGTTTATGTTAACATTCTTAATATTAGGAGATACACATGCAAAAACAACTTTAGTTTTATTCAAAGATGGTTTCAGTATATAATAACATAATACAAACTGTGATACTCTTTATATGTATAAATAGAATATCATGTACTACCACAATCAAAACAAGAATGATGTGGTCTATATCTAGCTGTTCTATTTCTAAACTCTGATTTTGGAGGAACATTATTTATTCCTTTATTCTTCCTTCAAGCAATAGTAAGATGATTAGTAATACCACAGTTTAAACAAGCCTTTCTAAGTGTATTAGGAATGGGCTTATACCTATTCACCTTATTAACACCTATTTTATCATTTCTATTTTTCCTAGGTTGTTTTTCCTTGTTCTTCATTTTAATCTCATTTAACTTATGCTTAAGCTATTTCTAAGTCATTAAACCGATATTTACTGACTTAGTCTTGACCTGTTCACAAATATTGATATCTAAGTTTGACTTAGATGTTGATGTAGAAACCTTCTCATTTACTTATTTGAGTCCATCAGTATTTAATTTAGAATTAACATGTGTTAACTTAGACTTATTTTTTTAGTCATTTTATGAGTATTTACTGATTTGATATGCTCAGTTTCAGTACTTTTAACATCTTTAATTCTAGATTTATCTGCATAACCTAGTCTTGATCCCCAACAGCCACTTTCAATTATTTCTAGAGTTGTTTTTCGTGAATTAGTCTAAAGTTTAATTACCTTTATTTCTTTGGCTAGTTTCTTTTCAAGATAGACATGTTTTTCTAACAATTTATCCTTAACATAAACAACATCATCTCTATCTTTTTGAATTTATTACATAAAAATTAACTCAGCTTCTAAGTGATCATTTATTTTCTTTAAGTCAGAATTTTCAATTCTGATTCTAGCATTTTTGTAACGCCCCCAAATCCGGGGTCAGGAATCTGGGTCGTCACGCCATCCTTCAATCACGTATAACCTGTATTGATTCAATAATCCAAAGACCCCAATCTCACGCACACACACACAAGTTATAGACTTAGAAATGATGTACACAATGTAATCTTCCTTTATTATAACTCGAATGTACTTTACATGATCTTAAACAATTATTCGTAACCTCTACATGAAGTTACAATAATTACAACTAACATCTTATACCTATCTGAATACTCTGGGCCACCTGAGACAAAGCTGTAAGGGATTCTCCCCACAATTTCAAGTGACTAAGCCCCACGCCGGTATACTGGTAATCTCTTGTGTTGTGACATTTAAAAAAAGTAAGAGTGAGCAATAATGCTCAACCACGATAATCAACAGTATGAAAAGACTGTTAAAGAAATTATATTAATCCGTATAAGGATATATATTTATTCAAAGTAATTTTCTTGGTGATACACACCTCTTTTCAAAGCAATTCTTTGATTGACTTATTAGTCTACAAATACCTTAATGGTAAACCCATCACCTAGGCTTGGGTTACGATATTGCATCTCAATTCCAATTGGAAGAACATGACATTCACTGGAGCCACTGCTTACGATGATCAGTCATAAGACGGAAATTAGTAACCTTTTCTACTAGTAGAAGGATGACACCTTCGTATATCGATTATCACCCTTGCCGCATTCGGGCTACGTGTCCCATTTTGGGTATACACATACTTCACAAGTTCCTGAGTACACAGAGTACGTTCGCCTGCGGTACCTTTGGTAGTATCCCCAGTACTTTTCATACTAGAGTCTACCCCTCCAAGTCCTTTGAATAATTTTATCATATCTCGAGAACTCGAACCACATCGAAGTTTCCCAAGCATTTTGCTTGTTGATAGAAACAACACATCTTATATGCGTATATATATACTTCCGAGAATTTTTGGAGGAAGTACTAAGGTAATGTGAGTTGACCGTTGTCAATAGATAAATAATTAAGGGGGAGTTTCTTTTGAAACTATAGTCAATATATATAAGGTAAGTCGAGATAATATTTTTCGACGGTTTGAAAGTATTAGTATGATTTTCTGAAACTCAGAAAATATTTTAAAAATAGGTTTTATGATTTTTAAATGATATTAAATCATTTAATAAATACTGAATAATTAAATAATAATTATTAAATAAATAAAGCTCAAATAGTTCTTCTTTAAAAGAATATTTGAAATAATATTCCTCAACTATTTATATTTAAATAATTATATTAATCTTTAATATATATAAAATAATTAGTTTTAAAATAAAATAAACATTGGAGAATACTTCTCCCTTTTTTAATGAATATCTGAAAAAATATTCATTGCTCGGGTAATTAAATAGAGTTGAGGGAATACGATCTTTAAAAATTATTTTTAAATTAAATTCGAGGTACTTAAATATTTCGCAAGAGGACATCGAGTCCCTTGGAATAAATTAGTTACAGACTTTTAATCATCCCAAAACATCTCCGGGATAATTCCGGGGTTTATACTTTATAAAAACCGGCCGACTCTCGGTCTTACAACTTATACATCACGCTCTACTGTAGCGTTAATATTCTTGAATAAAACACCTCCGGAATACTTCCGGGTTATCATCAAATTATACTGACCGATCCTCGGTCTAAAAGATACAACTCATATATACAACGCTCCTCTCTAGCGTTATTGATTGAAATTCGGTAATATTCATATACCAAAATTATTAACATATCGTATGGTATTATATATCACAATTCGTAAAATATCATAATTCTACATCATGTATATAGCATTTATTTGAAAACAAGCACAACACAACAATTTTAAAAGGTAGGGTTTGAAAACTTGCCTGGAGTCCAAAATACGTTTCCCGACTTACTCTCGTTCCGGGTTTTCTAATAAAAAAATATCATAATCTTAATCGGTATTCCTAATCCCATCACCAACTTATATTTCTAATAAGTACAATACTTCATAATTTTCAATATTCAACCGACTTGAAATAAGTATCAATCCTTGGTCGAAACGGACGGTCAAAGTAGTCTTCTAGAGTTGACTTTACCGAATATTACTATTACGCGACTCGCACTCTAACATTTTTAATAAATTGAAAAATTAATATTTTAATACGAAACCACCTCGGGGAGCTTCTTGAGTGCTTTTAATATTTATCATAAAAGTTTAATTTTGATAAAATGAATTTAAATAGGTGAAAAGCATTTCAAAAGTTCGGTCAACTATGGAGTTTTACTATTCATACCGCTTTCACTAAAATGTTGATTTCTCACAAACCGTTAATTTAATTGACACACCATTTTTGCGTGAACGATCTAGAAAAAATTTAGAACACATTATTTGAAAACGGGTTTTTGGTAACAGGGGTGAAAATCCCTAAGTGGAAGTTTAATGTCAATGCACTCCTTGCGCGACCTCGGCTCCGACATTTTTATAAAATTGAAATATTAACATATTTAGATGAAATTTTATAGAGGTCTTTCTAACTGTATGCGTAAGTTACTGAACAAGTTTTATGATTTTAAACTATGTATAAGGGACTCAATTATACCCTCAAAGTCATTACTAGGTAGCCGTTTGGTTTTCTCGACTACGTTCACTAAACCGAGCTTTTCTCCTAATCCGTAAATCGTCTCGGGACGATATTTATATGGTTACAAACTAGAAAACAATAAATTTACATCCATGTCTAGTGGTGTGTAAAAATATTAAATTTATAGTTCGTATTTGTTGCTTAAAATAGTCCTAAATATAAACGGACATTACGAGGTCTATACGCGTAACGATTCCCGGTTTTAACTACGTTGATTTTATTGACAACGACTCAAACACCAATTCCTTCATATTTCTTGAAATATCAGTCCCTAAACTACATAAAATCATCACCAACATCAATCCATAAAAATCAACCATCCAAAAATAACTTTTTATAATCCAAACTCAATGAACCAACATGTACTTAAATATAACTCAAACTTAATCTAATAAATCAAGTAAATCAAAGGATGGATGATGTTTATACCTTCCTTGAATCTTTATAATACTCAATAAAGTCCTAAGATCCTTGATGAATCCTTGGTCTAGCTTTAGGAGCCTTAAACTTCCATGAAAAATTAAGAAAACAAGTTAGTGATTTTCGGTGTTACTATTCACCCTCCACTTCAAACATTTTTCTAAAATTTCAAAATTCATTGATGGGCTTAAAATTTGGTACGTGACTTACACATGATATGAAGGAGGTTTGGTAAAAATTTGGTGATTTTTGAATGAGTATAATGTGAGTTTTGAAATTTTCTTTCCTCCTTGTTCTTGACAATCAGCATTGTGTTCTTGAAGAGAGAGAGAGAGAGAGAAAAAAAGTTGCTTGGCTTGGCTTCCTTTGAAATTATTGGATGATATTTGTGATATGTATTGTGTATGTATAAGGTGTGCTCAACAAGATGCTTCTAATTTACACCTAGGTATTAGCTTGCATACCACACTTGACTATGCATTTTAATTATAAAATATGAATTCTTATTTTAAGAAATGTTATATTTCACTTAATTCTTAATTTAATTATCTAGTTTGGAAAATTTGTTGATAATTAATTTGCATGTATTTGCATGGCCTTGGTTCATTTATTTATCCGCTTACGCCTTCGCTCGGTCGCTTATTCGTTTTCGTAATAAATCTTCGTAAACGGTTCGCAGGGTAAATCCTTTCTTATAAATCCATTATGCTTTGAAACCTTGTACTTGAATTTTAATTCGTAGAATTCTAAATTTGTTATGGATTAAAAACTAGGGTATATTAATTGTTGTATTTATTACTTGGGTTCGTGAGCTTCGAGGCTCGATTTGACTGCTCTTGTGTCTCGTGACTCGATCTGCCTTAACAAGATGCGTACGTACCTTGCTAATTGCCAAGGATCAAGTCAAAAAACGTAGTTCTGATTTGTGGGGTGAGGCCCCTTATATAGATGTTGGGAATCCTTAAATTGGACTAGAGTTAGGAGACTTGGTGGGCAAGTCTCTGAATTAGAATGGACTTTGGAGTCCTAGGAAGTAGGAAACTGATTCCTTATCCAATTAGGTCCCTTGAAAGCTAATCTACAAGGACTTATATCATCATTAGAACTTATCTTAATAGCTTATTTTCCCCATATTTATCAACTACGAAAATAGTAAATATTCAGGGCTATTTGGGCCTTCTTTGTTCCATCTGGCCTGATATGGTCCATCAGGCCTGATCAATGTGTTGGCCTTCTTGGTCTGAATGTCATACATCTTCTTAATGGGCCTTGTAGCCCAAACCATGTATAATTATTACAAAAAAGTCAAGGTTTATTTAATCCCTATCATTTTCCCCCAACTTCCGGGAAATCGTATTAGATTTCGCTGAAGTTAAGTTCATTTGATCCCTTACAAGGTATCAGTTTTTCGTAAAGTGTGGAGCGACCTACACATTCACAACAAATTTTGCCCTTAAAATTCATTCATTTAGGCTTCCCTAATTTTCAGGGATTTTTTGTGTACCTTCTGGTATTTTTTTAATTTTTCCTTAATTTACAGGAATTTTCCCTTAATTTATGGAATTTTTCCTAAATTTATAGGAATTTCTCCTTAATTTATGGGATTTTTCCTAAATTTATAGGAATTTCCAGTATTTTTCATAATTTCTGGATATTATTCCTTAATTTTCAGGAATTTCCAGTAATTTTTCATAATTTCTGGGAAATTTTTAAGGAATTTACAGGATTTATTCCTAATTTCCAGAAAATATTCATAATTTCTGAAATTTTCCAAGGAATTTACAGGATTTATTCCTTTAATTTCCAGAAAATATTCATAATTTCTGGAATTTTCCAAGGAATTTTCATTTTTCCAGAAAATATTCTTAATTTTCCATAAAATATTTATAATTTCCCTTCTATTTTCTTTTTTTCTTTTCTTTTCTTTTTCTTTTTTTAAGACAATTTCGACCAGGAATCCTTTTAGCCAGGATCCTGGTCGAATAAGCCTCCTGTTAGTCCTGGTCGACAATCATTTCGGTCAGGACTATTCGATCAGGATTCCTGACCTATTTCAGTCAGGATTTTACCCAAGGTCTTCTTAGTTCTGTCCGAATTAAGCCCCCTTTTCTTCCTGGTCGTGGGGAATTTCGACATGAAGTTTTCGACTGGAATTCCTGATCTATTTCGATCAGGATTTTTGTTTGACTCTGACTTTTCTGACCGAATTAAGGTCCCTGTGGCTCTGGTCGTGTTTTTTTTCGACCACATGGATTCGACCAGAAATCCAATGAAATACCTGATCGAATGGGGTCAGGATTTTTTTAATGATAATTATTTTATGTGGATTTTGGGCCTTCCTATTGGGCTTTTCATCCTTTGGGCCTGCTTATTTTCTTTGGGAAATTCTAGACCTGGGCCCGGATACCGGGCTTGCAATATTCTTTAGGCCAAAAAATATTTGGGCTTTCTATGTTGGGTCACCTTTTATGGGTTTTAAAAGCCCAAGTTCCAAATAATTCTAGAATTATCTCAATACTTCTGAATTTATTTATATAATTTAATATATATATATATATTCCCTCCAGAATTCTCTGGATCTTTCTAGAATGTTCCAAGTTTGGGCCCAACTGGGCTTTTGACTGGCTATAGCCGGTTAAACTTCCCTTTCTACCGGTCCAAAGACCGGCTGGGAGTAGTATATATATGTAGGAGGGGAGTGTGATTTCTTCACACTTCTCATTCACTCCATTTCCCATTTCTCATTTCATCTCTCAAAGTTCACCCTTCTCTGTAATAACCCCAAAATTTTGAACTTTTTGTAACCCTTATGAATAGTGTTTTTGCTGATATTGCTGAATAAGAAAACTTTTCATGCCACACTATGTAGGGGTTCTTTTATTGTTATTCTGAGATCTTATTAGTACTCTATATGATATATAAGTGTATGTAAAGATCGCCAGAATCCAAATTCAAACACTTTGATTTTTCCCGAAAATCCACCAGATACCGAAAGAATTGAGTATAAGGTAACAGGATAAAAAAGATTTAAATTAAAGGATTATAAGAGAGGTTCATAAAAGGAATATAATGTATTGAGAAAGTTTAAGGAAACCCAAGTAATAAGATCCCGGGTATGATCCCTCAAACGATAAACGAAAACGAAAGTTAAGCGAACCGTATAACAGATCAACGGTCATTAGCCAAGTAATTAGAAGCTAATCAAAGAGGTTAGTGAGGATGATGTCATCAAACCAATAAGAAGATGACAAGCATGGGAAGATGACATAGGATTGATGACCTAAGCATGACCAAAGAGAAGTGTGTTGTTGGTTGATTAAGAACCACACAAAAATCACCATGGTTAAAAGGTAAATAATTAAAACAAAAGCCAAAAACAACCAACCAACAATTCATTTCACCAAAACACAAAGTGACTTCACTTTTCTTCAAGAAAGCTCTCGGCCCTTTTCATATTTCAAGAAAGAAAAATCCAAAATCCAAGATCCAAGCCTTGTTAATTAGTGAGGTAATTATCTAATACTCCTTATGCATAGTTATAACTATCCTATAAGTTTGAGCTTCAAATTCCTTCACAATCTCTTCCTAAAATTCATGGAAGAAGAGGGTGAATAGTGTTTTTCAAGAACTTAAAATTTTGTTCTTGAGTTTTTGTTTAGATTAAGCTTGGGTAATGACTTTCAAGGGTGATTCCAAGCTAATTAGTTACTCCTACTCACAAGGAAGGTATAATCTCTTAACCTAGCTTTGTTATTGAATGTTAAGAGCTTAATATGAGTATAATAGTTCATGAGAGGCTTGATTGTTGTGTATTTAGAGATTGGTTGGTTTTATTATGTTTTTGGAGTTGTAAATCTTGATAATTAGTTAAAGAACTTAAGTAAAGCTTTTAGTTCATATTGGGAAGTAGTATAAATTTGGAAATATTGAGTTGTTAGGGCTGTTGTAGCATTGTAGGTATGGATTTTGGTTGTATGGTTGAATTGTGGTTGATTGGTGGTTGATTTAGAGTAGGATAAAAATTGGTAATCGCGTAAACATAGCCGTCGTAATGTCCGAATTACTTTAGACTATTTTGTTCTTAACATCAGGACCCGAGAACTCACTGTTAGGTTTTGACCATTGGCATGATTAGATAGTTCATGTTACGAGCTTCGTTTTGATATGTGGTTCGTTTGAATCTGATGTACGGTTTAGGAGAAACAACCGTTTTAAGTAACGGCGTTTCGCGAACGAACCATTACCCCTCGCCTTACTTTGGAACATAGGTTAAAGACCTTAAAGGACTAATTGGAGTATGAATCATTTATGTAAAGTGTATTAGACAGTTGGTAAGGCACTCACGAAAGAATCGCCTTAAAACCCTTAATGGTTAATTTATTAAAAATGGTGGAGCCGAGGGTACTCGAGCGACTTAAGAGAATCGTTGAGCGCAAAGCGGGTGTTAGAGTCTAATTGGTTAAAGTATAGATTCATAAGCGACTTTTGTTTAATTCCAACTTATATGTTGTTTATAGGTTACCAGACTCGTCTCAAGCCATTTGTCACCCCCAGTCGCTCAGGCAAGTTTTCTACCCGTTATACTGTTGTGGTGATGTATATATGTTTATGCATTATCTTGTGATAAGTGCATGTTTGTTATTAGCAAATCTTGCGATATATTGGAGAATGTGATATGGTATATATGCATGTCTGTTTCGTAATCTTGATATCTAATTGTTGATTCAATTGCTTATAAGTTGCATAATACCTATGCTAGAGATAAGCAGTAGTTGCGTATACCCTTAGTATAGGGGACCCAAAGGTGAACATTTTCTAAAACCGAGAGTCGATGTTCCCGAGTATAATATATATATATATATATATATATTCTTATATATACTTATATATGGATATAGTTTTTAAAACTATTAATCGAATAAGTTTTATTCGATAACCTTATTTTATTTAATGAATATTAGTTGAATATTCATTCGAGGACTTATGACTCCGTTTATTTTATTAATGAATATTAGTTGAATATTCATTGGAGGACTTATGACTCTGTTTATTTTATTAATGAATATTAGTTGAATATTTATTCGAGGACTTATGACTTCGTTTATTTACTAATTAATATTCTTTATTTTATTAAATAATAATGTTTCGATAATCAAACTTATTTTCGATTATTCAAATAAAGATCATACTTTCGTATAAGTATATCTTTGGTTATTTAATATCCATTTCAAGTATGAGTTTTAAAACTTTTACTTCAATTATTTTTATAAGGATTATCCTTATGGGAATATTATTTAAATAATAATATTCAGATATTTTCTAACATATTGGGACTAATTTATTTTATTAAATCGGCATTACTCCAAACATTCTAAAAAATGTTTTCGAGTCTTCAAAATGATTTTTAAAAGTTAGAGCGGATCCCAAAACTCATTTTTATATTTAAGATCTTCCTTTCAAGGGGATTTAAATACTCGCTCAAAACCTGAGGGATCCGGCTCTGTGGTGTATTTTATATTCGCAACGTGGTTGCTGTTTTCAGACAACAATTTGATTACTTGCCCAATATTCGGGAAGTAAGTCCATCTGATTGAGTCGGCATAAGCGACAGTGTAACACCCCCAAATCCGGGGTCGGGGATCCGGGTTGTCACGAGTTCCATTTCCCTTAATAACACCCAATCTCAATAAATAATCAACTACTCTGTACTGTGACCCCACAATAAACACACACACCACAAGTTATAGTCTCAGAGATGAATATCCAAAAATAATCACAAGTCATTTTATTTCACAATTATCTGCCAATACACCTTAAAAGGGTTTCTGAATAATTTACATTTCTTTGCCATTATTACAATTCATAAATATACATAAATATGGTACATCAAAAGTTGAAGCCTAGCCTATTGGTAGTTCCTACCTCAGCTACAGTGACATCAATGCCTATAGGAAACTGCGGAACGTTTCCTATCCGCTCGCGAATTGGGAGCTTGGTCCTGTTCATCTTTTTTATCTGTTGTTGTGTGATGAAAGAAGAAAGCAAGGGTGAGCAGCAAGCCCACCAAAATAATATGTATAATGATTAATAATATATGAGCCTTCTCATAGTACTCATGAAAGTCTTGGTCAAAAGAAATGAACCAAGTTTGATATCTTAATGCGATGAAGTCACAAAATATTCAGTATATATACATATATACTTTTCAAAATCTTGGAAGTCCTCTTCCATGCTTAATATACATAGAGTTCCAGTTTATAACTGTATAAAACTATCGTTGCCAGGTGATCTCATATATCTAACCTTGTCTCAATGTTTTTTTGAAAATCTTTGACATACATAAGATAATCATTTACTAGATATAAGTTTAAAAGATGAAGATACAAGATACTCCAATATACTTATATCTTTTCCAAATACTACTTGAACTACCACCGTTCAAGTTATAATTAGTTTCAAAAGTTCATCACATAGATGAGACTACAAGATAATACTTGAATATATTCAATCTTTGAAATATTATTGAATGAAATGAAGTTACGAGATACTTCATTAAGTCCCGATATATATATACACCTATATATATCTCTCATACATTTCCTGAAAACCTCTGTCATGTAAAGTATGAACAGAGTTGCAATATCCAATGAATTTAGAAAGAAAAGAAATTTTGGCATAAACCTGATATCTTGCTGATCAGGCAAATATACCAATAAGTAACCTTTTCTACTAGTAGATGGATGAATCCCCCACCGGTCATCACCCTGGCCACATAAGGACCTTGTGCTGGACCGCCACCCGGCCTCTTACGCGTTGATGGACTGCCACCCAGCCACTTACACTTTCATAGACCGTACCCCGGCCTGTCCAAATTCGAACACTTTGATTTTTCCTGAAAATCCACTAGATACCGAAAGAATTGAGTATAAGGTAATAGGATAAAAAGGATCTAAATTCGAGGATTATAAGAGAGGATCATAAAAGGGAGATAATGTATTGAGAAAGGTTAAGGGAACCTAAGTAATAAGATCCCGGGTATAATCCCTCAAACGAGAAATGAGAACGAAAGTTAAGCGAACCGTATAACAGATCAGCGGTCATTAGACAAACAATTAGGAGTTAATCAAGGAGGTTAGGGATGATGAGGTCATCCAACCAATAAGAAGAGGGCAAGTAAGGGATGATGACATCACAAGGTGACATAAGCATGACATAGGGGGGAAGGAGGTGTGGATGAATGATAACCACACAAAGTTCAAGGTTAATAAGGTAATTAACTAAAATCAAAACAAAAACAACCAAGGCAAATCAAATCAAATCACAAAAACACAAAAATCTCTCTTTCTTCCAAGCTTGCTCTCGGCTTTTCCCCATTTTCAAGAAGAAGAATTTCAAAATTCAAGTTCCAAGCTTCCTTAATTGGTAAGATAATTATCTAGTACTCCTTATGCATAGATATAGCTATTTCATGAGTTTAAGCTTCAAATTCCTTCACAATCTCTTCCAATAATTCAAGGAAGAAGATGGTGAATAGTAACTTTCAAAGAAATAACTTTAGTTTCTTGATTTTTTATGAAAGTTTAAGGTTATACAAGCAAGGATCAAGGTTCTTTAGGTATTCAAAGCTCTTGTGTTGTGTTAAGAAGCTTCAAGAAGGTATAAAATCCAAACCCTAGCTTTAGTTTTGAGTATTTAGGAATGGTTATGATTGATATAGTATATGTGGAGCATGAAGCTTGTTTGTTTAGAGTTTGGGTTGGAGTGGTAGTGAAATGAATGTTGAATCTTGTTGATTTGTTAAAGGAATTAAGTATAGTTTAAATTCATGATGAGAATAACATAAATTGGAAGAACTTGAGGTGTTGGGACTGTTGTAGTGTGTTTTGGATGGATGTTGGTTGTATGAATGAATTGGGATTGATTGGTGGTCGATTTGAGATGGTATAAAATTGGGAAATCGCGTAAACATAGCCGTCGTAATGTCCGATTTACTTTAGGCAGTTTTTGTTCTTAACATTAGGACCCGTGAACTCACTGCTAGGTTTTGACCATTGCAATGATTAGATAGTTCATGCTACAAGCTTCGTTTTAATATGTAGTTCGTTTGATTCCGATGTACGGGTCCTAGAAGCAGTTTCCCTTTGTCAGTAGCAGTCTTTAGGAAAATCTTTCAGTGTTACAATAGTTCTCAAAATACTTGTGGTTGGATCTATATTAGACAAAGGTCCAAATGCAAACACATCTTTAACAGTGCTTCCATCCCTGACAATAACCAACACTAGAGGAGCAGTTTTGTCCGGCTCAGGTCGGAGAATGGAGACTGGGGCACCCTCTTCAGATATTCCTTCGGGAAGGTCAGCGATGGTAGCCTCAAATCCATTCACCTAACCCCCGAGGAGACTATTATTTATAATGAGCTCACCCAGGATGAAAGTGTCACCCCCAGCTGGACTTTATTAGAGGAGTTTTCCATGATCCATATGGGGCTTTCCGCATTTTCTGCACATGGTAGTTTTCTTCCCTTCTTGTTTTTACTTTCTTTCATGTATTATTGACATCACTTATTTTTGTTTCTCTTTGCTTTTTGCAGCCGCTAAAGAAATCAATGAAGATAACGTGCCTTTCATTGAAGAGACAACATGGATGAAAAAGGCCGGCTCACAGGGTTGGATACTCGGGGGAAGGCTTTGGAGCCTAGCTTCTTGAGGAAGCACAAGGAGCCTATGGTGGAGGCTTCCTCAGGGGGAACTGAAGTCCCAACTACTCTTACTTCTGCTGTTGCTCCCGCTTCTGTCGCCACTGGAGCTTTCCAACCTCTTTGGGAATTTCACCAAGGGGACACCGTGGTTGGATCCACGAAGCATGCCTGGGATTGGTTCTACCACGGTATGACCCCTAAGGACTTTACTGATATCGTGGCTGGTCCGGATTTGGAGAGGATAAAGCTTATGGGTGCTCAGTCTCTGGCCTTGGTATGATCCTTTCTTAAACTCCTTTTTCTCATATACTTGTAACATTCTTTTGCCTTACATTTTTGTTCATTATTTTGTTCCAGTCTAATGCTTATTTCCAAGGGGCTGTGAGGCAAGCCGAGTCATGGAAGAAGGCTTCGGATAACGCTGACAACGCCCTCATGAGGCAGCAGAGAAAGTACTATTCTCTAGAGAGAAAGATGAAGCGCCAGGAGGAGGAGCTAGGAGAGGCAAACGTTCAAAAAGGATCCTGCGGAGGGTTCAAAAAAGATGAAGCGCCAAGACCTCCATCTTTCCATTAATGTAAAGCTTCTTAAGGTAAACATACTGAACTACGAATTAAATATTATTTTTTGCATGGATCCTGCGGAGGGTTTCGATTTTTAAGAATTAAATTTATGTTTTTGTTGCGTTTATGTGCTAAAAACCCTTCAAAAGTGGATAAGCTCATCTTCCCTGCTGATTTTGTCATTCTATACTTTGAGGAGGATAGGAAGATTTCCATCATCTTGGGAAGACCATTCTTGGCTACAGGCTGAACTATGCCTGATGTGCAAAAAGGAGAGCTTACGATAGAGGTTTAAGATCAGAAGGTCACTTTTAGTGTGTTCAAGGCAATAAAGTTACCCACAGATAAAAAGCAGTGCTTTAAAGTAGAGTGGGTCGACTCTGTCGTGAATTCAGAGCTTGAGCAATTGCCAAAGTCAGATACCTTGTCTTATTATTGATTTACATTTTCAATATATAAAATTAACACTAGGAATAATCAAAGTGATCAAAAGTATATAGAGAACTGAGTTCTCTATAAGTCTAACTAAGTTATCGACAAGTCATTTTAAGACTTCTCGAGTGAGTTCTCGATAAGTCAATTTACTGACTTCTCGAGTGACTTCTCGATAAGCCTTATTATGACTTATCGATAAGTCATTGTAGAGTTCTCTATAAGTGATTAACTCACAGAGTTCTCTACAAGTATCATTTTGGACTTATAAATAACTCAGAACTGAAATAATTTAATTTAATATATTATTTTAGAAAAATATTTTTGGCAAAATTATTCTATTTTTTTTAATTTAGTCAAATAAAAAATAGAAATAATTCTGTCCATTTTGGACAAACTGGGTATTTATTTAACATCTCGATAAGTTAATTTTTAGTTCTCTAAAAGAGTAAATTAAAATGACTTCTCGATATGTAATTCACCTTCACAATGACTTCTCGATAAGTATACTCCAAATGTCTATTTTTGACTTCTTGATAAGTCAATAGCTTTTACTATAAATACCCAGACATCTCGATACACATATACTTACGCCTTCGAGAACTATAAGTGACCTAGCCTTTTCAATTCCGAACCGATTTCTCTCTTATTTCAAACCCTTTCTCGCTAATTTTTCTTACCCATTCAATCTTACTCAACAATAATGGCCCTCAACAATATTAGAGCTGTAATACCAGAGAAAGGAACCAACTATATTGCTTTCACTGATGCTAACCAAGCCCCTAACAGTTTCAAGGGGTTTGTGATATTTTTGTCTGAATCCTATCTTGCAGGTGCTTTAACAGCTAACCCATTCTTATACTTGGATGTTTTGCAAGAATTATGGACATGCTTGACAACTCTGTGTCCGTGGTGGTGACATGCTCAATTGGAGGCCAACAGATAGAGTTTAATGAGCAAGATGTGAATACAGCTTTGGGTCTTCCAACTGTAAATCTAGTGGAGGTGCCAACCCAAGATGAACTAGCTGAGTTCATGGACTTCATTAACTATGGTGGAAGAATCAACTTGGAAAGCTTGAATAGAACAAACCTAAGGAAGGAATTGTCCTTTGTGTTTGATTATATTGTAAGGGCCTTCACATGGAGGAAGACAGGATATGACAACATCTCAAGTGTGGTGCAGAAGCTGGTGTTCTCAATAGCCCACAACAGACACTTGAATGTTGGTCTATTGATCCTGGAAGAACTTGCAACTAGGCTGACCATGCCCTAATCTGCTAGAGGTAAGGAAATTTTATTTCCTAGATTTATTATGTCTACCTTAAATCATAAGGTATCAGACATACATTTGTTGAATAATATAGACAACACTAAGTTAGACAATTGTAAGCAAGTGTCCAAAATTATATTTGCTTCACTTACTACAAAGAATAAGGTAAAAGTGAGTCTGAAAACCACTCCATTCATGATGGAGAGATTTAGAACTTACCCTTACCTTATGCCTGATATGAGACCAAATGCACAAATTAGTACTGGTATGGTCCCTAAACCTGTAGAAGTACAAATGTAGGAAAACCAACAGGGGCCTTCCCAAGCTGAGACCACTTCTTCTATACCTCTAGAAGCTAGGAAACCAACCACTTCATCCTCCCAAAAGGGTGAATTGAGTAAAAAGAAGAGAAAGCAGGCAAACCTGACAATCATAAATGAGAGTGGTCAGGAACATACTGAACTTGAGTCGCCATTGGTCAAAAAGACAAAGAAGGCTAGGCAAACTGAGCTGACCACTCAAGCCACCTCTGCACCCTCCCAAAAGGATGCAGTTGCACAAATAGGGTCAAAACAGATTCTAGAGACATCCTCTCAACAGGGTGTTTCTACTGAAAAGAGCATTCTCCCCAATGCACCTTGTAAGAAGTCTGCACATCCAACACTTGAACAAATCCAAGTGTATGATAGAAGATATAAGGATGGCACACACAAGGAGAGCACATCCCTTGAAGCTCCCTCATCCATTCAGGGGGAGCTGCCAACACTCAGTCCTAAACTTCAAACTCTTATATCTAATATTTCTTCTTCCTATACTGAAACACTTAAATTAAATCCTCAAGTGTTGCCCCTTTCAAAAGACTTGGTTCAAGAAACCTTGCTCACCACCCAGACACCAAATTCAGATGGTGAGAGGCTACTAGATGGGGTAGACCTTAATGAAACCATCACAAATACAGGGTTTCATCAATTTTCACTGAAGACCCTGTGACATATACAAATGCACCTTTATGTGCAAATCAGTCTTTACAAACTGTTAGGTGTGAGGGTAGTACTCCTGAGGGGGAGCTATCTAAATCCACTCCAATTCAATTGGAGGTTCCTATTTTAGGAACAACTCCCCTCAAAACCCTAGCATAATTATATTAGCAGTTGATGTTAGGAGTACAATTGCCAGATCCTGTAATAGAGGAGGCAAGTATAGCACATTTAAGTGACAGTGTGGTGCAAGACACACAAGGGTTTGAGGCTGTTGCAAATGAAAGTAGCATAGTCAAATCCCCTACAATTCAAATAGAGGTTCCCACAACTGGTGAAGAATAACAACCTATCATAACCACAGTGCAAAGTGTGAGTTCAACTGTGACTTGTGTTACAAGTGGTTCTATCCCTTCAAACCAACCCTCAACTTCTCAATCTCAAACTCAACCATCTCATATCATCTCCCAGTGGCACCAAGAAACTGAAAATCAACCTTCAACCATTGAAGATCTTGTAGTTGACTAGATTGAAGGCCTTTCACAAATCTCACAACAGCTGCTCACATCCAACATGTCAAATCTGGACTACCAAGCTATCATGCTCACCTACCAGGAAGATGTTGAAGAAAATCAAGCAAAAATTATTGATGAAGCTGGTCAGGATGCAAACTATGATGCTTGGATGGATAAGGAATTCTCTATTGAAATGGATGTTGTGCTAGCTCAGTTCAGGGAGGAGCATATCACTATTTTGGGAAGCAATGCTAGATCCTTAACTCCTCAGGAAGTGTATGATGCAATCAATAATGTATACAAAGCTCAAATCAAGGCCTTCCATAACTATGGAAAGGCACTTTATATCACATTGAATGGACATCAAGACAAAATAATGAAGATAGTGAGGGAAAAGATTGATCAAATCATCCCTTCTCAGACTAAGATTAAAAACAAATTCTCCAATTTTGCTGATCAGATGTCTAGGTATGATCTGAGTGGAGTAGAGACAAGTGTCAAAAATCTCAAAACTTCATTTATGGCCCTGAATGCACAAGTTCAACAACATATCATTAATTCTAATGATACAAGACTGAAGTTGGATCAAATGCACACTAGAAGATACACTCCTTCAGCCTTGCTCATGGATGAAATTAAGAAGGCTGTGCAGGACACTTTTGGGGTTTCTACATCCACTTCTACCTCTACTAAAAGCTCCCCTACTCAAGATATTCAAGATCTCAAGGCACAGGTTGCTTCTCTAGAGGCTTCAAATGCCTCCCTCAATGCTCAAGTTCAGGCTTTGACTTCTCTATTAAAGAGTTAACAATCAGATATTAAAACCCTGATGGACTCTCACAAGCATCTCCAAATGCAGAATTCTGTTGCTTTGGGGGACAATCACGGGGAAGCTTAACATACCACTGCCCTCACAACTTGAAGAAATAAGGCCTAAATTACCAACTCCCCTACTCATGCCTGTCACCAAGACTAAGGGGGAGATTGAGGCTAGGATTTAACAATCCAGGGATGCCAAATCTAAGTCTAAAGAGCCTATTCAGGTTGGTCAAAGCTCTTCACATGCTCAAGTCTCTCATGATGTTGGAAAAGAAAGACTTCTAAAAGCTGTAGAAGGACCAAATCAAGACCAAGAATTCAGTGAACTTCTTGCAGTAATAAGAATGTCTTTTCAAAACAACTACATGACCTACAAGAAAGCTTTAGCCAAGAACATCGATTTCATCAGGGCAGTAGTTGTAAGAATTGATAATTTCTTGGAGAAAAGAATTGTTGTGAATATCAATGATGTTAGTGTGGACATATGTCTTGAGGTGTCTCTTCCAAATCTTAAAACCTTAAGAGCATCTGAACTGGATGTAATAATTTGATAGAGTAAATCCAGTTATTCCATAAGACACCCAACTTCTCCATGTGCTAAAAAATACACAGATAGCAGTTTTTCCTGAAGCCTATCTATGACGCCCTCCAAACCCGGGTTAGAAGTTTGGGGTTCACAACACACACCCAATATATAAAATATTATATGCATTAACCCTTCTTTACACAACCACGGATCGCAACAGGTTAAAGTATGAAAATAAGCCACAACCTTAACTTTTATTACATCGTACCAAAACCCAACTAGTTCAACTTACAACTGATAATGATATTGTTCTTACAATCTTGCATAACTCATCTCCAATATAAAGCTCCCGCTAGCTCGATCCAGCTTAACCTGGAATTCTAGCTCACATACTGGACATGGAATCCTCGTTACCAACAATTTCCTTTTTAACTGTTGAAAACATAAAAAGGTTTGCAAGAGTGAGCTAACTAGCTCAGCAAATCACAATAGCAATAGCTGAGGTTAAACAATGATCAATTGAAATCATTCTGAAGAATCAAGTTTCTTGATATGCAATGATTAGAATTGGATATTCACTTTTCATTTTAAAAACCAAGGTTAGGCTACTGATCAGTCACGCACTAACCCCGAGCAAGGCTCCCATCTTTGCTCTATATACTGGATTCAAGGCATGCATTGGCCTAATATGATCACGAATCTGGTCCACATTTATAAAACCATCCAATTTTCAAACAATTCAATATGATAACCATTACAATTTAATAAAAACAAAATCATAATTAACATTGATAAAGCATTTATCTCAGAGCATAAATCATTTCATAGGTATCACCAGGGTATATCAAGGTGTAGATTTGAAGAACGACTTCAAGCCTGATGAAGAATCAAGTATGTGAAGAACAATGGTTTAATGATAATACCAGGTATAGACCTTTGATGTGATAGGGTATTTCAGGGTGTATAAGTTTCTGTATGCTCAAGAAATTCTTTTGAAATACCTGGTTTCTGGTGTGTATGTATTTGTGGAGTAGTATTGTATTTATATGGTTTAATATCTGGGAAATCAACCGTTAGTGGTTTACAAGAAAATAAAGCTTACGGCTCATGTTCAATGATATGATCAGGGTTCAAGGTTGAATAATTTAAAGCGCTTGCAATATAAAACAAGATTTATTTTGAATACTAGCAACATGTTATGATAAAGTTCAGAAATATTTGCAATATATCTCAAAGAAAGGTTCAGAAGTAGTTGCCTTATCACAGATGATTTTCAACTTTACTTGTACTCATCTAACAGTTTTACTTTTCAATTACATTCCTTCTTTTTCTATGCCTTGCTTTTATTCATCAATCACTTGCCTTCTCTTTCTACGCTTCGATTCTATTTATGGATCACAGGTTTCCTTTTATATGCCTCGCTGACTCTGCGAGGCATCACAAGTATTTTTCAATATTCAATCTCATATTATTCTAATCATCGCATAGACGTCATAAGCTTCTATTTACCCTTCATTTTACCCATATCCGATTTACGGATTGAAAGTTATGACCAAAACAGTCAAACAATAACCACTTAGGCATATAATACATCAATCAGATAGCACGTAGCATATAGTACGCATGATATTTAATCAAAATAATTTTTTAAAGAATATTCGGTGTCAAAATGATTTTCCAGGTATTTAATACGAATTTTTGAATATTTTTTGGAATTAAAATGGGACTCTGAATCATTTTATAATTACATAATAGGGTTCGAATACCCCAATCTGACTTTAAAATACTTTAATAATAATTATCAAGCCTTGAAAAATAATTTAAAATAATATTTTAAAGCTCAAAACTATTTTTCAGAATTTTTTAATCCAACTAAATAATTAAATCTAGTTATTAAATCAATTAAAATCAATTAATAATTAATTAGAGTAAATAATCAATTAATATTAAATTAATTAATTTATTAAAATAATTAAAAATTAATTAAAATTAATTAATAAAATTTAAAACTTTCTGGTGGATTTGAACTTATCCGCCAGAGATATATATTAGTATGAGAACTCTGTGATGCTTGAATAGCACACAGTTGCTTACAGGTGAACTTACAAACTTATAGATAAATTCTTAACAGATACAACTTTATCTATCTCTCTGAAAATAATGCTTACTCAGTTCTAAGTTCTACTTGCTACACTTGGTTTATATATTACCAAGTTACATGACAATAAGACACGATAATAAGACAAACTATATCTAGTCTAACTCCATGCTTTTTTACTACTCTATTCCAGCATCTTTGAATATCTACAGAATTACATGGAAATGGTAATGCTTCTTTGTTATCTAAAACCTGTAATTAGGCTAGCACATTCCATTTGCAAACACCCGACGCATGTGACTGTGTTGTCACTGTCAACTGCTCTTTTTGAATTATGATCTTCCGTCGGGACTATGTTAATCATCTATCAGGAGCCTTGTTGATTATCCGTCGGTAGTCTTTGTAGATCATCCGTTGAAAGCCTTTCTGTCACTTGACTCCATTTCACTTATACATAATTACAAGACATCTCATATTTACAATTAGCCAACCTATTCTGTATATCAATCTAGTAGTCAACATGACTTAGAGAATCCTACAGAATCTACTAGACTAAAAACATTGTTGTTTGCAGAAATATGCTGTAATACTTATTGTTACATAAGCTACACTCTCGATGGATGTTCAGTTGTCATCCGTCGGGACTATAAAGATCATCCGTCGGAACTATATTAGAACATCCATCGAGAGGTACAAAAATAATAAGTTAAATCTACTAAGGTGTTTTGTTTAACTTATCATCAAGTTCACAACATATTCCTAACAATCTCTCCCAATTTATGTCTACTGGAATTGTAGCCATAAATTAAGAGAAACTTGATGATAACAAAACACCCTAAATGTACAGATTGAATAATAGTAGATCAAACTGATAGGTGCTTCAAATTTATTGAAAATTGAACAAAGTAAAGTGTACAAAGAGTTCTCACAATCATGATCAAGGTGCTCCTCTAGTCTGAGCAGTTGTTTTCTATTTCCTTGATGGTCTTGATTTTTCCCAAGTTTCCAATTGTTTTCTTCTATTTGATTTTGGAGCTGCCTGTGGAATTCAAATTCTTTAGCATTTGACAGATCTAGCTTTTCTTGCTTTTCCAGTAGAGTCTCATTGCTTGAGATGCTCAATTGGTCATCCAATCTGAAGAATCTTCCCACACCTTTGTCATCCATGAATTCCATCAGCCGGTAAGGCCTCAAGTGCACTGTATTTCTCGTGAAGGGAATTGTTAGAGTTTTTGGAAGTGCATTTGAGGCTTTTATGCTCCTCAGTTCTTCTATCTTCTTTAGAACCAATTTCTTGGATGTCACATTAATCCAAAATTCTTCTTGAAGGATGAGAAGATCTTTATCAAAACATTACAACTTTCTTGGAGAATTCTGTGAAGGGGCCAAAAGATCTCTCTACCACTTTTGTATTTGAATACCAGTCTTTCAAGGAGATGTCTGTGAGCATCAATTCCTCTTACTTCTTCTAGTTCATCCAATTAGAGATTTATATCTGTAAATTATTTAATGTCACAAATGTATAGAAGATCCCCCTTGTTGACAGTTGGTTGAGCTTTAGTTAGGGTTTTAGTTTTGAGTTTTACAGGCTTGACCTTCTTGATTGCTCTAGTCTTTGTCTTCTTTAGCTTGTTGAGGAATGGTAAGTTAAGTTCAGGAAGAGACAAGTTATCCCAGTCTATAGGCTCATCCTTTGGAACTATTGGCTCACCATGAAAGTTCTTTATATGATCTTCCTTAAATTCATCCTGCACTGCTGAGGGCTTGGATGTTTGAGTTGAAGTTGTAGACTGTTTGGGAATGTAGTCTTCCATTTCCTCATCACTGAAGTCCAATTTTCTTCTGGAATGGAGTTTGTATCTGAACTTCCTTTTCTGTTGAGGTTCCTTGTGTATTTTCTCATCCTGATCTTCAGCTACTACAGGTTGCTTTTTAGAGATTTCAGTTGCAGCTTTCACAGCTTGAAGCTTGGCTACTATAGCAGCTTGCTCTTTCTTCTGTTTGAGCTTCTTCGCATCTAAAGCCTAAGTAGCTTGCCTCTTTTCTTGCTTGATTTTTTCTTTTTCCTCCTTTTTAGCTGCTGCAAACTGAGGGTGTCCAGCCACCACACAAATCTCTTTCCCATTCCCGTAGATTTTGGCAATTCTCTTCTTTTGTACTGAATCAGTTGGATCTTTGAAGAATGCAATGGACCTTGCCAACAGCTTCTTTTCATCTGGTTTCGAAGTCTCAAACATGAGATCCAAAAGATTCTTGTTTGATGACTTTGGATAGTTTCTTTTGAGCTTCAAAACCATATTGGCTTTTGGAGATTTTATGCATGAAGGTTGGCCCTTTTCCAAGTTATCTAGACTCAATTCATTCACGGATATTTGCTTGACTTGAGAGATGTGATGAAAGATCTTGTTAGGTTTCTCAATGGGACCAAATTTCTTCTGACTTGCTTCATTAATTTTCTTCCATTTATCATCTTATTCCTTTTCAGCTGCTGCAACATCAAGCTTCTTGAAATCTGACTTTGAATTCAACTTAGCAGCAACTATCTGGATCAGATCAATACTGTCCAAAACTGGTGGCTTAGGGTAAGTAATTTCTGGAATAATTACTTGACTGACTTATATATTGAGCACACTCTCTCCCTCACTTGTTGGCTCTCCTTGACTAACTGGGACTATTGGATCTTTCTCCCCCTTTTTGTTAGCATCAAGTTGACTGGAGGAAGAAGTTTGTGCAGCCACTAGATTTTGAAGCAACTGGGTTTGTTAAGCTCGATGTAAATGAATTGCAGTGAGAGAGGCTTCCGCTGCTTTTTGTCTTGTATCCAGGGAGTCTACTTTGGTTGCAAGATTAGAAGCTTCTTGGTGTGAGCATTGGTTGTAGCTTGAAGAGCTGTCTGAGTTTATTGGATGATATGAAAGATAATAGTCTTGAAGTGTTGCTCATAATATTCTTTGGAAAACACCCAAGATGGAATGCTTGATCTTGAGCTAGGGCCTGCTTCTCCCCCCTATGACCATGAGCTCTTCTTCATTATCATCTTCATCTCCAAAGAAATCTTCAGAACCACCAGTTTCATAATCAAAATCATCACCAGCTGTGGGAGGCATGGCTGAGATGGCATCTTTGGCTCTTTGCATGGAGGCTGTTGTATGTACCGGATTTGGCATTCTTTCTGCAGCCACATTGTCCTGCTCATCTAGAACTTGATAAGTTGAGATAGGGTGAGTAAATGCCTCAGCTTCATAAGAAACAGAATCTAAGACAACTTGATATTCTTGCTGAATTAGTTATTTCTTTTCAGCCTCATTGACATCCATTAACTCACTTATAATGGCCTCTTCCCTTTCAGTTGTACATGTTTTTCTCTCAATTTCTCTCTGTTCTTCCATCAAGGGCTCCCCTTGGCTCACCACCCTCACACCCTCACCTTAACCTACTAAGGTGGAACCCCCCCACTCACTTTTGCCAGGCTGGAAGAAGAAATAGCCTCCATGTTTTCTCTCATTTCCTCTCCTTTTTCCTGAGAGCAACTCAGCCTCTCACTTTGTTCACTCCCTTCCCTCAAACCTATGAGAGATTGTACAACCACTAACTCATCTATAATTGAGACAATTTTTGAAAATTCGGCTTGTGTAGTGAGTACCAACGGATGAGGAACATCCATCGGGGTAGTAGTTAGAATAGCCGACGGATGACTGCTGTTAGGCATATCCGTTGGGATACAATCACTAACCGACGGATGATCAATATCAACCGGTATAGAAGAAATGATAGAGTTTAGAGTGGAAACTATTGTGGACTCTGTGCAGATTGATGAAAATTTAGGCATAGAAGTCTCAACAATTCCTGAAAGAATTGGCAAGTGAGCCAACAAATCATCTAAAAGATGATGCTCACTTGCATTGAATTTTGGCTTCTCCAACAGAGTTAAAGAAGGAGAATCAGGGATTGATGTGTTGATCATATCCATATCTAGAGAGTTTGTGGGAGAGTTTTGTGTGTGTGGTGCTTCTATTATTAAAGATTTTGGCTGTGACTCCACATTTATTTGAGCCACATCAAACTGAATTTGAGATGGTGCAGTGACTGAGTCTTTAGCTACAGTTTGCACTGTATGTGATTCCTGTGCATCCCTAGTGTGTTTAGATTTCTTCTTTCCGGCATAAGTTTGGGGTGAGCTTGTATCCCTTACCCTCTTGGCCTATGCTCTTGGCTGAGAGCTTTGTTCAATAGTCACATCCTTTTGGGAGGATGCAACTAACAATGAGCTATTATCCTTATTAATTACTGCAGTTTGTTGGGAACTGCAGTGTGGCTAGGCTGGAATTCACTCACCTCTCCAACCTTATTCTTAGGGCTTCTTTGATGTTCACCTTGTCCCTCACCTACCTCATTCTCCTTCACACTCCCCTCTTGGTGTTTGGTGGATTTTGCAACTGGTTTCTTTTGAGAAAAACTAGAGGGGGCTTTCTTTGATTTGTATTTAGAAACCTTTGGTTTAGTGGCTTGGGTAGGCATCTATTTGGTCACATTCACAGATGCCATTGCCACAGTTGAAGGAAAAGAAATAGGTGGTTAAGAAGTAGTGGCAGAGACAGAAACAGTTACCTCACTTACCTGAGGCAATTCCATAATAGGAAAATAGATAAGGGGCACCTCTTTGTGGTGATCAACCCTGTTTAAATATGCAATCACTCTTCTTTCTTGAACCCAACAATTCAGTTTGATGGTTGGGTTCTAAATCACAAGATCCTCACAATATATGGTTAGCAATAATCATAAAGAATCTAGCATAATAAATATTTTAGATCTCTTTTTTATTTCCCCTAACTTGTATCCTAACCCAAACATGATGGCATCACTGAAATTGTAGTACTTATCAGCAAGAAGCATGTAAAGCATGTTAAGCATTGTAGTGTTTACAGAATCAAAGTTACTTATTTTACCAGAAAACACCTTGGTAACTACATCACACAAATAACTCCACTCTTTCCTAAGACCTAGCCTCCTAATTTCACTTAACTTAGTGGTAGAAAGTGCATAGCCCATAGAATTAAGAAAATTAACTATATCAACATCTATGTGTGGCTTAGTAATAGTGTTATCAGGAATTTTAAAACATGATTTGATAATATCACTGTTAATGCAATGTTCTTTACCTTTAATGGAGAGAGTGATGGTTTTGTCAGTTGCTTGGTAAATAGCAGTAGTCCACATCTCCTCCACAACTTCACAGTAGATTTTGGGTGATTCGAGCATGGCATAACTAAGCTTGTATCTCTTCATAAAATTCATCATTTTGTGATAATCCTCAGATGCTGGAATCTCTTTGTTCACTAGAGCCACAAAGTTGTTCTTCTCATCTATGAATCCTGACTGAGACATGATCTTTACTACTGGTGCCATTGTTAAAGCAAGGAAATTGCAGAAAGAAAGGGGTTTTGCTTTGAGAGAGAAGAGAACAGTTAATTGCAGTAAGGAGAGATAAAAGCAAAATAAACTGAAGTTATGCTTTTATGTACTCTCAAATAAAATGGGATTAAAATTAAAGATAAAAATTAAAGACCCAATGAGAATTTCCCAAAATAGCCGTTTAAAAATAAAATTAACTGTCAAAATTCTGTCAATTATCCGTCGTGATATACTTACAGACTGTAAGTATATCCGATGGATAATGTTTAGTACTTTTAACGGCTAAGTTGTAGATAATTCTACGGATGAGAATAAAGCAATTACCCGTCAGGTTTAAAATAATCCAGAAAAGTAATTGATTTTTACCAAGCTATTCTATTTCGACGGATGATCAAACTCGATGGATAATGAACATCCGTCGAGACGTAAATTTTGACTTAACCAAAATTTCATCTAAAACAGAAAAATCAATTAAGTTTCTGGTTGCATTACAACTTGTAAAATTATCAGAAATAATTTAAGAATAATTAAGCATACTTAACTCACTTACCAACCTAGAAAAGGTGGATTCATCAAGTGGCCTGGTAAAGATATCTGCAAGCTGCTTTTCACTTAGAACAAAATGAAGTTCCACAGTACCATTCATCACATATTACCTAATGAAGTGGTACTTGATGTCTATATGCTTTGTTCTTGAATGCTGTACTGGATTTTCAGTGATGGAAATTGCACTTGTGTTATCACAAAAAATAGGAATTATGTCCACTTGCAGACCATAGTCCAACAGTTGGTTTTTCATCCATAGAATGTGCACAACAACTACCAGCAGCAATATATTCAGCTTCATCTGTAGAAGTAGAAACTGAATTTTGCTTTTTATTGAACCAGGATACTAGCTTGTTTCCTAGAAATTGACAGGTTCCTGTTGTAATTTTTCTATCAATTTTACAACCTGCATAATCTGCATCTAAATAACCGGTTAGATCAAAACCAGAATCTCTAGGGTACCAAATGCCAAGTTTTGGTGTGCCCTTGAGATATCTGAAAATTCTCTTAATTGCTACTAAATGAGATTCTCTAGGATCAGCCTGAAATCTAGCACAAAGACAAGTAGCGAACATTATATCTGGCCTACTAGCTGTTAAGTACAGAAGTGAGCCAACCATGCCTCTATAGCTTGAAATATCCACAGAGTTTTCAGTAGTGTTTAATTCAAGTTTAGTTGTAGTGGCCTTGGGAGTTTTTGCAGATGTACAATCCATTAGATCAAACTTCTTTAAAAGATCATAAATATATTTGGTTTGACTAATGAATATTCCATCACTAACTTGCTAAACTTATAAACTAAGAAAGTAAGTTAGTTCTCCCATCATGCTCATTTCATACTTACTTTGCATCAGTTTGGCAAACTTTTTGCAAAGTTTTTCATCTATAGAGCCAAATATAATATCATCTAGATAAATTTGAACAACTAACTAGAGCCATTAACATTTCTAAAGAATAAAGTTTTGTCAACAGTACCTCTTGTGAAGAGATTTTCTAATAGAAATTTTGACAAAGTATCATACCAGGCTCTAGGTGTTTGCTTCAATCCATAAAGTGCTTTCAAAAGATAGTAAACATATTCTGGAAAATTTAGATCTTCAAAACCAGCAGACTGACTGACATAGAATTCCTCCTCCAAATCTCCATTCAGAAAGGCACTTTTGACATCCATTTGATAGACTTTGAAATTGGCATGGGTTGCATAGGCTAAGAAAATTCTGATGGCTTCAAATCTTGTAACACGAGCAAAAGTTTCGTCAAAATCTATTCCTTCTTGTTGACAATAGCCCTTAGTAACCAATATAGCTTTGTTCCTAACAACTAAGCCATTTTCATCCATCTTGCTTCTGAATACCCACTTGGTATCAATTGGATTCTTTCCTTTAGGCTTGGGTACCAGCTTCCATACCTTGTTCCTTTTAAATTAGTTTAGCTCCTCTTGCATAGCTAAAACCCAATCAAGATCCAACAGAGCTTCTTCTACCTTCTTTGGTTCTTCCTTTGAGAGAAAGCTGCTATACATACATTCTTCTTGAGTTGCTTTCCTTATTTGAACTCTAGAAGATGCATCACCAATAATGAGCTCAAATGATCTCTAGTCCATTTTCTCTATTATGGTAGATTAGCTCTAGATGAAGAGGCCTCATTATTGTCATAATGATTAGTAGAGTTTTGATGATCAGAAACTCCTCCTGAGTTTATGGATCTTTGACTTGAAGATGGGGTTCATTCTGACTGTGATCTTATTTGACTTCCAACTCCTGTTGAGGGATCGACGGATGTTGATCTTTTCCTATCGACGAATGATGCAGATTGTCTCTCAACGGATGATGCACTAGGTCTTTCAACAGATGTTGAATTATGTGCTTCATTAGTTGTAGATTTTTCTGCATTGTCCTTGGATATTGGTTCTTGATCACTATCATCATCACTATCTTCATAAATCATCTCCACATTATCAAATTTGAGGCTCTCATGGAAATCTCCATCTTGTAGCCCTTCAATATTTTTATCATCAAACACAACATGTATTGATTCCATAACAATGTTGGTTCTCAGATTGTAGACTCTATATGCTTTTCCAACAGCATATCCAACAAAAATTCCTTCATCTGCTTTGGCATCAAACTTTCCATGTTAATCAGTTTGATTCCTTAAGATATAACACTTATAGCCAAAGACATGTAAGAAATTTAGAGTTGGCTTCCTATTCTTGAACAATTGGTAGGGTGTCATGCATTTTGCTTGATTAACCAAAGAAATATTCTGAGTGTAGCATGCAGTATTCACAGCTTCAGCCCAAAAATATGTTGGTAACTTTGATTCTTCTAGAATTGTTCTTGCAGCTTCAATAAGAGATATATGTTTCCTTTCCACCACTCCATTCTTTTGTGGAGTTCTAGCTGCAGAAAATTCATGCAAGATCCCATTCTCTTTACAAAATAATCTCATCATAGAATTCTTGAACTCAGTTCCATTGTCACTCCTGATTCTTCTAACCTTGAAGTCAGGATGATTGTTAACTTGCCTTATGTGATTGGTCATGATTTCACTAGCCTCATCTTTTAACTTTAGAAAATATGTCCAAGAGAACTTTGAAAAGTCATCCACAATTACTAGGCAATACCTCTTTTTTGAGATAGACAACATTTAATGGTCCAAATAAGTCCATGTGAAGTAACTGTAAAGGTTCTTCAATTGATGATTCAAGCTTCTTTCTGAATGATGCTTTAATCTGCTTTCCTTTATGGCAGGCATCACACAATCCATCCTTTAAAAACTCCACTTGAGGAATACCTCTAACCAAATCTTTCTTGACTAGCTCATTCGTGGTCTTGAAGTTTAGATGGGACACCTTCTTGTGCCATGGCCAACTTTCATCTTGACTTGCTTTACTTAGAAGACAAGTTACTGATTCTGAATTTGTTGAGTTGAAGTCAGCTAGGTACACATTTCCTTTTCTCACTCCAGTGAGAACCACTTTATTGCTTCTCTTGTTGGTCACAACACAGGCTTCAGAATTGAAAGTGACTGAATTACCCTTATCACAAAGCTGGATGATACTCAACAAATTATGCTTGAGTCCATCCACTAGAGCAACCTCTTCAATGATGATATTATCCATTGAAATAAATCCATATCCCACAGTATAACCATTGCTATCATCTCCAAAAGTGATACTTGGGCCAGCTCTTTCCTTGAACTCAGTGAGCAGGGAAGAATCTCCAGTCATGTGCCTTGAGTAACCACTATCTAGATACCAAAGATTCTTTCTATTTCCCCGCACACATCAAAATCAAATCAAGTTGATTTTGGTACCCAAGTTTCCTTGGGTCCTGCCTTGTTAGCCTTTTTATTTGGTTTCTTAGGTTTGACCTCATTTGACTTAGGTATTTCAGATTCATCCTTTGTCATTTGAGTTGGACCTTTGAAACTGTTCATTGAAGCAGAATTATCATGCACATTTTGGTTTACATGAAAAGGCACGTTGTTTGCAAACATGTTATTCCAGTAAGGCATGGTAAATGGCATTTGAGGCATACTAAATGTAGCATAATAAGGATTAGGTGCAAATGGCATATTAGCAAACTGTGCATTCATATTCTGTGCAGGAAAAACATTCATAGGCATTGCAGACTTGGCAGTCATGTTGGGAAAAGAAGAAGGTGCAGACATGGGAGTAGGCATATCAAGTTTGCAATTAACAGACAAATGATTAACACTGCCACACTTAACACAGATTTTTCTTGGAGCATATTTATCAGGTGTGTAGTTGTTATGTTTGTTAATCCCTACCTTCCCATTTCTATTGTTTTTCCTTTTTGATTCTATTTTAACCTCAATCTTTTCTAATCTGTCATTCAATTGCTTGATAGACAGTTGCCCAACATTAACTCTCTTTTCTTTCCTTACTTGACTTGATTCTCCTAGAACAAAGTTTTTAGAAACTGATCCATATTTATCATTCAACTTCGCTAGCTTAGATTTGTTAACTAGCTTACTGACATTCGACAGATGTGGCTAATTGTCTTTCGACGGATAATCCTTTTGATTATTCGATGGATAATTTTCATCATATGTCGAGTCCACATATGTTGAAAGTCCTTCAACCAAGTTGGAATCAAGCTTCTCTTTATTCTTTTTTCAAGTTGCATCACAAAAAGACTCTATACCTTGAACTTTAGTGATTTGAGCATGGACATCTCTAGATGATTTCCATGCCTTAATCACTTCATGTTCTCGTTCAAGTTGCTTCCTTAAAATCTCCTCTTTCTTTAAAGATTCTGTTAGTTCATCCTTAGCAACCTTGCATTCTAATTTCAATTTTTCAAACTCGATGAATTGAGTCTCTAGCACATTGTTTCTTTCACTTAAAAACATATTGTTCTCTTTAATTATATTGTTTTCTTTAGTGAGAGACTTAAGTGTAACACGCATGTGATATAATTCAGTAGACATGGCATTTATTACATCATTACATTCAGCTTTAGATAAATGTGCTAGGTTAGTTGTGATTACCTGATTGCTTGATGAAATGGTCTCTGTTTCATCTGATTTGGCCATTAGGGCTAGATTGACATAGTTTGTTTCCTCATCCTCATCCAATCCATCTGCAGCCCAGTCATTTTCTTGTGTAATGAAAGCCCTTTCCTTTTGCTTGAGCAACTCAAAGTATTTTTTCTTATAATCAACAGGCTCAAACTTCTTCTTGCTAGAATCTGACTTTCTACACTCACTAGCAAAATGACCTGCTAAGCCACATTTGAAACACTTGAATTTAGACTTATCAACCATGTTTCTGTTTGGCTTAGCTGCTCCAAAATTCTTCTTGAATTTGAGCTTGGAAAATCTTCTGGATAAGAATGCTAGATGCTCATCTATATCATCCATGTCATCTTGGCTCAATTGTTCTTCATTTTCAGCTACCAGCCCTTTACCCTTGCTCTCATAGACCCTTGAGTTTGATGCATATTCCATAACTTCAACCTTCATCTCCTTTTCCTTCTCTTGCTCAGAAATAAGTGCAATCGATCCTCCTTTCTCCATCTTTTCATCTTGCTCTATTTCAAGCTCATAGGTCTTTAGAATTCCATACAGTCTTTCCAAGGTGAATTCCTTGTAATCTTGAGAGTTTCTTAAAGAGACTGGGCTTCCATTCCATTGGCAGAGATCTAAGGAATTTAAGGTTTGAGTCTTTTGTTTGATAGACTCTTCCATGCAACTTGAGAGCATTCAGTAGCTTTTGAAATCTACTAAATATATCAGCGAGTGATTCACTTTCTTCACAGTGAAAATGCTCATATTGCTGAATCAAGAGTTGCATCTTGTTTTCCCTGACTTGCTCAGTACCATCACAGATAATTTAAATTGTGTCCCAAACCTCTTTAGTTGTTTTACAGTTTATGATGTTGTTAAATATATCACCATCAACACCATTAAACAGTATGTTCATGGTCTTCTTATCTTTCCTGACTTGTTCAATGT
The DNA here is from genome assembly GCF_009905375.1 of Apium graveolens. Taxonomy (NCBI): domain Eukaryota; kingdom Viridiplantae; phylum Streptophyta; class Magnoliopsida; order Apiales; family Apiaceae; genus Apium; species Apium graveolens. Next base: position 241,505,904 of record NC_133652.1, on the reverse strand, counting down.
CTGGATTAGACCATTCATGCCTAGGCTTTGGAACTGATGGTTCATTCCCTATAGCAGCTCTCATAGGGACATGAGGACCTTTTTCAATGCAGTCCACATAAGCTTCATCTTGAGAAAGAAGATATAGGTGCATCTTCACCTTCTAGTGGTGATAATTGTCTTTGTCCAGAAATGGAATCTTTACTCCTACATCTTTTTTTTCATCTTGTTGATTGTTGTAATATTTACACTCTTTGTACTTCAAGAGCTTGCTCTAATACCAATTGTTATTCCCAAACAATGCAACAAGAATTACAGAAGGGGGGTTGAATGTAATTCTGGCTCCTTTTTCAATTTTAAGACTGTTCTTACTTAATATATATAACAGTGTTTGATATTACAAGAAGTGCGGAATGAAACTTGAATTGAAATCAAAACACAAAGTAATAAAACACAAAGCTTTAAAACTTTCCGGTGGATTTAAACTTATCCGCCAGAGATATATATTAGTATGAGAACTCTGTGATGCTTGAATAGCACACAGCTTCTTACAAGTGAACGTACAAACTTACAGAGAAATTCTTAACAGATACAGCTTTATTTATCTCTCTGAAAATAATGTTTACTCAGTTCTAAGTTCTACTTGCTACACTTGGATTATATATTACCAAGTTACATGATAGTAAGACAAGATAATAAGACAAACTATATCTATTCTAACTCCATGCTTTTTCACTACTCTATTCCAGCATCTTTGAATATCATCATAATTGCATGGAAATGGAAATGGTAATGCTTCTTTGTTCTCTAAAACCTGTAATTAGGCTGCCACATTCCATTTGCAAACACCCGACGCATGTGACTGTGTTGTCACTGTCAACTGCTCTTTTTGAATTATGATCATCCGTCGGGACTATGTTAATCATCCGTCGGGAGCCTTGTTGATTATCCGTCGGTAGTCTTTGTAGATCATCCGTTGGAAGCCTTTCTGTCACTTGACTCCATTTCACTTATACCGAATTACAAGACATCTCATATTTACAATTAGCCAACCTATTATGTATATCAATCTAGTAGTCAACATGACTTAGAGATTCCTACAGAATCTACTAGACTAAAAACATTGTTGTTTGCAGAAATGTTCTGCAATACTTATTATTACATTAGCTACACTCTCGATGGATGTTCAGTTGTCATCCGTCGGGACTACAAAGATCATCCGTCGGGACTATATTAGAACATCCGCCGAGAGCTACAAAAACACTAAGTTAAATCTACTAAGGTGTTTTATTTAACTTATCATCAAGTTCACAACATATTCCTAACAAAACTATCGAGGGCTAATTGAAATTTTCCACACCAAGTCATCGTTCCCGGCGACTCGCCTACCGGACTCCATGGCTGCCGCCATGGAGCTTTTCCGGCGGCCGAAAAACGCACAAAAACATGCCAAAATCACGGGGTTTTGTTCTTCTAGCTTCCGGAAACTCAATTACACGATTATTTTTGTCAAAATCATGGCCAAATGGCCACGGCTTCGTTTCGAAGAAAAAGGCCGCCGTCGTCCTTGATATTCCAATGACGTCGTTCCCGGGACCCTTCACCATAACCAAGCACATGAATTGACCGGGTTTTGAATGATCCACAGGTCTATACCCTTCGATTTTACCCAGAATCAACCAAATTTAGAAACCCCAATCTTCAATTGAAATTATTCAAGAACATAAACCCCAATTTCAATTTTCCAGAATCAAACATCATTTTGAACATGTTATTTAACTCTATTTTTGACATATAATATACCAGAATAACCAAGGTGAAAATATCTACATGATTCTAGCATCAAATCACATCAACAACATCAAGAACAAATTTTCATAATTTAATCATTAAATAATTTGATTTCAAATAAATAAATAAGAAAAATACCTTGATTTCTGCATGGGTATGGATGGTTGATTCAGAAAGATATTTTCGAGAGATTCGATTTGATATATGGCACGCTTGAATCGGAGTTCGATAACGCCTTCGTTCGTGCGTTTGATTATGAAGAATGCAACGTTTTTAGGGGTTTTCTCTGTAAATTCTATATTTTTACTGATTGATTATGATTATATGAATAAAATGAAATAAGAAAAGGGCTATTTATATTTATGGAATATTGGTTCGTGTTGGATCGTTTTGGATCGAAAAATAAGTTACTTAGCCGCTAAGTAACTGCAAAAATGATCTGATTTGATACCCGTATTGGATAATTATCCAAACCGGGCTTCTTATAAAACACTTTATACGAAAAAACGTAATATTATCCCGTCTTTTGAATACGGGTTTTGTTGATTTATCAAAACGATTATCGTATCGAAAATTTTATGTCGGGCCGCGAACGGGTCAAACCGTAATCCGGATCGAAAAAGTTAAAACACGGAAAATGTTCGGAATTACCATATTAGGTTAGGAAGGAGTTTTCGGAAGAGTTTCGGTTGTAAAAACGTAAAAACGGTTGAAGTTGGACGATTCCCGGCTTTATAAAATAGTTTTGTAATTATTTAGAAAATAATTCATAAATTCATAAATCAATATAAAATCATATAATATTCCAAAAATTACCAGAAAAATACCTTAATTATCTATATTTTATTCTAGACATAATAAAATTAAGATACTTATACTTTACCACATATAAACATCCACATAGCAACACCAATCATCAAATAATTTACCAAAAATCATAATATAAGCACATAATAATTATTTGTCAATAAAAATAATTACACGCTATATCCCGGATATTACACTATCTATATCCAAACAAAAGGGTAGTCTACATTTTTCCAACAACCAATAAATGTAAACATTTCCTTGTTCCTAAAAACTATGTCAAATCAAACATGAGGTTGATCATGCCTCTGCAGTCTGATCTAAAGTACAAAAGGAGCAAGAAGCATGAGGATGTGGAGATGATAAAGATCTTGGACAAATACCTAATGAACTCTGACACCATGTCGCCACCCACTCAGTTTAATCTAAGAAATGACAAGGATGATGATGAGCAGAAGCATGGTGAAAAAACCTTCTGGATCAAATCCAAGTCAATCATCAAGAGCAACTGGTAGCAAGGATAAGAAGCAGGATGAGAAGAAGGATGGTGACAAGAAAAGAGGAGAATAAAGAAGAAGCAAGAAAAGGCAAGATGGCTCAGAACCACAACAAACCCCAAAAATCCAAACAAATCAAGATTAACCTTCAAAGCCAACCAACTCATACACTAAACCACCTCATACCTCAAAGCCTAAATTCCTATATATACAAACTGCTAACACCTTTCTAAAAATACCAATCACATCAAGCCAAACATTCTCAAAAAGTCACAAACCTACCTTAGTCAAGCCATCACTCAAGGATCACTACAAGTCTGTTGGGAGGAAACCTAAGAAAGCTAAGCATACTGAAAAAGTGCAAGTTACTGAAAGGGCTATCTGGAATTGTTACAAGCAAAGTGATTTTCTACCTCTAAACTGGTGCAACTCAGATGAAGATTACTTTCAGCAACTAGCTGAGGAAATAGTCATAGTTTGGGTTGTAACACTAAGGAAAGTGAGAATCTACTATGAAGATGGGTCCTTCACATTTCTTGGAAGTACCTTAATGGACACCTTTTCACCCATAAAAATCAAGAGAGTGATAAGTTTACTGAAGGATAAGGATACTGCTACAAGAGCATGGAGATCTGTTTTAGTTGAATGGTTAATAGTAAGGGAGGAAAGAAGAGCAAAGAATAAGGCTGAATATGAGGAGAGGATAAGGAAGTATGATGAGGAGATTGAAATGTACATTAAAAGATCAGAAGAACTCAAGGCAAAAGGGATGAGCAGAATCTCCAAGGATGGAAGATTTCTAAATGTTAAAGCTGGCACATTCTCAAAATTCAGGATTGATTTGCTGAGTTGTTATCCAAAGCCTGACAGACTCAAACTTTTGGAAGCTCTAAAAGGGACACGAATCATAGAGAAACTTGAAATTCTTGTATATTTAAAGGACCTCATTAGAGAAGAAACAAAAGATACAATCTGTGTCTGATGCATGTAACTGTTTAAACTCAAGAAATCACCTAATGTATAAATGTTGTATTTGTGTCAATTTTTATGTATTACTCTAATTTTCCATTGTAGCTTGGGGTTAGTCTTGTTAACAGTCATGAATTTGTGATAAGCAATCTTCTCAAAAATTGGGGGAGATTGTTGTGCAAGACATGCCTATACAATAACAAGACTAAGTCAAATTAACAACCCTAAATAAGTTGTATTGTAATTTGCATTTTGTATTGTACCACTTAAGTCTGTAAAAATGTTCAAAGGCAGACTGGAGTCTTTTTCTGTAAACAGTATCAGGCCTAAGAATTCTATCTGGAAAAAGATCAAGAAGATCATGCCTTGGCAGAATTATGAAGAAGCTTAGAGTTGAATAAATCTGTTTTGGGAAAAATATTCCAAGTCAAGATCTCTACAAGTGACAGATTAAGTGTTATAGAGAAGTCATTCGAGAACTCTAGAATGACTTATCGACAAGTCAGGAAAAGCTACTAAAGAACTCGGAGATATCGACAAGCCAATTTGAAGACATGATCGACAAGTCATTTATTCACTAGAGAACTGTGAGTTATCGATAAGTTAATTTATCACTAGAGAACTTAGAGTTATCGATAAGTCAATTTGTCACTAGAGAACTCAGAGTTACCGATAAGTCAACTTGTCATTAGAGAACTCAGAGTTATCGATAAGCCAAAGTGAAGACATGAAGATGAGATATCTCGACAAGTCAATTTCTCTTATAGAGAACTCAGTGACTTCGATAAGTCAAAACAACTGTAGAGTGATTAGAGACCTCGATAAGGCAATATACTTATCGAGATGTCAAGTTCTCTATATACCAAACTGGAGATCTCGAGGTAAAACTCAAAGTACAAAGTGCAGACCAGTTCAATATCCAAGATTATCAATCAACAAACAATCTAATCAGTTGGATTGACAAGTCTACAAAAGCAGCTTGAAGAGTACAAGATCAAAGGCCAAGATTAACTGGCAAAGTGTAAAGTCACAGGCGTGCAAGATTAGCAAAGATACACTAAGCCAAAAATAGAAAGATTTGATTATCCAAAAATAGGGTTTAGTACATGCTAATGCATGTTGTGTAATAACCAGTGTTTACTGTTCTACAAAGTAAACACTGGATGCTTTGTTAGAAGTAACAACTTAGATCAAAAAAATCTTGTATTCTCTCAAGGAAGAAGCTAAGCTCTTTATCAACAAAGAGCCTAGAAATTTTATAGCAAAATATTCTTAATTTTAATATAAAATTAAGTGAGTTTTGAAAAATTTGTGTTCACTATTTTATTTGTCTAAATTCAGTACTAACACATGTAAATCCAAGATTTTAATTTACTTTGTTCATCACCATAAACACTTCAAGTAAAGCAGAAAAACACAAAAACACAAAAACACATTCACCCTCTCCCTCTGTATGTGATTCATTATCTAACATCGTCATTCTCATGGATATCCAGATCTTCAATAGGCAAAACCTGCCCCCCAACTCCATCATCCCTAAGGGAGGCTACATAACAACTCCTTGCCATCTATTGATCTCCCCTCTCTTCTTCAATCCCGTTTCGGATGAGAAACTTCATTGCTAAATGGTAAGAAGAGGGGACCGCCTTGAAAGCATGTATTCCTGTTCTTCTCATAATTTCATTGTAAGTTGATCCAGCCTTTACCACTACAAAGTCCAACACCTGTGTTACTTGTCTTGGTTCCTGACCTATAGTCAGATGCAACTTAATTATTCCCTCCACGGGGCACTCGACTCCAGCGAAACCATATATTGGCATATCAGTTGGGGTTAATTGAGAATCATTGTAACCCATCCTTATGAAAGTATCATGACGTAAGATATCCACTGATGCTCCATTGTCTACGAGGACTCTTTTTACCGGGTTGTTCATTATTATTGGTGTTATGACCAGGGGATCGTCATTAGGAAATTTGAGACCCTATAAGTCAAAATCATCAAAAGTCATTGTTACTCCGGTCCTGGCTCTTTTCGAAGCTTCCCCCATGTAATAACCCCAATTTTTAGAAATTTTGAAACACTGATAAATATGAACTTTTTGTTGATGATGTTGATTAAGGAAAATTATCAGACCACACTATATAGGAGTACTGTTATGGAAATTCTGAGATCGTATTAGTATTCCATAAAGTAAATGAGTGTATGTAAAGATCGTTAGAATCCAAATTCGAACACTTTGATTTTTTCCCCCAAAAATCCACCAGATACCGAAAAGATTAAGTATAAGGTAGCATAATTAAAAGGATTTCATTTAAGGATTATAGCAGAGAATCATTAAAGGAATATAAGATATTGAGAAAGGTTTAGGGAACCCAAGTAAAAAGATCCCGGATATGATCCCTCAAACGACGAACGTAACCGAAAGTTAAGTGAACAGTATAACAGATAAGCGGTCATTAGCCAAGTAATTAAGCACTAATCAAAGGGATTAGGGGAGGATGACATCATCCAACCATAAGGATTGAACAAGTGTCCTTGTGATGATGTAATCAAGGTGAGATCATCACTTTATTAAAGCAAAAGCAAAGATATTTTGAAAGGTTAATTTTCAATCAAGCATTCATTTCATTCAAAAAAAAATAATCAACCAAGCAACATTTCATTGCTCTCCCCCCATTTCCAAGTTTCTTGCTCTCGGCCAAAATAATACCAACAACTTCAAACTACCATATCTCCATCAATACTCACTCAAATGTTATTTTTTATAGCTCGTTAAAAAGGTATTGAGATGACCTACAACTCTTGTTCACAAGTCTTGTCCAAATAATCATGGTAAGATCCTAATATTTATAGTTCTTTAAATCGGACTAATTGTAACTCCCAAAGTTCTAACTCATTTCTTGAACTGCTTTGCAAGTTTGAACATGATAAACATAGATCAAGGCTCTATTAAGGATTACAATCTCTTGTAAGTGGTTTAAGGATCTAAGGAAGGTATAAAATTCAAACCCTAGCTTTGATTTTATGATTCCATTAAGTTTTATTGAAGTATTATTAGTATTAAGGCTTGATCTTTGATTATAGTAGTTTTGGTGGATTTGTATTGGTTTTGAATATTGGGTCTTTGATTGGTTGGATAAATTGGTAAAACCTTGGAGTTGGGGACTGATTTTGTAGTATGATGGTTGAATATTGTTGTGTTGGTGGTTGTGAGTGAATTGATGAGGATTTAGAGTGATAATTATTTTTGGAATCTCGTAAATATAGCCGTCGTAATGCTCATTTTCCTTAGACTGTTTTGCATGAAACTTTAGGACCCGTGAATTCACTGTAATCTTCTGACCTTTCCCATGTTTAGATAGTTCATGTTACGAGCTTCGTTTTGATATGTCGTTCGCCTAAATCCCAGTTACGTGCGATGAGAAATGACCATTTTAAGTAATGGCATTTCACGAGCGAACCCCGAAATCTCAAGTAAGTTTGAGACCATAATTGAGACCCTTAATTGATTAATCGAAACATGAAACAATTGTGTAAGGTGGATATGGAAGTTGGTAAAGTACTCGCAAAAGAGTCGCCTTAAAATTCGTAATGGTTAATTTATTAAAATTGGTGAAGCCGAGGGTACGCAAACGATTAACGCAAATCGTTAGGCATATAAGCGACCGTAAGCGACCGTTAGGGTATGGGTGAGTTTTGACTAGTTTCTTAAGCGAACATGGTCTAATTCCGGCTTATGTTGTTGTTCATAGGTTACCAGACCCACTCTAAGCTTAAGTCTACCCCAGAACACTCAGGCAAGTTTTCTATCCGTATTACTGTTGTTGTGATGTAATATATTGATGCATTATCTTGAGATAAGTGCATGGTTATTATTAGCAAAGTCTTGCGATATATTGGAGCATGTTGATATGATATATATGCATGCTCGTTTCATAATATTGATATCTTATTACCGATTCAATTGCTTATAAACTACATAATACCTATGCTAAAGATAAGCAGTAGTTGCGTATACCCTTAGTATAGGGGACCCAAAGGTGAACATTTTTCTAAACCGGGAGTCGATGTTCCCGAGTATAATATATGTATATTTATATATATATATATATAGTTTTCTATAACTATTAACCGAATAAGGTATATTCGATGGTTTTGAATAATAATTAAACTTATTTTCGATTATTCAAATAAGGATCGTACTTTCGTATAAGTATATCTTTTGTTATTTATTATTCGTTTCAAGTATGAGTTTTGAAACTTCTACTTCAATTATTTTATAAAGATTATCCTTTATGGGAATATTATTTAAATAATAATATTCAGATATTTTCTAATATATCGGGACTGATTAATTTTATTAAATCATCATTACTCTAAACATTCTTTAAAATATTTTCGAGTCTTCAAAATGATTTTAAAAGTTAGAGCGGATCTCAAAACTCGTTTTCAAATTTAAGATCTTCCTTTTGAAGGGGATTTAAATACTCGCTTAAAAATCTGAGAGATACGGCTCTGTGATGTATTTTATATTCGCAACGAGGTTGCGGTTTTGATAAAAGAATTTGATTACTTGCCCAACATTCGGGAAGTAAGTCCATCTAATTGAGTCGACATAAGCGACAGGCCGGGGTACGGTCTATCAAAGTGTAAGTGGCTGGGTGGCAGTCCATCAACGCATAAGAGGCCGGGTGGCAGTCCAGCACAAGGCCCTAATGCGGCCAGGGTGATGACCGGTGGGGGATTCATCCATCTACTAGTAGAAAAGGTTACTTAATTGGTATTTTTGCCTGATCAGCAAGATATCGGGTTTATGCCAAAGCTTTCTTCTTTCCAAATTCATTGGATATTAAAACTCTGATTATAATTTTCATAACTGAGGTTTTTAAGGAGTGTATGAGATATATATATATATATGGGTATATATATATATATATATATCGGGACTTAATGAAGTATCTCGTAACTTCATTTCTTTCAAATGATATTTCAAATGATATTTCAAAGATTGAATTTATTCAAGTCTTATCTTGTAGTATCATCTGTGTGATGAACTTTTGAAACTGATTATAGCTTAAACGGTGGTAGTTCGAGTAGTATTCGGAAAATATATAATTATATTGGAGTATCTTGTAACTTCATCTTTTCAACTTATATCTAGTTAATGATTATCTTATGCATGACAAAGATTTTCAGAAAAACGTTGAAATAAGGTTAGATATATGAGATCACCTTGCAATGATATTTTTATACAGTTATAAACTGGAACTCTGTGTATATTATACGTCAGAGGATTTCAAAGATTTTGAAAAGTATATATGTATATATATACTGAATATTTTGCGACTTCGTCGTATTAAGATATTAAACTTGGTTCATTTCTTCTTGACCAAGACTTTCATGAGTTTTATGAGAATGCTCATATATTGTTAATTATTATACATGTTATTTGGTGGGCTTGTTGCTCACCCTTGCTTTATTCTTTCATCACACAACAATAGCTAGACAAGATGAACATGACCAAGCTCCCAATTCGCAAGCAGATAGGAAATGTTCCGCAGTTTCCTGTAGGTGTTGATGCTGTTGTAGCTGAGGTAGGAACTACCAATAGGCTAGGCTTTCAACTTTTGATGTCGGACTTATGTATATTTATGAATTGTAATAATGGAAAAGAATCTGTAAATTTATTCAGAAACCCTATTGAGGTATAATGACTTATAATTGTGGAATAAAATGACTTGTATTATTTTTGGTATTCATCTTTGAGACTATAACTTGTGGTGTGTGTGTGTATATTATGGGGTCACAGTACCCGGATCCCTGACCCCGAATTTGGAGGTGTTACAGAAATACTATCGGAGCCAGGTTATAAACCTCAGAGATGATGCGTCGTTAAAATAATAAGTTCACTAAGATAATAAGAACTCTTGCCAAGTTCATAGTCGGACTACCTAACGTAGTACTGACCGTTTAAACCCTTATGAGAACCCTTATAAATATCATGATAGTAACATAGATCGTTATCGTATAAGGTAGCGGGGCACTGAACCCTGAAGTTCAAGAGCAACAACACGATGATGTTTTACTAAATATTGGGGATCAGATTGTGGATCCAATGGAGCACCCTAACCAGGGACCAGATGTTGTCCATATTAAGGATGTAGCGATTAAGGATGTTATCCCAGAAGGGGTTGTTGCAGAGGAGGATCCCATGAAGGATCCTAACAAGATTGAAGATATTATCGCTAAGGAATCAATGACCGTAGTCAGGATGACTACCAGAGATAGGATTGGCCTGTTACTATCGTAGGTTCATTCAAGTTTGCAAAGAAAGTATCCCCTTTAGTGCGGCTTACTCATAAGACCGAGAAGTTAGAATGGACAGAGAATTGCGAGCACAGCTTCCAAGAACCGAAGAAAAGATTGGTGAAATCCCCTATGTTGGCGTTGCCGGATGGAAAAAGAGATTTTTTGATTTGTAGTGACGCTTCGCACAAGGAATTAGGATGCGTTTTTATACAGCACGGTAAGGTAATCGCGTACGCGTCAAGAAAATTAAGGGAATATAAAATTTGATATCCCCACCCATGAGTTTGGGCTCATGGAAATAGTTTTGCCCTAAAGATTGGAGGCACTACTTGTATGGAGAGAAGTGCGAGATTTACACAAGCCATAAGTGCTCTAGTATATTTTTATGCAGAAAGAGCTCAACATGAGCCAGAGAAGGTGGTTAGAGCTAATCAAGGATTATGATTGTGAGATTCTTTATCATCCAGGGAAAGCCAATATGGTGGATGACGTTTTAGTAGAAAGGAGAGACTCGAGCCGATAATATCTTCGGAAGAGCTGAAAGAGATTTCGAGAAAATGGGAATAGAAGTGAAGGTACTCGGAGCCGGTATTGAAAAGCTGTTTGAGATTGTAATGCAGCCCAAATTAGTGGAAAATATCATATTATGCCTAGAAAAAGTGATGAATGAAGCAAGAGAGCCAATGAATAGAGAAGAGATTAATACCGAGAAAGATGGTAAAGAAATAATGAGGTATTCCTACAGAATTTGGGTTCCAAATGTTCAAGAGCTTAAAGATGAGATCTTAGATGAAAGCCATAGTTTGAGGAATAAGATTTAGGGAAAACCGTGAATGTGATAGTCAGGGAGGTCGCCATCAAGAAAGAAGGAACCCATAACATAATGAAGTGAAAAACAAGGATTTTAACGTATAAGATAACCCCGATTATGGGAGAAGGATGAAACATTTCATACTGAGAAAACAGAAGTCGAGCAAGATAGGGAGAACCAGGACGGTACTCCTATGGGGCAATTCATGGACCTGCCTAAACAAAACTTATACTTTTACCCCCAACCACCACCTTGAGGAAATAATGCGGTAGGAAATTCTTTCATGACCTCTAAGTCGCTAATCTCTCAGAATTCCAAGGAACAGGTTGACCCAGTCGAGGCAAGAGCCTGGCTAAAGGAAATATAGGAATCATTTGAGATTCTAAATGATTGACGAAGCGCAAAAGACTGTTTTTGTCACTTACCTTTCTAAGAGAGAGGCCACCCGCTGGTGAAAGGCCAAGAAAGACACGGGGCCAGAGGTTATAATAAACCGATTAAAGTTCAGTCAATTGTTTTCGGAAAGTACTTCCCAAGGTTATAGAGACAGTGTAAAAGCTTTAGAGCCAGAACAAAGGCGGACGAGTATGATGAATTATGAATCTAAGTTGTAAAAGTTGGCAAGATTCGTCCTGAGGACACGAATCCCAGAACGACGTGATGTTTGAAGTCAATGATTAATGGGTTCATGAAATGATTGTAATAATAATAAAAAGAAACTGAAGTGGAAAGGAATATAAAGGCAATAGAGTTTGAGGAATGATAAGGGAGTTGGGTATGAGGAAACCCTAAAGACTCGAAGTAATAGAAATAGAAAAGTGTGTGATCATCAGGATGAGGGTGATTCACCAAGAGTTAATGTTGATGGTTGAAGGCATAAATGATATATATATATATATTATCCCCTTTAAGTTGGGAGTATTCGAAGACACTTCGAGATAGATCGATGGGCTAATAAGAAAACACGGATGGACCGAGGAGACATGAAAGCAAGAAATTAGGAAATTAGATGAAGGATGTGACCTTCAAGAATATGAGGTATATGTAACACCAGTGGCTAGATACCCAAAAGGAGACACCAGGTACAAAAGATATCCCAACATTGAGATGACTGTTAAGATAAATAACAGAGGTAAATGAGTAATTAGAACTAAAAAGTTCACTTTGAACACAACCAATATCTTCCAGAACATCCCTGTTATCATTACCAAATCAGGAAAGAAAGGCGGATAACCATTGTTATCTTCTGGAGGCCATATGGATTGACCTCAGTTTGAATAAGGATGTTATTGTGAAATTAGGTATAGACTATCGAGGTGGGAATGATTGAATAAGATACCTTCGTCAGGGATATATGACTTGATTTATCCATGGAAGGATGCAAGTACCTTTTTAAAGGTGGAATTAACGATAGAACCTCGATAACTTGAGATGAATCCTAGGGGAATGCATAAAGGATGGCATTTCACCCTTAATAGGGACAGTATGAGTTTTGACAGTATGAATTGGAAAGGATTAGGGTAACAACAACCTTTAAGGATCAGTGGAGGAATTTTTAGAAGTATATAGACAATGGTTTTAGTATTAGTAAATGGTATTTTGATATGCCCTATATCTAAGGAATACAGGAGGAACGATTCAAGGATAACCTTAGAGGTCTTACAAGGAGAAATGTAATATTCAAAGTTCTGAAGAATAGAAATTTTGATAAAGGAAATATTACGTAATTATAATAATGCCAGGTGGGCACGTGTCGAACCGTAAGAAAGTATAGATTAACCCAATGAAGGTTGAGATTGGTGAAAACAAGAAGGACCCAAGATAAGAGATGTCTTAAGTATGATCGAGAGTTAGTCGTGATAATGTTAACCTCTAAAGACCGAGGCAATAACTTATGGAAAAATGGTGATATTGTTTTTCTCACCAAATCTTAAGGAAGAGCATTTTCACACAAGCAGTGATTGGAAATGAGGTAGAAAATTTAGTTAGAGATTGTTCAAAAGACATTGATTATAAGGAACTATTACTATCAGGAAAGGCCAATGAAGTGGCCGACACTCTAACTGTAAAAGAGAAATTATAGGCGCTCGTGCCAGAGGAATACAGGAATGATGGTTAAAGCCATGAAGTTGGTATTATGGTGTGAAAGATTGACATTCCTTCTGATGATTGTGCGATACTCAACTATAAGAACCCAAATTTTTGACATCGGTAAAAGACCTTTATGAATGGTAATATAATAACTTGAATTTTTGAGACCTTGTAAAAAGTTTAATGAATAGTAACCCTGACGAACGGGAAAAACTTTTGAGCCCACACTATGTAGTGCATGAGAAAATGAGTTTCGGAGTTGATATTACGATTATACGTACCAAATGAGTGTATGTAAACACTATTAGTTTTTGAAGAAAATGAACTTTGAAAAACGACCGTATTTATGACTCATCGAGGATTACGGGAATCACAATATAATTACATGATTAAAACCCTACGGATTTATATTCAAGTATGATAATTAAAAATATAAGGAATAAATACGAAAGGAATTACGTCGTGAACCATTTACGAGTAAGTATTACGAAAACATTTAAGCAACCGAGCAAACGCGTAAACGATTAAATAAACGTAACGCACTAACTAAACCATGGTAAAAAAGTATCCATGATTACTTTATCAAATAGTAAGCTAACCATCGGATGATCAAGCAAGCTATCCAAATAATGTGCTAAGGAAGCTAACACAAGTAGTTTCTAGGAAGCTACCTAAGATATGTTCATGGATTTGGCAACAAGGAATAAACCTAGAATGCTATACTAGGAAGATTATCAAATCAAGTAAAGATATCACACCCATTTCCAAGAAACAAGCAAGAAACAACCAAGAAGCAACCAAGAGAAGCAAGTATAAATACCCCCCACCCCATCAAGCTTCCATTCAGCCCCTTGAAGAAAAAGCAAGAAATCCAATTCAAAATCTCAAGTTCTAGCCATGGTAAAATCATCCCATTAATCCTCAAGCTTCCTAGAAATTAAACTAAGGTAAGAAAATTCTTTCATCTCTTTTTATCAAGGTTTGATGGGTGAAATAAAATCAAGAAAGTCACTAGTGAATAGTGTGAATAGTAACTCCTCTTTGATTTCTCGATTTCAATGGTGGTTTTAGGTTCCAAAAATCTTACCAAGCACTTCCAAGCCTCCACCATCCTCAAGAACACATCTCAAGCTTTCAAGAAAGGTAAAAATCTTTGGCCCAACTTTATTTAAGATTCATTTTTAAGATCCATTTAGTATGTGGTAGAAAACTTAGTTTAAAAAGTGGTATTGTTGAGATCTTGAAGTTTAAGTTGAGTAGATTTAAGTTTGATTGTTGTTGCCTCAAGAACATGATGTTCTTGAGAGGATTTTGTGTTTTGATGATGAAATGATGATTGTTGGTGGTTGTGTTAAGAGTTGGGGCGTAAACGAAACCCCAATCGTAAACGTAACTCCGTTAAAACCAATGAATCGTAACTTTAAGTTTCTGCAGAAAATTCCGGAGTTTTAAACTGTATTTTATTGAAATATAACCCTTGATTATGATAGTAAATGTTATAAGGATCGTTTAGGAACTTGAATCGCTTGATTCCGATTTACGGATCAAAAGTTATGGTCGTTTTGGTAAAAGTGATTTACGCGACAAAAACTGCTACAAATCACGAACTTTGAAAATATAAAGGATCGACTTAAAAGTATTCATAAATCATGAAATTTTTACAGATATTAACATATTGAGTTTCGTAACTTCCATAAAAATTTCAAGTGAAAACAATGATTTTTCAGTTTTATAAAAATATCGGAGTCGAGACCCCGCGATTAGAAACCGTAGAATCCATAAGCGGAGCCGACGACGATAAAGAGAATGAACCTAAGATACTTAGAAAAATGAAGCACCCATGATGTGAATAAGGACTAAAGGAATAATAAGGGTAGTATAAGTTAAGAGGGTGCATTATAAGTAGCGCATGAGTGCGAGTCGCCGTAAATTAGAACGGGACCTAACGAAAAGAATTGTGTTTATGGTTATAGATTTCCGAGCGGAACCTAGAGCATCCTCCACCTCGAGATACCCAGGAAAGTTTTCAAACCCTACCTTTTAAGAACTATTGTGTTGTGAATATTTTACAAAACTGTGATATATGCATGAGATTGCTTTAAACTGTTTTACGAAGTTTGAGATGTATTACGTTACTCAATTGTTGATAATTTCTAGTATATGTTCATACTGAGTTCGAAATATTATATTTAGACCGAGAGCCGGTCGGTGTAAGCTTATAAAAACCCGAAAGTATCCCAGAAGAGTTTATAATTGAGAATGTTGATGGTAGCGAGTAGCGTGGTATGTATATATTTTAGACCGAGGATCGGTCAGTGAAAATTGATGAAAACCCGGAAGTATTCCAGAGGTGTTTTAGTTAAGAATATTAATGCTACAGTAGAGCGTGATGTATAAGTCGTAAGACCGAGAGTCGGTCAGTTTTGTTTTATAAAGTATAAACCCGAGAATCATCTCGGAGATATTTTGGACAATTAAAAGTCCATAATGGTACGTTTTAAAGGGACTCAATGTCCACTTGCGAAACATTGAAATACCTCGAACTTTTATTAAAACGATTTCCCAACGATCATATTCCCTCAACTATATTTTCTTGTTCGAATAATAAATACTTTATACTTATTCCTTTATTATGGGAGTAGTACACTCCAACGATTATTTATTTTAAACTCGATTAATCATTAAAGATTATTACTACGTAGACATAAACTAGTTGAGGAATATTATATTAAATACTCTTTTGAAGAGTAAACTCATTCGAGGTTTAATTATTTATCGATTATTATTTAATTAATTATTATTTAATAAAGAGTTTATTTTGATTTAAAATCATAGATCCTGATTTAAAACATACTTTCTGATTTCAGAAAATCATTCGAGTAATTTCAGATCGTCGGAGAATATTATCCCGACTTATTTAATATCTTGAATATAGTTTCAAGGAGAAACTTTTCACCCTTATTAATTATCTATTGACAACGGTCAACTCACATCCTTAGTACTTCCTCCGAAATTCTCGGAAGTACGTATATACATATATATACACTTATATCTTAGAGAGATAAGCTGTTTCTATCAACAAGCAAAACGATTGGGGAACTTCGATGTGGTTCGAGTTCTTGAGATTGATAGAATTATTTTAAAGGACAAGAGAGGGGTAGACTCTGGTACTATGTGTGCTAGATGGACTACCAAAGGTACCGCAGGCGAAGGTACTCAGTGTACTCAGTAACTTGTGAAGTATGTGTATACCCGAAAATGGTACACGTAGCCCGAATGCGGCAAGGGTGATAACCGGGATACGAAGGTGTCATCCTTCTACTAGTAGAAAAGGTTACTATTATCATATTACGACTGATCATCGTATACGGTGGCTCCAACGAGTTTCCAAATTCTTCCAATTGGAATTGTGATGCAATACCGTAACCCAAGCCAAGGTGCTGGGTTTACTATTAAGATATTCGCAGGTTAATAAAATCCACTAAAGGATTGTTTTCATAAGAAGGTGTGTATCACCAAGGAAAACTATTTTTGAAGAAAACATATTTATCATATATGATATTTTACTTGAGTTTATCATACAGTCATTTCATACTGTACATTATTATGCTGGGCATTATAGCTCACTCTTGCTTTCTTTTAAATGACACAACACAACAGATAACCAGTATGCCGATGTGAGACTTAGTCGCTTGCAGTCATGGGGAGGATCCCTGACAGCTTTGTCTCAGGTGTGCTAGAGTATCAGATAGATATAAGATATCAGTCGTAATTATTGTAACTTCATGTAGAGGTTATAAATAATTGTTTAAGATCCTGTAAAGTACATTTGAGTATAATAAAAGAAGATTACATTGTGTACGTCATTTCTAAGACTATAACTTGTGTTTGTGAGAATGAGATTGAGGTATGTTGGATTATTGAATCAATACCAGTTTACACATGAGTGAAGGATGGCGTGACGACCCAGATTCCTGACCCCGGATTTGGGGGCGTTACAACATAATAGTAGTCTGGTAAAGATTTAATTCCTGTTATCGCTGTGAGTGGGCTACCTATCTTAGAAGGTACTATCTTGAGATAAGCGAGGACCATGTTATAAAAGGACTAAATAAACCTTTGAGCTTCACGTCTCCTAATAAAGACATATGGTTAATAATAGTATTAGCCTGCTATCATTGCTTTCATTAAAACTCTTCTGTAATTTTATCTGCTTCATGTCATGTATGTACGTCAGGATCAGGAGTGTTCTTCATGAATCATGAATGGTGATTATGTTACCTCCTTAGAAGAATTTGATACGACAGGTATGGACTCCGTATGGTTAGCTATTAAGATTCCAAGGAAAACAAATAACTACCGTAGGTCCACAGTGGACTATAGTAATGCAGGAATGATTCTGCGAATAATGAGATGATAACAACCGGGAGAGTTGTCTTGTAATGGATGTTGAGATTGAGTACCACTAATCGGGTCATGGTGATGTATAAGTTATCATTGATAGACTAACTAGTTGATTATCTACCTATTGAATATTTATTCTTTCTTATCGACAGAGAGTCGTATTACTATACGAGGAAGGTTGTGGGGATGTCTAGAATAAAATCCCAGATTCGATTTTCGTTGTCGAGGGAGTTTTAACGGTGATTGTTTATAAGCTCGAGCAAGAGCATGGGTTCATAGAATGATGGACAGAATAGCAAAAATATTCAGGCACGTGAATTGCGATGCGATAATACTGGATATTGGTATAGATACTTATGTTTCGTTCTCCTTTGATAAACCTCTATGGTTCAGAGGTAGATTCCAAGCCAGATATTTTGTGGTAGTATATTTTTTTATATAATGCTCTTAAATTCGTTCTTTTCTCTCCTTTTCATTTTGTATATGCTGAGAAGAATAACCCTTCCATAAGGGGAGGTATTGCCGAATGACTATCTATCTGTGTGATAGAAGCCTAGTAAGATACCATCTATTATTTAATTGCTTGTCAAGTACTAAAGGCTGACCACCTTCTGTACTAAATATGCGATGTAAAAAGTGTTCATGATCATAGTGATCTCTCAATAAAATCTTTTACTTCTATACGATGGATCAAGCTTTCGAAGATGGAAGCAGCTAGAAAGGAAGTAGTATCAGTGCGGTGGTGTTCCGAATCTAACGCGTTCGTGATACTAAGGTTGACGCAATTGTTAAAAGTTTATAGACTGCTAACAAACTAAAGTGTAACCAGTATAGTATTAGGAACAGAAGATAGTAATGATTATGGACGGGAAAAGAGTGGGTATTGAGAAGTAAAACCTATAGCGTAAGAAGCTATGATGAGAGTCTGTGCGATAAACTTGAAAGAATTTGGAATGATCACTTAGCACATATCGAGTTTTCTTACGACGATGGATGATATAATAGTGTCGGAATGTCGCCTTGCGAGGCCCTATACAGAAATAGATGTCGATCTCCCTTGTATCGGAATGAAGTTGGAGAGCGCAAAATGCTCAGGTCCAAAGTAGTACAATTAACCAAAGACATAGTAGATCTAATCAGAGGACGGCTAGTAGAATCCCAAAATTGACTGGAGAAGTACGCCGGTATGGCCCAAAAGGACAAAGAGTATGAAGGAGGGAACCTTGTATTGTTAAAAGTATTCCCTTGAAAAGAATTGATGAGGGTTGGAAAGAAAGGAAAGTTTAAGTCCATTATTTATTGGACCCTTAAAGATATTAAGACGTATTGGGAAGTTAGCATATGAGCTAGCCCTACCCCCGAACCTGTAGCAAGTTCATAACTTGTTCCACGTATCAATGTTAAGGAAGTGTAATCCGGATTCCAGACAAATAGGGGCATATGAGCGCATAGACATACAACCAGACGTAACCTTTATGGAGCAACTAGGAGGGGTTATAGATCAAAAAGGAACAAGTGCTTAGGAGAAGGATTATCAAACTAGTCAGAGTTTGGTGGTAGAACCACAATGTGGAAAATTGACTTAAGAGTTAGAAAATGCATCGCCAAGAAAGTATCCCTATTCATTTTCTATCTGATTCTGGGACGGAATCCTTTTAAGGAGGGGAGACTGTAATAACCCCAATTTTTGGAATTTTTGAAATACTGATGAATAGTAACTTTTTGCAGATGATGCTGATTAAGAAAAATTATCAGATCACACTATATAGGAGTACTGTTATGGAAATTCTGAGATCGTATTAGTATTCCATAAAGTAAATGAGTGTATGTAAAGATCGTCAGAATCCAAATTCGAACACTTTGATTTTTTTTCCCGAAAATCCACCAGATACCGAAAGGATTAAGTATAAGGTAACATAAATAAAAGGATTTTATTTAAGGATTATAGCAGAGGATCATTAAAGGAATATATGATATTGAGAAAGATTTAGGGGAACCCAAGTAATAAGATCCCGGATATGATCCCTCAAATGATAAACGAAAAAGAAAGTTAAGCGAACCGTATAACAGATAAGCGGTCATTAGCCAAGTAATTAAGCACTAACCAAAGGAATTAGGGGAGGATGACATCATCCAACCATAAGGATTGAACAAGTGTCCTTGTGATGATGTAATCAAGGTGAGATCATCATTTATTAAAGCAAAAGCAAAGATATATTGAAAGGTTAATTTTCAACCAAGCATTTCATTTCATTCAAAAAAAATCAACCAAGCAACATTTCATTTCTCTCCCCCCATTTCCAAGCTTCTTGCTCTTGGCCAAAATAATACCAGTAACTTCAAACTCCCATATCTCCTTCAATACTCACTTAAATGTTGTGTTCTATAGCTCGTTTGGAAGGTATTGAGATGGCCTACAACTCTTGTTCACAAGTCTCGTCCAAATAATCATGGTAAGACCCTCATATTTACAGTTCTTTAAATTGGACTATTTGTAAATCCCAAAGTTCTAACTCATTTCTCGAACTCCTTTGCAAGTTTGAACATGATAAGCATATATCAAGGCTCTATTAAGGATTACAATCTCTTGTAAGTGGTTTAAGGATATAAGGAAGGTATAAACTTCAAACCCTAGCTTTGATTTTATGAATCCATTAAGTTTTATTGAAGTATTGTTAGTATTAAGGCTCGATCTTTGATTATAGTAGTTTTGGTGGATTTGTATTGGTTTTGAATATTGGGTATTTGATTGGTTGGATAAATTGGTAAAACCTTAGAGTTGGGGACTGAGTTTGTAGTATGATAATTGAATATTGTTGTGTTGGTGGTTGTGAGTGAATTGATGAGGATTTAGAGTGGTAATTATTTTGGGAATCTCGTAAACATAGTCGTCATAATGCTCGTTTTCCTTAGACTGTTTTGCATGAAACTTTAGGACCCTTGAACTTACTGTAAGCTTCTGACCTTTGCAATGTTTAGATAGTTCATGTTACGAGCTTCGTTTTGATATGTCGTTCGCCTAAATCCGAGTTACGAGCGATGAGAAATGACCATTTTAAGTAATGGCGTTTCGCAAGCGAACTCCGAAACATCGAGTAACTTTGAGACCATAATTGAGACCCTTAAATGATTAATCGAAACAAAAACAATTATGTAAGGTGGATTAGGCAGTTGGTAAAGTACTCAAGAAAGAGTCGCCTTAAAATTCGTAACGGTTAATTTATTAAAATTGGTGGAGCCGAGGGTACGCAAGCGATTAACGCAAATCGTTAAGCGTATAAGCCACCGTAAGCGACCGTTAGGGTATGAGTGAGTTTTGACTAGTTTCTTAAATGACCGTGGTTTAATTCTGGCTTATGTTGTTGTTCATAGGTTACCGGACCCACTCTAAGCTTAAGTCTACCCCAGAACACTCAGGCAAGTTTTCTACCTGTATGACTGTTGTTGTGATGTAATATATTGATGCATTATCTTGAGATAAGTGCATGGTTATTATTAGCAAAGTCTTGCGATATATTGGAGCATGTTGATATGATATATATGCATGCCCGTTTCGTAATCTTGATATCTTGTTACCGATTTAATTGCTTATAAACTGCATAATACTTATGCTAGAGATAAGCAGTAGTTGCGTATACCCTTAGTATAGGGGACCCAAAGGTGAATATTTTTCTAAACCGGAAGTCGATGTTCCCGAGTATACTATATGTATATTTATATATATATATATATAGTTTTCTGTAACTATTAATCGAATAAGGTATATTCGATGGTTTTGAATAATAATCAAACTTATCTTCGACTATTCAAATAAGGATCGTACTTTCGTATAAGTATATCTTTTGTTATTTATTATTCATTTCAAGTATGAGTTTTGAAACTTCTACTTCAATTATTTTATAAAGATTATTCTTTATGGGAATATTAATTAAATAATAATATTCAGATATTTTCTAATATATCAGGACTGATTTATTTTACTAAATCATCATTACTCTAAACATTCTTTAAAATGTTTTCGAGTCTTCAAAATGATTTTAAAAGTTAGAGCAGATCCCAAAACTCATTTTCAAATTTAAGATCTTCCTTTCGAAGGGGATTTAAATACTCGCTTAAAAATCTGAGAGATCCGGCTCTGTGGTGTATTTTATATTCGCAACGAGGTTGCGGTTTTGATAAAAGAATTTGATTAATTTCCCAACGTTCAGGAAGTAAGTCCATCTAATTGAGTCGGCATAAGCGACAGGCCGGGGTACGATCTATCAAAGTGTAAGTGGCTGGGTGGCAGTCTATCAACGCATAAGAGGTCGGGTGGCGGGTCAGCACAAGGCCCTAATGCGGGCAGGGTAATGACCGGTGGGGGATTCATCCATCTACTAGTAGAAAAGGTTACTTAATTGGTATCTTTGCCTGATGAATAAGATATCGGGTTTATGCCAAAGCTTTCTTCTTTCCAAATTCATTGGATATTAAAACTCTGTTTATAATTTTCATAACAGAGGTTTTCAAGGAGTTTATGAGATATATATATATAGGTGTATATATATATCGGGACTTAATGAAGTATCTCATAACTTCATTTCTTTCAAATGATATTTCAAAGATTGAACCTATTCAAGTCTTATCTTGTAGTCTCATCTGTGTGATGAACTTTTAAAACTGATTATAGCTTGAACGGTGGTAGTTCGAGTAGTATTCGAAAAAGATATAAGTATATTGGAGTATCTTGTAACTTCATCTTCTCAACTTACATATAGTTAATGATTATCTTATGCATGCCAAAGATTTTCAGAAAAATATTGAGATAAGGTTAGATATATGAGATCACCTTGCAATGATATTTTTATACAGTTATAAACTAGAACTCTATGTATATTATACATGTCAGAGGATTTCAAAGATTTTGAAAAGTATATATGTATATATATACTGAATATTTTGCGACTTCGTCGCATTAAGATATCAAACTTGGTTCATTTCTTCTTGAAAAAGAGTTTCATGAGTATTATGAGAATGCTCATATATTGTTAATTATTATACATTTTATTTTGGTGGTCTTGTTTCTCACCCTTGTTTTATTCTTTCATCACACAACAACAGCTAGACAAGATGAATGGGACCAAGCTCCCAATTCGCGAGCGGATAGGAAATGTTCCGCAGTTTCCTGTAGGTGTTGATGCCGTTGTAGCTGAGGTAGGAACTACCAATAGGCTAGGCTTTCAACTTTTGATGTACCGGACTTATGTATATTTATGAATTGTAATAATGGCAAAAAATCTGTAAATTTATTCAGAAACCCTTTTGAGGTGTAATGACTTATAATTGTGGAATAAATTGACTTGTGTTATTTTTGGTATTCATCTTTGAGACTATAACTTATGGTGTGGGTGTGTATATTGTGGGGTCACAGTAAGCAGTAGTTGGTTGTTTACTAAGATTAAGTGTTATTAAGGGAAATGGAACTCGTGACAACTTGGATCCCCGACCCCGGATTTGGGGGTGTTACAACCCACTATGTGCATGACTTCTCTGGTATAGGCTTTCCTTGAGTTCTTAGACAATCCGGCAATAGTCAGTCCTCTAAATATTGTGTTTATTATTGTCCCTCGGGGTTAAGGTCCTCCGAAGATTGTGTTTATCACTGGCCCCTGGGGTTGGAGGTTTCTCCTGATCATCCTGATCCTTCCTACGATCATCATAGTTTCTTCTTCCATTATTATTCTTATCTCCTCCATCTTCAGTATACTTGCTTAGCTTTCCTTTTCGAAAAAGGAATTTAATTTTATCCTTCAGTTGTCTACACTCATCGGTGTCATATCCAGCATCCTTGTGAAATATGCAATATTTTCTCTTATCTAACTTAGAAGGATCAGCCTTCAAGGGTTTGGGCCAATGAACATCCCTATCTCTCTCGATTTCCATTAAGATCTGGCTTCTAGGGGCATTCAACTTAGCATATTCGGTGAACTTTTGTCCAGGTCCTCCCTTCTTTGGGGTTGAATCACCGTCTTTCTCGGTTCTAGGATACTTGTCCATAGCATTATACTATAAATCATTTTTTCGCTTCTTTCCACCAACGGCCTCGTTGTTCACCACCGTCTTCCTCATACTCTCCTCCACCTTGATATACTTCCCGACCCAATCTTCAAGCTGTAACATGCTTTCAGGGGGCACTTGGCTAAGGACATCTTGAAGAATTCATCCCATGTTCCCTGTTACAGTGCTATCATAGATACCTTGTCATCGAGGTCTGGGACCTTTAAAGCTTCCTTTGTGAAACAGTCAGATAATCTCTCAAGGACTCCTTTGTTCCTTGCACAATGCTCATGAGAGATGCTGAACTTTTCTCATTCACTCTTCCATTGATAAATTGCTTGATAAAAGCTTGACTTAGATCTCTGAAGGACCCAATAGAATTCGGGGCAAACGACTGTACCATCTTTGAGCCATTCCTAACAGGGTTTGGGGAAAGGCCCGACACTTAATAGCATCGTTCACGGGATGCAACAGCAGTGCGTTAGAGAACGTCCTGACATGATTAGCGTGATCTCCAGTACCATCATATGCTTTGATGGTGGGCATTTTAAACTTTCATGAGATGTGGGCATTCATTATTTCTTCAGTGAATGGTGGAGTTGGATCATCAGGATCTCCTAGGGGCAGAAGATCACTTGGATCAGCCCTTGGGACAATAACCCTTCTGGGTATTGGACCATCCAGGTCTATGATTGGAGGAAGATCCCTCCTCCTTGGAGGAAGTGAGGGTCTTGGGGTCAGGTGCGCCTCTAAATCGCGCTTCAGCCTTTAGATCTCAGTTTCATGAGCACTGATCCTTTCCTGTACTTCTTGGGGATTCGTCCCTCGGGTGCTTCTGGGGCGCGGGTTAGCGTCAGGCTTTGGTTCTTTACCAACACGCCTCCTCCTTGGATCCACGTCGTTATCTGAAGATTCGGAGTCTCTTTCAGTATAAGGTCCAGAGAATTCTTGATTCTCCAGAATACGAGCCAAACCACGTATGTAATGGGGCGTTTTCCCTTGTGCTTCACTCCGATTAGAGTGCCCACTCCCTCCAACCTTTGGGTATAGGGGCATCCATGTTGAATGTCCTTGAATTGGATTAGGGTTAGAAGACTTGTTGAACAAGTCTCAGACTTTGGATAGACTTTAAAGTCCTAGAATGAAGAAATCAGACTCCTTCTTGGCGTAGGTGCCCTCAAGGCTATCTTCTATAGATTTATATTACTGATTGAACTCATTTAATGAGCTATTAATCCTCCCTATTTATTAATTACGAAATTAATAAATAATCAAGGTTTCGGGCCTCATTAATTGGGTTTTGCTACTGGACCGTATCGGGTTCAATTAATTCAAAATTAGTTATATTTCTAGGCTAATTTTAGGCCCATATCAATTAACTATTTATATTATATCCAATAAATTAATTAAATTAAAGATAATTTTTTTAATTCATGTAAAAAATATAAAAATGATATACTTAATTAACTAAAACATATTTATTTCATTATTTAACATATAAAATATCATTAATTGTTATTAATTAGTCAAAAATCAATTTAAAATGTATTAAACTTGAATTACACAAATATTAAATCATTATTTTTCACTAAAGTAAATTTGGATAAGTAAATAGTGGTGATCCAAATTTGGATCATTACTGTTTACTGATCCAAATTTGGATCACTATTTAGATCACTGTTTGAAGAAAAATAATATTCGATAAGAACCATCACTTAGTATATCGTTACACTTACACAAACAACACGTAACTCTCTTACATTAAACATATTGTACCATTACTTTTTATCATTAATCCCTATATCGACATCATCAATCTCTAATGTATAAGAACCATCACTCATCTCCAATATTGTGAAGGATCCATCTATTTTTATATTATGTGAAACAGATGATGACCAACAATACACGAGCGTGCCATTAACTTTAAACAATGATTTAACTCTAAAGATTTCTAGGCTTTGAAAGTTTTTGGATGGAAGTACTGTTTAAATAGAATGAGGGCCACCGCCTTTAGGCTAAGTTGGATTCAGACAGCCTGTAATTATATTTTTATTTTTTAGAAAAATAATTTGTAACATTTATATGGCTAGGCCAAATTGAGTGTTCTAAAAATTCCCGATTAATTCCCTACAAAATATCCGACCGATTCGATTTTTGAAATCCGATTTATTTTTACGAATTTTTCTTTATTGCAGTATATATAATTATTTATCAAAATTAAAATACTATATTAATTTAAATATGAATAATTATAGAAATTATGATATAATAAATATATATTTGTTAATAAATTACTAATATAATCATAATAATATATTAAATTTAATTTAATATTATAATACATCCGATTTTTACCCTGATTAATCCTTCCGATTAATCCCCGATTTTCAATTAATCCTAAATCGGTAGCTCGACCGATCTTCCCCGATTCCCGATTTTTACAACACGGAGGCCAATGTTTATACAGAACCACATGTCCGTAAAGAATTTGTGGAGAAGTCACGATTCTATTAAAAAATCTCATCACAAATTTTAAAATTTTAATTTTAAAAAATATAAAATTCGATGCTAATTTATAATGATTATATTTGAAGAGTTGGGTTCAGTGGAGACCGATATTATTTAGAGACATGGAGACCTATATAACTACCGTTACATTTTTGTAAGATTGGGGGTACAGATAAGTGACAGACACGATTAATATTACTTATAAACCTAAGTCAAAAATGTAATGTAACATGCATGTCTATAAATATTATGTTAAAAATATATTAAAAAAATAGAGTGCTGAACTTTGTAAATATAGTGAAGTAGTTTAAATTGTAACATGATTAAAATCATACGTGAAAATTTTATTTAAAAAAAAAGAGTGTAGAACATATTGTACAACTTTATAAATATAGTGTAGTACTTCAAATTATAAAATTTAGTACTTTTAATTGTAAATAAAAAATATAATGCAACATGCAGAATAAAATATTATGTGAAAAAATATATTAAAAATAATATGCAGAACATATTGTAGAACTTTATAAATAGAATGTAGTACTTAAAATTATAAAATATAATACTTTTAAACCTAAATAAAAAATATAATGCAACTTGAAGGATAAAATATTATGTAAAAAAATATATTAAAAAAATGAAAGAAAGAACATAGTGCAAAATTTTATAAATAGAGTGTAGTACTTAACATTATAAAATGCAGTACTTTAAATTTAAATAAAAAATATAATGCAACTTGCAAAATCAAATATTATGTTAAAAATATATTAGAAAAAATATAGTGCAGAACTTGGTGTAGGATTTTTTTATAAATAAAATGTAGTACTTTAAAATCTAAATAAAAAATATATAATTTAACATGCAGAACACATATATGTGAAAAAATATATTTAAAAATAGAGTTTTAATGCATAACTTAGTCTAATAAAAATTATAATGTAATATATTTGATGTGGAGTAAATGACAAAAAAAGAATTTATACATAAACAAAAACTTAGTACTTTTAATCCTACATAAAAAATATAATGCAATTTGCAGAATAAAATATTATGTGAAAAAAACTATGAAAAAAATATAGTGCAAAACAAATTGTAGAACTTTATAAATAGAGTGTATTACTTAAAATTATAACATCTAGTACTTTTAAACCTAAATAAAAAAATACAATGCAATTTGCAGAATAAAATATTATGTGAAATATTTAAAAAAATAGAGTGCGGAACATATTGTAGATTATATATATATAAAGTGTAGTACTTTAAAATCTAAATAAACAATATAATTTAAAATAAACAAATAATATTTGAAAATTATATTCAAAAATAGAGTTCTAATGCATAACTTAGCCTAATAAAAATTATAGCGTAATATATTTGATGTAGAGTAAATGACAAAAAAATTTTTTTATGCATAAATAAAAAGTTTTTATAGATAAAAAAATTTATATTGAGCAAGGAAAAATAAACTACTTGATCTATGTAAAGTAATACAGTTAATTTTAGGTTTTATTTTATACACATGTAATGTAATATGAGTCGTCCATTTCATCCAATCTAACGGCCTATAAACAGGACTCCAAGTCTCCAAATAAAACACGGACTTCACTGAACATTTGTCTATATTTGAATATTATAAAAAATTTACTACTTAAAGTTTAAAAAAAAAATTAAAATTTGATTAAACTGTAAAATAATTTTGGATAAGTGTGATATTACTATATAACCACTTTTAACTATTTTATTTATTTTCAATAATTTTTTAAATAAAAAAATTGTGCAACTTCATTTTTTGATTTGGTAATTAAAATTTATAAATATATATGATGAAAAAAGAAATAAATATGTGTATTATATATATTTATATAATGAATTTCTACGGAGCTTTACACAAAGGAATTTTCTCTATATTGCTACCATATCTATGTATATATACATTACCTTGTTTTTTGTGCAGTACTACTTATTATTATATTAATTCATGAATTTCTCAATTAATTATAGTTATCTTAAATTTTATAAAATTTTAATATTTAAATATAAATTTTAATTAATTGATTGAAATCGAAACTAAAATTATCATTTTTTTTAAATTTTTTAATAAAATTTCTATAACACAAATGAAGCTAAAATTCAAATCAAAATAATCTAATGATGTAACAAGAAGTAGTAGCATTAGCTATACTAATTCGTAACTACTTCCATCAGAGTTATAAAACTGTTGCTAACTAAGCAGTTCTAGTACCACTTACTGTTTATAAGGTGATAAATTTGGATATGTAAGTGTGTGTCTATATATATATATGAGTGTTTAAATATATATGATAGTGTTACTACTGATTCATCCTTACAGCTTCACATTAAATACATTTTGAGGGATCTTCTCTCAGGGTTATTGGATTCTTGTCGTTGATGAATCATGTTGGGTTCTCAAGTTTATTGGATTCCCGCTGGTGATAAATCATGATGGGTTACTAGTCCCACCCCCAATCTCAACTGCATGATCAAGCCCCTTAAGCCGCACACACCAACTATATTATCATCAGTTCATATAAACTTTATAACAATAATCCTATCAGATACCAGCTCATTTATAGATTTCAGTCTAAGTTAGATATGTCTCTTAGTCTAGTCAACATGCTTTCTTCTCATTACCAGAAGCAACAAATCTCTCAGGCCGATTCATAAAAATCTCTTTTTCAAGGTCATCATGAAGAAAAATTATCTTTACGTCCATTGGATGGATGTTATATACGGAAGTCAATGCTAAAAATAGTTAATGCATTCCATTTGCTTAAGCCCTAAGCTACCAGCCAAGCCTTATACTTCTAATTGAGCCATCAATGTTTAGCTTCCTTTTGATTATCCACTTACATCCTATAGTAGAACACCTAGGAGGAAGATCAACCAAATTCCAAGTTCCATTAGAAATAATTGAGTCAATTTCATTCTTCAAAGTGCCTTTCAAATGCCTTGACTCAGAATAATCCATGGCCTGAGTAAAATTTAAAGGTTTATCCACGATATTGTAAGTGAAAAAATCACTTCAAAGTCTCTGACTACCTTTGCACACTTACTCCTTCTAGGTTGCTTTACTTCGTTGATTAGAGCTACTAGAATCGGCCCCCATATTTGTCATCTTTTCCACATGATCAGGAATATGACTCGATGTGCGAGTGGAATCATCATCATAATTATCCTGATGTATACTTGTCTTCATAAAGAACACTTTCTCGAAAAAATTATATCATGAAACTCAACTATCTTATTCTCCATAATACTCTCTATGTCAAATCTAATAGCGATTGTGGTTTCAAGATAAACCAGAAATATACAATAAACAATCTTAGGTCTTAATTTCTTTCTCTTTTGTTCAGGGATAAGTACATTTGCAAGACACCCTTGCACACGGAGATTATTTAAACTAGTTTTATACTTTTTTCATATTTCATAAGGTGTCTTGTCTATATATTTCAGAGGGACTATATTCAGAAATGACAAGTCATACTCAGAGCCTATCCTTGCATGTACTTAGGTAACCCGAAGTAACTAGATATTATTAATCATATATTTAGGATTTTCTTTCACTTTGTCGTCCCATTAGACCCAGGTGTGTATGGTGGACTTGAAGTTTGCTTCTGTTCTTATTGTGTCTCTCACTAGAATGCATCATGCTCCCTCTATTGATAGAAATGTAATAAGTGGAAGTTGTTTACTCCAACACTTGCATTCCCCATCACTACTGTCACTCCATGACTTTGT
The DNA here is from genome assembly GCF_009905375.1 of Apium graveolens. Lineage (NCBI taxonomy): Eukaryota > Viridiplantae > Streptophyta > Magnoliopsida > Apiales > Apiaceae > Apium > Apium graveolens. The sequence continues at coordinate 241,475,942 of NC_133652.1, read as the reverse complement.
TGATAAGATATAAAGAGAGCAATACCTACACAAATATGCACAATAGCTCCGATATCAATCAACCATTCATGAGACAGATAAGTGGAAGTAGTACAAGGTTGTAGATAACATACCCGTCATTGGCTTCAGAAGTAATAACCTCATTAACAACCATGTTAACCATACACCCGCTAGTGGTTCCAACTTCAAGCACAATATTTGATTGAGCTACCACCCCAGCTTTCATAGATTTCTTTATAGGAAAATCCTTGCCCAATGACCAGCATGATTTGTTTATCTTTGGTTTCTCAACCTTGTTCTTGTCATTTTTAGTGTTATCCTTCTTTGAGACTGAATTCCGTTTCCGTCCTCCAGTAATTAAATTCACCTTCGAGCTACTCCCATGTTTAGCAGGCATCATATATCCTTGTTTGAACTTGTGTTGTTCTTGCACAGAGATGTCTAGCATTAAGTTTGTTAAATGATCCTCTATTTTCTCTCTTTTCAGGGAGAGAGCAAACTTTTTCTAAGACTTCAGGAGTTTCTCAATTACAGGCATAACTCAAAACTTTTCAAGTAAGACCATTATGGACTCACCCAAAGCATGAACCAACATCTTAAACTCGTGCACTTGCTCAATCATGAAGTTTCCATTCACCAGTTTAAAATCAAGAAACACAACCACAAAATACTTTTCCCTGCCTTGTGAGACAATATTGTGGGTTTGGTCCAGTTTCTCCCATAAAACTTTAGTAGTATAGCCATTCGATGAATAAACATCGAACAAGGTGTTCGCTAAAACTGCGAAAATGATTGCCTTAGCCACCCGTCCTTCTCAGCCCATAATGCATAAACCTTAGCATAATTAGCCTTTTCTTGATCCATGATAGGAGGATCATACTGCAACACCGACCATAGATCCTTTTGAAGGGTTTCGAGCATATAAACGCAATGGAAATGATGTAAAATTAAATTAAAACCACAATAAAATCAAAACCCTAAACATTATCCATGCGAAAATAGATATTTAATTCGTAGTAAGAATCTTTACCTTAAAGAAGCTTTAAGAGTTCATTAATGGAGGATTAATGGAGTTCCAAACCTTGTTGAATTACCATGTATCCCGCTTTCGCGATCTACGCTCTACGGTATCCACACGAACGCTTTTCTTGAAGGATTGATGTGTACTAGCACCCGAACACTCCATCTCTACCTCTCTTCCTCTTTCTCCTTGAACGTCTAAGGTTTTGTAAATCATGTATCATTTTATATGAATCAGCACTCAAAGAGTTTATATAGAGAAAATAATGAGTTTTCTAATTATAATCTAATTATAATTAATACTAATCCGAAATCTCAATTTAATATTTAATTAAGTCATACACAATTAATTAATAACTTATTTTAGAATTAGTTTAACTAATTATTTTATTTTATTTATTTAACTAATTAAGTCATACTTAATTAATATCATAAATAAAACAAATTACTTATTTAATATAAATTCATAATTTAAATTATTTTTCCTTCAAGCGTTCTTTGTGTGTGACCTTGCAGGTTATTATTACGTTGGTAATAATTTTAGTATCTTATATTAAAATTATAAACAATAAGCGGTATCTAGTAATACATCATTGAAAGTGTTTTTTCTGATCATAGGATAACTAATCAGATGTTAGTGGATCCGTAAAGATTGGTACATACTATGCTTGCTCCCTTCAGGAGGATGTCTGTTCTCATAGGCATTTGTGTGGTGACACTATAGCTGGTATTTAGGTGCTTATTAGGGAATAAGTTCACTGAACATGACTCGATAAGTTGAACAACTAATGGAGATTACTCACGTGTCAATAGTGGTTCACTGAGTGATAGTTGTACAAGTGTCCTTAGACATGAGATCATTAAAGTTATCTTGTATATAATGAACTGTGCTTTGGTTTAGTCCTTTGTCTCAAGGACATCCATTAGGTCTATTCTGGGCATAGGGATTTGTGTACAGAGATAGTTAACGTCAATAGAGGATCTACCCCTTCCAGTATAGGAAGAGAATATCCTATGTTATTCTTAGTACGCGAGTTCTGGAATCTCTGGCCAGAGTATATGAAATTAGAAAGGAGTTTCTAATTTGCATTAATATGAACTTTGCATTATGAATAAGAAATCATATGATTAAATTTGATAGGCCTGACACGAGATCCATGCCTTGTATTTAATCGGAATATTGTAAGGGTAGAAGGAATTCATTATACGGTAACTAGTCACTGACAGGTTCTTGGTATTCTAAGCAGTGAATTCATATTATACGGATAGTCGCGATATGTTGAGAAGCATCACTCACGATGTAGAATAAATATAATTAATCAGTTAATTATATGTAACACCCCCAGATCCGGGGTCGGGGATCCGGGTTGTCACGGTCTTTCTTTCCACAATATCACTTCACTTAATTAATAATAAATAACCTCATGCTGTGACCCCACACTAACACACACCACAACCCGTTATAGTCTCAGAGATGAAATTTAAATAAGTACAAGTCTTTGAATCCACAATTTAAAAGTTATTACAACCCAAAATGATTACTTGATAAATTTACAGTTAATTGCCATTATCTGCCACAAGTTATAATTATACATAATTTGATTCTCAAAAATAGAATGCCTGATCTACCAATAGATCTACCTCTGCAGCTATAGCAGCCACAACATCATCGGGAAGACGCGGGACGCTTCCCACGCGCTTGCGCTGGGTCTGCTGGAGTCTGGCCATCTCTCCTAACTGTTGTTGTGTGATGAAGAAATAAAGCAAGAGTGAGCCTTACAGCTCGCAAGATAATATGTAGTGATAATAATAGTATAAGTATCTAAGTGGATACTTAATAGAATCTCTATCATATGCAAGATAATTACTTACTAGATATAAGTAAAAATAAGGAATGAAGTTACCAATACTTCACCACACTTATATCATTTATAAAGCTACTTGAACTACCACCGTTCAAAGTATTATAAGTTTCACGAGGTCATCCCATAGATGAGACCATAAATAAAACTTGAAAATATTTGATCTTTGAAATATTTTGAAAAGAGATGAAGTTACGAGATACTTCATTCAATGGATACACCAATAAAAATGTTTTACCCTGTCAATGCTTCGGCAACCACCCATTAGTAGCCTTTCGATCGAAATGCTACGGGTAGTGTTGCAGAATTATCCAAATGGATGATGAACTCATTACGGGAATTTGCCGCGCCAGGAAGACCACTTACGATGATCAGTCGTAGTAGTGCAACCCCACCATTTTCTACATGTAGAGGAGAACCTGTCGGATTTACTTGTCAACCGAACACTGAACTCCTAAGGAATGGACCGCCTTAGCGGAACTTCCAGGCCATTTGGGCCAATATAATAAGGCTGGGCCGGCGCTACTCGACCACTTACGCCACTCCTAGTTCAGATGAAATCCATGACTCTGAAACGTAAAGCTCGTTTCCCCCTTTCCCCAAGTAGAAACTTGTTGATACGGCTTCACCAAGAAGTCGTATCTAGTTGGAAAGGAAAACTCACCGATATTTCCCAGGCGATGCCTGTTAATGGATTAACTTGTTCCAAGAATTTTACTTCCCGAATATTGGGTAAGTAATCAAAAACTCTTTTACCAAGACAGCAACCTTGTTGCGAATATAAAACACACCACCGAGCCGGATCCCCCATGTTTTGAGCGAGTATTTAAATCCCCTTTTTAAAAGGAAGATCTTAAATATAAAAATAGTTTTGGGATCCGCTCTAACTTTTGAAAATCATTTTAAAGACTCGAAAACACTTTAAAGAGTGTTTGGAGTAAAACTGATTTAATGAAGTAAATCAGTCCCCAAAATATTTAGAAAATGACTGAATGTTAATATTTAAATAATATTCCCATAAAGAATAATCTTTATAAAAATAATTGAAGTAGAAGTATTAAAACTTATACTTGAAACGAGTATTAAATAACCAAAGATATACTTATATGAAAGTACTATCTTTATTTGAATAATCGAAAATAAGTTTGATTATTGACACCTTATTCTTTAATAAAATAAAGAATATACCTCGACAAATAATCGGAGTCATAGATCCTCAAATGAATATTCAAATAATATTCATTAAATAATATAAACTGAGTCATAAGCCTTCGAATGAATATTCAAATAATATTCAGATAAATAAACAAAAGGAGTCATACGCCTTCGAATAATATTCGAAATAATATTCAATAATAAAATAAAGTTTAAAGTTATCGAATAAACCTTATTCGATTAATAGTTTGGAAAAACTATAACCATATATATAAATATATATATATATATATCCATCTCCATATATACAAAAATCTACTCGGGATCCTCGACTCCCGGTTTTAGAAAATATTTTCACCTTTGGGTCCCTATACTAAGGGTATATGCAAGTTACCGCTATCCTCTAGCATAGGTATTATCAACTGAACCAACAGATATATATTTCAAGAATATGAAACAGGCATGCCTATATACCATATCACATGCTACAATATATCGCAAGATCATGCATATACAAATGTATACATCACAACAACAGTATAACGGATAGAATACTTGCCTGAGCGACTTGGGGGTGAGAAAGGCTCGGGACGAGTCTGGTAACCTATAAAAAACAAGTAAGTTGGAATTAAACCAAGATCACTTGTAAATCTATACTTTAACTAACTTAGACTCTAACGCTTGTTTTGCGCTCACTGATTCGCTTAAGCCACTCGGGTACCCTCGGCTCCACCATTTTTAATAATTTAACCTTTACGAGTTTTAAAGCGATTCCTTCGCGAGTGTCTTACCAACTGCCTAACACACTTACCATAAATGTTTCATACATTAATTAACCCTTTTTGGTCTTTAATCTATGTTTCAAAGTAAGGCGAGGGGAAAAGTTTCGTTCGCGAAACGCCGTTACTTGAAACGGTCGTTTCTCCTAAACCGTGCATCGGAATCGAACGAACTACATATCAAAACGAAGCTCGTAACATGAGCTATCTAAACATGGCAGTGGTCATAATCTAGCAGGGGGTTCTCGGGTCCTAATGTTATGCACAAAAACAGTCTACAGGAAATTGGACGTTACGACGGCTATGTTTACGCGATTTCCCAAACTTTAAACCATTCAATACCAACCACAAATCAACCCCAAATCAATTATACAACCAATATCCCTCCAAACCACATCATAACAGCCCCAACAAATCCACATTAACCATTTATACTTATTCCTCACATGAACTAAAGGCTTTACTTAGGTTCTTTAACTAATTACCAAGATTTACAACTCCAACAATGCAATAAAACCAACTAATCTCTACAAACTCAACCAAACCTCAACCAATCAAGCATCATGCTTCACATATGCTATATCAAACACATTCAATCCTAATTACTCAAAACTAAAGCTAGGGTTTGTAGTTTATACCTTCCTTGGAGAGTGGAGAATCAAGAGAATGGCTTGGAATCACCTTTAAAGCCCTTATCCAAGCTTAATCTAAACAAAACTTCAAGAACACAAATTTTAGTTCTTGAAAACACTATTCACCATCTTCTTTCATGATTTATAGAAAAAGATTGGCTTGGAATTAGAAGCTTAAACTTATAGGAAGTATGTAACTATCCATGGGGAAGCTTAGATAATTACCTTGCTAAATAGTAAGTGGAGGAGCTTGGACTTCCCATTTCTTAAGAAAAAACCTGAGAGCATGAAGAAGAAGAAGAGAGATTTTTGTGTTTTGGCTTGATTTGCTTTTGGTTGGTTGATTTTTGTTGTTTGCTTTAGTGAATTACCTAGTTGCCCTTGGTTTTGTGTGGTTAAAAAGTCACCACATCTCCTTCCTTTCTTGTCATGCCTATGTCATCCTCATGATGTCATCCTCCCTTCCTTGTCCTCTTTCTATTGGTTGGATGACATCCTTCCCACTAATCCCTTTGATTAACTTCCTAATCGTTTGCCTAATGACCGCTGATCTGTTATACGGTTCGCTTAACTTTCGTTCTCGTTTATCGTTTGAAGGATCATACCCGGGATCTTATTACTTAGGTTCCCTTAACCTTTCTCAATACATTATATTCCTTTTTATGATCCTCTATTATAATCCTTTAATTTAAATCCTTTTTATCCTGTTACCTTATACTCAATTCTCTCCGTATCTTGTGGATTTCCGGGAAAAACCAAAGTGTTCGGAATTGGATTCTGACGATCTTTACATACACTTATATCCCATATAAAGTACTAATAAAATCTCAGAATATCCATATCAGAACCCCTACATAGTGTGGCATGAACAGTTTTCTCATTCAGCAAAAACACTATTCATAAGGGTTTCAAAAATTTCCAAAAATTGGGGTTATTACAGTCTCTCCTCCTTAAAAGGATTCCGTCCCGGAATCGGATAGAAATAAATAGGGATACTTTCTTAGTATTGCACTTTCTAACTCTCAAGTCAATTTTCCCACATTGTGGTTCTACCATCAAACTCTTACTAGTTTGATAACCCTTCTCCTAAGCACTCGTTCCTTTTCACTCTATAACCCTTCCTGGTTGCTCCATATAGGTTACGTCGGGTTGCATATCTATGCGCTCATATGCCCCTATTTATCTGGCATCTGAATTACACTTCCTTAACATTGATACGTGAAACACGTTACGACCTGCTACATGTTCGGGGTTAGGGCTAGCTCATATGCTAACTTCCCAAACGTCTTAATATATCCAATGGTCCAACAAATTGTTGACTTAGCTTTCCTTTCTTTCCGAACCTCATCAATCCTTTCCAAGGGATACCTATAACATTACTAGGCCCCCTATTTCATACTCTTTATCCTTTCGTGTCAAATCAACATACTTATCATGTCCATCTTGGGCTACTACCAGCCGTCCTCTGATTAGATCTATCATATCCTTGGTCCTTTGGACTACTGCGGGTCCGAGCATCTTGCGCTCTACAACTTCATCCTAACATAAGGGAGATCGACATTGTCTTCCCTCAAGGATCTCATAAGGCGACACCTCAATACTGACATATGATCTATTGTCGTAAGAAAACTCAATCCGTGTTAAGTGATCATTCCAAATTCTTTCAAGTCTATTGCACAGACTCTCATTATTGCTTTTAACATTAGAGCTTCTGCTTCTCAATACCCATTCTTTTCCAGTTCGTAATCGCTACTACCTTCCGTTCCTAATATTATACTGGTTATACTTTTGCTCGTTAGCGTTCTATAACCTTTTAATAACCACGTCAACCTTAGTATCACGAATGTGTTCCCATTCCGCATACTACCACCACTTTATTACTCCTTTATCAGTTGCTTCTATTTTCCAAAATTTGATCAATCAAATAGAAGTAAAGGAATTTGTTGAGAGATCACTAAGATCATGAACACTTGTTATATCGCATAGTTAGTACAGAAGGTGGCCAGCCTTTAGTACTTGACAAGCAATTAAACAATAGCTGGTATCCTACTAGGCTTCTATCACACAGATAGATAGTCATTCGGCAATACCTCCCCTTTCTGGAAGGGTTGTTCTTCTCAGCTTACATGAAATGAAAAGAAGAGAAAAGAACGAACTGAAGAGAATTGTATATATGAAAAAAATATACTGCCACAAAATATCTGGCTTGGAATCTACCTCTGAACTATAGAGGTTTGTCATAGGAGAACAAAACATATATGTATTTATATCAACATCAAGTATTATAGCATCATATTTCACGTGCCTAAATATTTTCGTTATCCCGTCCATCATTCTATGGACCCATGCTCTTCCTCGAGCTTATACACAATTACCTTTGAAACTCCCTCTACATCGAAAATCGAATCTGGGATCTCATTCTAGACATCATCGTTACTCGAATTCTATGCTTGCACCGCAACCTTCCTCGTATAATAATACGACTCTCTATTGATAAGAAAGAATAATAATTCACTATGTAGATACTCTACTTAATTAGTCTATTAATGATAACTTATACACTACCACGACCCGATTAGTGGTACTCAATCTCAACACCCATTCCAATACAACTCTCACGGTTGTAATCAGCTCAATACTCGCAGAATCATTGTTGCCTTACTATGGTCCACCACTGACCTACTGTCGTCATTCATTTTCCATGAAGTCTTAATAGCTAACCATACGGAGTCCATACAGGTCGTATCTAATTCTCCTAAGGAGTTAACATAACCACCAATCACAATTCATGAAGAACACTCCAAACTCTGACGTACTTTCATGACATGAAGCAGATAAAATTGCAGAAGAGTTTCAATCAAAGCAACGATAGCAGGTTAATACCATTTTTAATCATATGCCTTAGATAGAAGACTTAACTCAAAGGTTCGTCTAGTCCTTTTTGGAAACATGGTCCTGGCTTATTCTCAAGATAGTACCTCCTAAGATAGATAGCCCGTTCATGGCGATTACACGAATTAAACCTTTGCCAACTACTATTACGGTTGGGTATTGCACAGTCATCAGAAGGAATGTCAATCTTCCAAACCATAATACAATCTGCATAGCTTTAACCATCATCATTGTATTCCTTTGGCACAAGCGCCTATAATTATCCTCTTACCTTTAAAGTGTCGGCCACCTCTTTGGCCTTTCCTGATAGTAAAATTTCCTTACAGTCAATGTCATTTTAACCACCTCCAAATAAATTTTTCCACCTTATTTCAATCACAGCTTATGTGAAGATGTTTTCCTTAAAATCTGATGAGTAAAAAAAAAAAAATCACCATTTTTCCATAAGTTATTGCCTCAGTCTTTAGAGGTTAATCACTGTCATGACTGACTCTCAATCATAATTAGAACATCTTTTATCTTAAGTCCTAATTGCCCTGAACAATTTCGACCATTATTGGTTCGATCCATACCTTCTCGTGGTTTAACACGTGCCTCACTTGGCATCATTATAATTACGTCATATTTCCTTTATCAACATTTCCATTCTTGAGAATTTTGAATATTACCTTTCTCATTGCAAAACCTCTAAGGTTATCCTTGAATCGTTCCTCCTGTATTCCCTAGATACAGGGCATATCAAAATACCATTCACTATTACTAGAACCATTGTCTATATACTTCTGAAAAATTTCTCCACTGATCCTTAAAGGTCATCATTACCTTAATATTTTCCAATTCATACTGTCAAAACTCATACTATCCCTATTAAGGGTGAAATGCCAACCTGTATGCATTCCCCTAGGATTCATTTTAAGTTACCAATGTTCTATCCTTAATTCCACCTTTAAAAGGTACCTGCATCCTTCCATGGATAAATCAAGTCATATATCCTTGATAGATTATCTTATTCATCATTCCCACCTCGATAGTCTATACCTAACTTCATAATAGCATCCTTATTCAAATTGAGGTCAATCCATATGGCCTCCAAAAGATAACAATGGTCATCTGCTTTTCTTTCCTGATTTGGTAATGATAACATGGATGTTCTGGAAGATATTGGTCATGTTCAACGTGAACTTCTTTTTAATAATTCCTTATTTACTTTTGCTGTTTATCTCAACAGTCATCTCAATGTTGGGATATCTCTCATACCTGGCGTCTCCCTTTCTGGGTATCGAGCCACCGGTCTTACACTTCACATTCTTGAAGGTCACTTCCTTCATCCAATTTTCCTAATTTCTTACTTCCTTGTCTCCTCAGTCTATCCGCGTCTCATTATTTATCCTTCGAATTATCTCAAGGTTTCCTCGAATCTTCCCAACTTACAGGGGATAAAATATATTTATCTCTTATGCCTTCAACCATCAATTTAACTCATGGTGAATCACCCTCATCCTGACGATTACATACTTTTCTATTTCTATTGCTACGAGTCTTTAGGGTTTCCTCATACCCAACTCCCTTATCATTCCTCAACTCTCTTGCCTTTATATTCCTTTCTCTTATCGTTATTTCATGAACCAACACAACATAAGCATTGATTTCAAACATCCCGTCATTCTGGATTCGTGTCTTCAGAACGAATCTTGATAACTTTTACAACTTAGATTCATAATTCATCATACTCGTCTGCCTTTGTTCTGGCTCTTAAGCTTTTACACTATCTCCATAACCTTGGGAAGTACTTTCCTGAAAACAATTGACTGAACTTAAATCAGTTTATTATAATCTCTTGCTCCGTGCCTTCCTTGGCCTTTCACCAGCGGGTGGTCTCTCTCTTAGGAGGGTAAGTGACAAAACAGTCTTTTGTGATTCGTCAATCATTTAGAATCTCAAATGATTCATCTATTTCCTTTAGCCAGGCTCTTGCCTCGACTGGGTCAGCTTGTTCCTTGGAACTCTGAGAGCTTAGCGACTTAAAGGTCATGAAAGAATTTCTCACCGCACTGTCTCCTCAGGGTGGTGGTTGGGGATAATAGTCTAAGTTCTTTTTATACAGGTCCATGAATTGCCGTATAGGAGTACCGTCTCGGGTCCCCTTTCCTTACTCGACTTTCTGTTTCCTTAGTATGAAATGTTTCATCCTACTCCCCATAATTGGGGTCATCTTTTAATTTAAAATCCTCATTTTCCACTCCATTATGTCATGGGTTCCTTCTATCTTGATGGCGACCTCCCTGATTATCACGTTCAGGGTTTGCTCTAAATCTTATTCCTCAAACCATGGCTCTCATCTAAGTTCTCATCCTTACGCTCTTGAACTTTCGGAACCCAAATTCTATAGGAATACCTCATTATTCCCTTATCATCTTTCTCGATATTAATCTTTTATCTAATTGTTGGCTCTCTGCCTTTATTCATAACTTTTTCTGGCACAATATGATCTTTTCCAATAATTCGGGCTGTATTGCAATCTCAAACAGCTTTTCGGTACCGGCTCCGGTTACCTTCACTACTATTTCCAAAATCTCTTATAAACTCTCCCAAAGACATTATCATCTTGAGTCTCTCCTTTTTACTAAGGGCATCAGCCACCACATTGGCTTTCCCCGAATGATAAAGAATCTGCCAATCATAATTCTTGATTAGCTCTAACCGCCTCCTCTGGCGTATGTTGAGCTCTTTCTACGTAAGAATGTACTAGAGCACTTATGGCTTAGGTAATTCTCGCACTTCTCTCCATACAAGTAGTGCCTCCAATCTTTAGGGTAAAACTATTGCCACGAGCCTAAGCTCATGGGCGGTGATATCAAATTTCATATTACCTTAATTGTCTTGACGCAGACGCGATTATCTTGCTGTGCTAAGAAGCACCCTAATTCCTTATGCGAAGCGTCACTTACAAATCACAAAATCTCCTTTTTCCATCCGGCAATGCCAGCATAGGGGCCATCACCAACCTCTGCTTCAGTTCTTGAAAGCTGTTCTCGCATTTCTCTGTCCATTCGAACTTCTCAGTCTTACGAGTAAGCCGCGTTAAAGGGGCTACTATCTTTACAACTTGAACGAACCTCCGGTAGTGACCGGCCAATCCTACCTCTGGTAGTCGACCAAACCATGATCATCAATTCATCAGTGGTCCTTTATCCAATCCTATCAGGATCCTCCATGGGGTCCTTCTCAACAACTATCCCTACTAGGACAACATTCTTAATATCAACATCATCCGGTCCTGCATTAGGACACTCTATCGGATCCACAATCTGATCTCCAATAACTAATAAAACATCATCGCGTTGATGTTCCTCAACTTCAGGGTTCGGAGTCCCGCTACCATATACGATAACGAACTACGCTCCTATCACGATATTTATAAGGGTTCCCATAAGGGTTTTAACCGTCAGTACTACGTTAGGTAGCCCGACTATGAACTTGGCAAGAGTTCTTATTATCTTAGTGAATCTTATTATCTTAACGTCCCATCATCTCTGAGGTTTATAACGCTTAGCTCTGATACCATTTCTGTAACACCCCCAGATCCGGGGTCGGGGATCCGGGTTGTCACGGTCTTTCTTTCCACAATATCACTTCACTTAATTAATAATAAATAACCTCATGCTGTGACCCCACACTAACACACACCACAACCCGTTATAGTCTCAGAGATGAAATTTAAATAAGTACAAGTCTTTGAATCCACAATTTAAAAGTTATTACAACCCAAAATGATTACTTGATAAATTTACAGTTAATTGCCATTATCTGCCACAAGTTATAATTATACATAATTTGATTCTCAAAAATAGAATGCCTGATCTACCAATAGATCTACCTCTGCAGCTATAGCAGCCACAACATCATCGGGAAGACGCGGGACGCTTCCCACGCGCTTGCGCTGGGTCTGCTGGAGTCTGGCCATCTCTCCTAACTGTTGTTGTATGATGAAGAAATAAAGCAAGAGTGAGCCTTACAGCTCGCAAGATAATATGTAGTGATAACAATAGTATAAGTATCTAAGTGGATACTTAATAGAATCTCTATCATGTGCAAGATAATTACTTACTAGATATAAGTAAAAACAAGGAATGAAGTTACCAATACTTCACCACACTTATATCATTTATAAAGCTACTTGAACTACCACCGTTCAAAGTATTATAAGTTTCACGAGGTCATCCCATAGATGAGACCACAAATAAAACTTGAAAATATTTGATCTTTGAAATATTTTGAAAAGAGATGAAGTTACGAGATACTTCATTCAATGGATACACCAATAAAAATATTTGACCCTGTCAATGCTTCGGCAACCACCCATTAGTAGCCTTTCGATCGAAATGCTACGGGTAGTGTTGCAGAATTATCCAAATGGATGATGAACTCATTACGGGGGTTTACCGCGCCAGGAAGACCACTTACGATGATCAGTCGTAGTAGTGCAACCCCACCATTTTCTACATGTAGAGGAGAACCTGTCGGATTTACTTGTCAACCGAACACTGAACTCCTAAGGAATGGACCGCCTTAGCGGAACTTCCAGGCCATTTGGGCCAATATAATAAGGCTGGGCCGGCACTACTCGACCACTTACGCCACTCCTAGTTCAGATGAAATCCATGACTCTGAAACGTAAAGCTCGTTTCCCCCTTTCCCCAAGTAGAAACTTGTTGATACGGCTTCACCAAGAAGTCGTATCTAGTTGGAAAGGAAAACTCACCGATATTTCCCAGGCGATGCCTGTTAATGGATTAACTTGTTCCAAGAATTTTACTTCCCGAATATTGGGTAAGTAATCAAAAACTCTTTTACCAAGACAGCAACCTTGTTGCGAATATAAAACACACCACCGAGCCGGATCCCCCATGTTTTGAGCGAGTATTTAAATCCCCTTTTTAAAAGGAAGATCTTAAATATAAAAATAGTTTTGGGATCCGCTCTAACTTTTGAAAATCATTTTAAAGACTCGAAAACACTTTAAAGAGTGTTTGGAGTAAAACTGATTTAATGAAGTAAATCAGTCCCCAAAATATTTAGAAAATGACTGAATGTTAATATTTAAATAATATTCCCATAAAGAATAATCTTTATAAAAATAATTGAAGTAGAAGTATTAAAACTTATACTTGAAACGAGTATTAAATAACCAAAGATATACTTATATGAAAGTACTATCTTTATTTGAATAATCGAAAATAAGTTTGATTATTGACACCTTATTCTTTAATAAAATAAAGAATATACCTCGACAAATAATCGGAGTCATAGGTCCTCAAATGAATATTCAAATAATATTCATTAAATAATATAAACTGAGTCATAAGCCTTCGAATGAATATTCAAATAATATTCAGATAAATAAACAAAAGGAGTCATACGCCTTCGAATAATATTCGAAATAATATTCAATAATAAAATAAAGTTTAAAGTTATCGAATAAACCTTATTCGATTAATAGTTTGGAAAAACTATAACCATATATATATATAAATATATATATATATCCATCTCCATATATACAAAAATCTACTCGGGATCCTCGACTCCCGGTTTTAGAAAATATTTTCACCTTTGGGTCCCTATACTAAGGGTATATGCAAGTTACCGCTATCCTCTAGCATAGGTATTATCAACTGAACCAACAGATATATATTTCAAGAATATGAAACAGGCATGCCTATATACCATATCACATGCTACAATATATCGCAATATCATGCATATACAAATGTATACATCACAACAACAGTATAACGGATAGAATACTTGCCTGAGCGACTTGGGGGTGAGAAAGGCTCGGGACGAGTCTGGTAACCTATAAACAACAAGTAAGTTGGAATTAAACCAAGATCACTTGTAAATCTATACTTTAACTAACTTAGACTCTAACGCTTGTTTTGCGCTCACTGATTCGCTTAAGCCACTCGGGTACCCTCGGCTCCACCATTTTTAATAATTTAACCTTTACGAGTTTTAAAGCGATTCCTTCGCGAGTGTCTTACCAACTGCCTAACACACTTACCATAAATGTTTCATACATTAATTAACCCTTTTTGGTCTTTAATCTATGTTTCAAAGTAAGGCGAGGGGAAAAGTTTCGTTCGCGAAACGCCGTTACTTGAAACGGTCGTTTCTCCTAAACCGTGCATCGGAATCGAACGAACTACATATCAAAACGAAGCTCGTAACATGAGCTATCTAAACATGTCAGTGGTCATAATATAGCAGGGGGTTCTCGGGTCCTAATGTTATGCACAAAAACAGTCTACAGGAAATTGGACGTTACGACGGCTATGTTTACGCGATTTCCCAAACTTTAAACCATTCAATACCAACCACAAATCAACCCCAAATCAATCATACAACCAATATCCCTCCAAACCACATCATAACAGCCCCAACAAATCCACATTAACCATTTATACTTATTCCTCACATGAACTAAAGGCTTTACTTAGGTTCTTTAACTAATTACCAAGATTTACAACTTCAACAATGCAATAAAACCAACTAATCTCTACAAACTCAACCAAACCTCAACCAATCAAGCATCATGCTTCACATATGCTATATCAAACACATTCAATCCTAATTACTCAAAACTAAAGCTAGGGTTTGTAGTTTATACCTTCCTTGGAGAGTGGAGAATCAAGAGAATGGCTTGGAATCACCTTTAAAGCCCTTATCCAAGCTTAATCTAAACAAAACTTCAAGAACACAAATTTTAGTTCTTGAAAACACTATTCACCATCTTCTTTCATGATTTATAGAAAAAGATTGGCTTGGAATTAGAAGCTTAAACTTATAGGAAGTATGTAACTATCCATGGGGAAGCTTAGATAATTACCTTGCTAAATAGTAAGTGGAGGAGCTTGGACTTCCCATTTCTTAAGAAAAAACCCGAGAGCATGAAGAAGAAGAAGAGAGATTTTTATGTTTTGGCTTGATTTGCTTTTGGTTGGTTGATTTTTGTTGTTTGCTTTAGTGAATTACCTCGTTGCCCTTGGTTTTGTGTGGTTAAAAAGTCACCACATCTCCTTCCTTTCTTGTCATGCCTATGTCATCCTCATGATGTCATCCTCCCTTCCTTGTCCTCTTTCTATTGGTTGGATGACATCCTTCCCACTAATCCCTTTGATTAATTTCCTAATCGTTTGCCTAATGACCACTGATCTGTTATACGGTTCGCTTAACTTTCGTTCTCGTTTATCGTTTGAAGGATCATACCCGGGATCTTATTACTTAGGTTCCCTTAACCTTTCTCAATACATTATATTCCTTTTTATGATCCTCTATTATAATCCTTTAATTTAAATCCTTTTTATCCTGTTACCTTATACTCAATTCTCTCCGTATCTTGTGGATTTCCGGGAAAAACCAAAGTGTTCGGAATTGGATTCTGACGATCTTTACATACACTTATATCCCATATAAAGTACTAATAAAATCTCAGAATATCCATATCAGAACCCCTACATAGTGTGGCATGAACAGTTTTCTCATTCAGCAAAAACACTATTCATAAGGGTTTCAAAAATTTCCAAAAATTGGAGTTATTACATTATATTTAGTGAATTTTAGTATTCATATAAATAATTAATAAAAGTTTATTATTATTTATTTCTACTACCAGAATAATATTGAACTTACAGGGTCACACCATAAAAAACTATTTTCTTTAATGAAATAATGAGAGAGAGAATTATTTTCTAAATAGTTTAGAAAAAGAAATAATGATTAAAATAGTTTTAATTATTATTAAAGCATTTTATAAAGATAAAATGTGGGGGTTAATATATATATATAAAGATATATTTTATAACCCTAGGAGAGCCCTATAAATAGAATGAGATGGCTCATTCTATTTACACGATTTTGGTTTTGTGAAAACCCTAGCCTCCATCTTCTTCCTCTCTCTCTCTCTCCCAAAAACTCCATTTTATAAAAGCTCGGTTTTATAAAAAGGTTCATCGAAGAGGATCGTTCTTGGTGGATACCGGTAGAGTGCTTCACACACTGAGGAGCAACTGCTAGCACTCCATTTTTATAAAGCTTCGATTCACAAGGTATGGTTACGATTCCTCAGTTTTTCCCTTTTATATGTTTTTCTATATGTGCGGTATATGGTTTTTACGGAATAAATGTTATTTCACGCTTCCGCTCATCCGTAAATTCCTTCATTGGTATTAGAGCTAGGTTCTGCATATAGAGATTCATATAAAAAATTTCAGATTTTTTAATGCATGTATGGATTTGTTATGATTTTTGGAAGTTTATTTAGATTTAATTATGAATTAATTCGAAATAATTTTTGCATTAGATATTGACTACTGATCTGGGTTCTACAAGTGTTGTAGATCATCTAGGTATTTTTTTCATAATTTTGTGATGTGTAGATTATTTGTTATGAATTTTTTAAAATTGTTTTAATTAAAATTCATGAAATAATTATGCATGTGAATAATTATGATTAAAATTTGCACTAGGACCCATGGCTGATTTGATAATTTTCTGCTACTGCCTGATTTAAGAAATCATATTATTTTGATTTTTATTAATTCATTAATTAAATGTTAATTAATTCATTAATAATAAAATTAAAATAATAAAATATTAATAAAAGTTATTAATTAAGGGAGTAAAGGAAAGGGGGTTACCTTTTGTTTGTAACAGTAGGAAAGCAAACGGCTGGCCACTGAGCAGACGTGAGCTGACAACAGAAGAAAACAAACAATTTTTTTTTCTCTGCAGAGTCGGCTGTGCAGGCGCGTGTAGCGCACGCGCGGGGAAAGGGGGTCGCGCATTCTGTGAATGCATTACACACTTAAAAGGCTCACTAGTGTTGTAACGCCTTACCGGAATGCGTTACAGTCCTTGTAACGCGTTCCTGTAATACATTACAACCCGATTGTCCACATTAAATTTGATTTTTTGGGAGTTTCGTAACTCCGTTTTGGCGTGCAATATATCGTTGGATTCGTTTTTCCGAGACGGGTCTAATGGAGTGGTCAAATATTTGTTATATAAAGGTTTTGAACTGTTTATATTCCCGAAGTGTTTTAAAGCATATTTTAATTATTTTAATTGCTTTTAAATGCTATAATAAATCCATACATCATTATATCAATGTGTGACATGATATTACTTGCATGCTTACTTGTTTATTTATTTATATATATGAGATATATGCCTATGTTTACCATCCGATGATAGATTTAGGTGAACTTAAATCAATATAAGGCGTTCTCTAGAAAATCTAGAATAGGAATTGTTTCTTGCCTTAACAATAATATTATGAATACAATCATGAGATTCTTGTGTTTATGAAACACGTAATTAAATATGAATTTTCAATTTTGAGAGAAAGGATGTTGTGCATATGTTGTGTACTTGATGATTTCATAAACAAAACATCTAAGTAGATTTTACTTAGTGAAATAATGTAGCACTCGACGGATAAAAATTATAGTCCCGACGGATAACTCATTATAGTCCCGACGGATGTTAACTTATTATCCATCGAGTGAGTAGCTTATGTAATAATAAGTCTGTAACACAGTTCTGTATACATCTTTGTATAGATTCTGTAGTAGCCTATAAGTCATGTTGACTTTAACTAAATATGCAGAATAGGTTGATTAATTGTATATAAATGATGTCTTGTAATTCTGCATAAGTGAAATGAAGTCAAGTGCCAAAATAGCTACTGACGGATGATTAACAAAGCCATCGACGGATGATCAAATGACTATCAACGGATGTTTAGTATATCAGTCGACGGATGATCAATGAAGCCATCAACGGATGTTCAGAAAGTCGACGGATGATCATATATCCAACGGATGTTCATAAAATCCAACAGATGATCATAAAAAGAATTCAAACAGCAGTTGAACAGTGAAAGTTGAGCACAGCCGTCGAGATGTATGCAAATCTACTGTGGAAGCCCATTAACTGGGTAATAGAGGACGAAAAGTAGCAAAGCTTAAGACTGATAGTTTTTATATTTATTTAGTCCTTTTGACTTTATAATCTTGGTAATATATAAACCAAGAACGTAGCAAATAAAAAGAGTGAGTTGAGAAACAAAAACAGAGAAATCTTTGTAAGCAGAATCATTTGTATTTCCATGTATTATCATCAGTTCAATTTGTAAGCAGCTGTGAGCATTCTTGCACACAGAGTCCTCTCGATATATAATATATATCTCTGGTGGAATTGTTTAAATCCACCAGAAAGTTTTTAAAGACTCTTGTTTTTAATTACTTATGTTTTGATTCAATTAAGTTTCTATTCCGCATTGTGCTAATCAAAACACTTATATCTATATTCGAGTTGAACATTTTTATTTCGAGAAAAAGGTTCAAGAATTCCATTCAACCCCCCTTCTGTAATTCTTGCTACATTGTTAAGGGACTAACAATTGGTATCAGAGCAAGCTCTTAATCTACAAAGAGTTTAAAGATCAAAACAATTCAGCAAGATGAACAAGAAAGATATTGGAGTCAAGATTCCTTTTCTAGATAAAGATAATTACCATCATTGGAAGGTAAAGATGCATCTTCATATGCTTTCTCAAGATGAGGCCTATGTGGATTGTATAGAAAGAGGTCCTCATGTTCCAATGAGAGCTGCAACAGGAAACGAGCCATCAGTTCCCAAGCCAAGGCACGAATGGTCTGATCCTGACATTGAACAAGTCAGGAAGGATAAAAAGGCCATGAACATTATGTTCAATGGAGTTGATGTAGACATGTTTGACAACATTATTAACTGCAAAACTGCCAAGGAAGTCTGGGATACTATACAGATAATCTGTGATGGCACCGATCAAGTTAGAGAAAATAAAATGCAGCTCTTGATTCAGCAATATGAGCATTTTCACAATGAGGAAAGTGAGTCACTCACTGACATTTTTAGTAGATTCTAAAAACTACTAAATGCTCTTAAGTTGCATGGAAGAGTCTATCAGACTAAAGACTCTAATCTGAAATTCCTTAGATCTCTTCCAAAGGAATGGAAACCAATGACAGTCTCATTAAGAAACTCACAAGATTATAAAGAGTTTACTTTGGAAGGACTGTATGGCATCCTGAAGACCTATGAGCTTGAGATAGAGCAGGATGAAAGGATGGAGAGAGGAAAGAAGAAAGGAGGATCCATTGCACTAGTTGCTAATTTGGAAAAGGAGAAGGAAGTGAAGATGGAAGCTGTTGAGTCAACTTCTAAGGTCTGTGAAAGCAAGGGCAAGGGGATTACAGTAGAAAGTGAAGATTCATTGAGTCAAGATGACATGGAGGACATTGATGAGCACCTAGAATTTCTTTCCAGGAGATTTGCCAAGCTCAAGTTTAAGAAGAACTTTGGAGCAGCCAAGCCAAATAGAAACATGGTGGATAAGTCAAAATTCAAATGTTTCAAATATGGCTTGGCAGGGCATTTTGCAAATGAGTGTAAAAAGTCAGATTCCAGTAAGAAAAGGTTTGAGTCTGTGGATTATAAGCAAAAATACTTTGATCTACTCAAACAAAAGGAAAGGGCTTTTATTACACAAGAGAATGACTGGGCAGCAGATGATTTGGATGAAGATGAAGATGTCAGCTATGTCAATCTAGCCCTAATGGCCAAGTCTGATGAAACAGAGACAAGTTCCTCAAGCAATCAGGTAATCACTACAAACCTTGTACATTTATCTAAAGCTGAGTGTAATGATACCATAAATGACATGTCTATAGAATTATATCATTTGCGTGTTACACTTAAGTTTCTTACTAAAGAAAATGCTAAAATCAAAGAAAACAACTTGTTTTTAAGTGAGAGGAATAATGTGCTTGAGTCTCAGTTTGTTGATTTTGAGAAACTAAGGATTGAGTGTAAGATTGCCAAGGAGGAATTAACTGAGTCCTTGAAAAAGAAAGAGATTTTAAAGAAGCAGCTCGAGCGTGAACAAGAGGTGATTAAAGCATGGAAAACATCCAGGGATGTCCATGCTCAAATCACCAAAGTTCAAGGAATTGAGTCTTTTTGTGATGAAGCCTGGAAAAAGAATAAAGAGAAACTAGAACCTAATTTGGTAGATGGTTTGCTGACAGATGTAGACTCGACGGATGATGAGGACTATCCATTGGATAACAAAAAGTGTTATCCGTCGAAAGATGAAAATCCTCATCCGTCGGCTGTAAGCAAGCCCATTAGCAAAGCCAAACTAATCAAGCTAAATGAGAAGTATGGGTCTGTTTTCAAAAACTTTGTTTCAGGAGAGTCAAGTCAAGTTAAGAAAGGAAAAAGGGGTAATGTTGGTCACATGACTGTCAAACAGCTAAGTGACAGACTTGAGAAAATTGAGATAAAAATAGAGACTAAAAGGAAAAACAACAGGAATGGTAAAGTAGGGATTAACAAACACAATAACTACACACCTGATAAATATGCTCCTAGAAAAATCTGTGTCAAGTGTGGTAGTGTAAATCATTTGTCTGTTAATTGCAAATCGCCATGCCTACTCCCATGTCTGTTCAGTCTCAATTTCCCAACATGAATGCAATGCCTCCCATGCATGTTAATGTTATGCCTACACAGAACATGAATGCACAGTTTGCTAATATGTCATTTGCACCTAATCCATATTATGATGCATACAGTATGCCTCAAATGCCATTTAGCATGCCCTACTGGAATAACATGTTTACACCAAGCATGCCATTTCCTGGTAGCCATAATATGCATGATAATTATGTTGCATTAAATGGTTTCAAAGGCCCAACCCAAATGACTAAGGAAGAATCTGAAATTCCTAAGTCAAATGAGTTAAGACCTAAGAAACAGAAGAAGAAAGCTAACAAGGCAGGACCCGAGGAAACTTGGGTACCAAAATCAACTTGATTTGATTTTGATGTATGCAGGGAAATAGAAGGAATCTTTGGTACTTGGACAGTGGTTGTTCAAGACACATGACTGGCGATTCTACCCTAGTCACAGAGTTTAAGGAGAGAGCTGGCCCAAGTATTACTTTTGGAGATGACAGCAAGGGTTATACTGTGGGATATGGCTTGATTTCAAAAGACAATGTCATCATTGAGGAGGTTGCCTTAGTGGATGGTCTCAAACACAATCTGTTGAGTATCAGCCAGCTTTGTGATAAAGGCAATTCAGTAACCTTCAACAAAGAAGCCTATGTTGTGACTAATAATCAAAGCAACAAAGTGGTTCTCACTGGTGTGAGAAGAGGAAATATGTACCTAGCTGATTTCAACTCAACTAAAGCAGAATCTGTAACTTGTCTTCTCAGTAAAGCAAGTCAGGATGAAAGTTGGCTATAGCACAAGAAGCTATCTCATTTAAACTTCAAGACCACGAATGAGCTGGTAAAGAAAGAATTGGTAAGAGGTATTCCTCTAGTGGAGTTTTCAAAGGATGGACTGTGTGATGCCTGCCAAAAGGGGAAGCAGATCAAAGCATCATTCAGGAAGAAACTTGATTCAGCAATTGAAGAGCCTTTACAACTGCTTCACATGGACTTGTTTGGACCAGTCAATGTATTGTCAATCTCAAGGAAAAGATTTTACCTAGTAATTGTAGATGATTTCTCAAAGTTCTCTTGGACATATTTTCTAAAGTCTAAAGATGAGGCTAGTGAAATTATCATCAATCACATAAGGCAAGTCAACAATCATCCTGATTTCAAAGTTAGAAGAATCAGGAGTGACAATGGAACTGAGTTTAAGAACTCTGTCATGAGAGCATTCTGTGAAGAAAATGGGATACTGCATGAGTTTTTAGCAGCAAGGACTCCACAACAGAATGGAGTAGTGGAAAGGAAGAACAGATCACTTATTGAAGCTGCAAGGACAATGCTTGAAGAATCTAAACTACCAACATATTTTTGGGTTGAAGCTGTAAATACTGCATGCTACACTCAGAACATTTCTCTGATTAATCAAGCAAGATGCATGACTCCTTATCAATTGTTCAAGAACAAGAAGCCAACTCTAAACTTTCTTCATGTCTTTGGCTGCAAATGCTATATCCTGAGAATTCAAACTGATCAAAATGGGAAGTTTGATGCTAAAGCAGATGAAGGAATTTTTGTTGGATATGCTGTTGGTAAAACATAGAGTCTACAATCTAAGAACCAACATTATTGTGGAATCTATACATGGTGTGTTTGATGATAAAAAGATTGAAGGACTGGAAGATGGAGATTACCATGAGAGCCTCAAATTCGATAATGTTGAGATGGTTAGTGATGAAAGTGATGATGAGAGTGATCAAGAAACAGTGTCTAAGGATAATGCAGACAAATCTACCACCAATGAAGCATAAAACTCAACATCCGTCGAGTTGCATAATGCTTCATCCATCGGAAGGCAATCTATGTTATCCGTCGGAAGACAACCTGCCTCATCCTTTGGTACTCAAAATTCACCATCCGTCGGGTTATCAAAAGGAGCAGGAGGTCAAGACAGATCACCTACATAAAATTCTCCTTTCTCAAATCAAAGATCCACAAACTCAGGGGGAGTTTCTAGCAATCAAAACTCAATCACACATCAAGACAATCATAAGGCCTCTTCATCTAGAGCTAATCTACCTCAACAAAGGAAATGGACAAAAGATCACCCCTTTGAGCTTATCATTGGTGATGTTTCTTCTAGAGTTCAAACAAGAAGAGCAACTCAGGAAGAATGTTTATACAGCAGCTTTCTGTCAAAGGAAGAACCAAAGAAGGTAGAAGAAGCTTTGTTGGATCCTGATTGGATTTTATCTATGCAGGAGGAGCTAAATCAATTTGAAAGGAATAATGTATGGAAGCTGGTACCCAAGACTAAAGGAAAGAATCCAATAGACACCAAGTAGGTATTCAGAAACAAGATGGATGAAAATGGCATAGTAATCAGGAATAAAGCTAGATTGGTTGCTAAAGGTTATTGTCAGCAAGAAGGAATAGATTTTGATGAAACTTTTGCTCCTGTTGCAAGACTTGAAGCCATCAGAATCTTCTTAGCCTATGCAGCCCATGCTAATTTCAAGGTCTATCAAATGGATGTCAAAAGTGCCTTTCTAAATGGAGATTTGGAGGAAGAAGTGTATGTTAGTCAACCTCCTGGTTTTGAAGATCCAAATTTTCCAGAATATGTCTATTATCTACTGAAAGCACTTTATGGACTGAAGCAAGCACCTAGAGCCTGGTATGACACTTTATCAAAGTTCCTTTTCATTTCACAAGAGGTACTGTAGATAAAACTTTATTTTTCAGAAATGTTAATGGCTCTAGTATACTTGTTCAAATTTATGTAGATGATATTATTTTTGGCTCTACAGATGAGAAACTTTGCAAAAAGTTTGCCAAATTGATGCAAAGTACGTATGAAATGAGTATGATGGGAGAACTAACTTACTTTCTTGGTTTGCAAGTTAAGCAAGTTAGTGATGGAATATTCATTAGTCAAACTAAATATATTTTTGATCTCTTAAAGAAGTTTGATCTAATGGATTGCACATCTACAAAAACTCCCATGGCCACAACAACTAAGCTTGAATTAAACACTACTGAAAAGTATGTGGATATTTCAAGTTATAGGGGCATGGTTGGCTCACTTCTGTACTTAACAGCTAGTAGGCCAGATATAATGTTTGCTACTTATTTATGTGCTAGATTTCAGGCTGATTCTAGAGAATCTCACTTGATAGCTATTAAAAGAATTTTCAGATATCTCAAGGGAACACCAAAACTTGGCACTTGGTACCCTAGAGATTCTGGCTTTGATCTAACTGGTTATTCAGATGCAGATTATGCAGGTTGTAGAATTGATAGAAAGAGCACAACAGGAACCTGCCAATTTCTAGGAAACAAGCTTGTGTCCTGGTTCAGTAAAAAGCAAAATTCAGTTTCTACTTCTACAGCTGAAGCTGAATATATTGCTGCTGGCAGTTGCTGTGCACAGATTTTATGGATGAAAAATCAATTGCTAGATTATGGTTTGCAAGTTGAAAGGATTCCTATTTTCTGTGATAACACAAGTGCAATTGCCATCACTGAAAATCCAGTGCAACATTCAAGGACAAAGCACATAGATATCAAGTATCATTTCATAAGGGAACATGTAATGAATGGTACTGTGGAGTTACATTTTGTTCCAAGTGAGAAGCAACTTGCAGATATCTTTACCAAGCCACTGGATGAATCTACCTTTTCAAGGTTGGTAAGTGAGTTAGGTATGCTTAATTACTCTTAAATTTATCTGAGTTAGTTTGCAAATTGTAATGTAGCCAGAAATTTAGTTGATTTTTAAGTCTTGGATGAAATTTTGGCTAAGTCAAAATTTGCATCTCGACGGATGACCCTTATCCATCGAGTTTAGTCATCCGTCGATATACTACTTGCTAATAAAAGTCAATTATTTTTATGGAATACTTTATGACTCGACGAATATCAGTTTATCCTCATCCGTCGAATTGTCTAAATCTCAGCCGTTAATTCCCTGAACATTATCCATCGAGTATACTTACAGTTTGTAAGCATTACACGACGGATAATGGGTGGAATTTTTACAGTTTACTTTTAAACGGCTATATTAGGCAATTTCTATTGGTTAATTTACTTTTCTTTATTATTTTGTCAGTTATTTTTGAGATAGTATAAAAGCTTATTTCATTCCAATTATTTTCTTTTATCATTCTCAAATTCAACTGCTGTTATTTCATTCTCTCTCAAGCAAATATTCTCTTTCTCTTCAAGCTTTCATTCTCTAACAATGGCACCTGTAGTAAAGATTATGCCTTAAACTGGGTTCATTTATGAGAAGAACAACTTCACTGCTTTGGTCAATAAGGGTATTCAGCAATCAGAGGACTATCACAAGATGATAGATTTTGTGAAGAATTGCAAGCTAAATTACGCCATGCTGGAGTCACCCACAATCTTCTGTGAAATTGTTGAAGAAATGTGGACCACTGCTATCTACAACTCTGCTGACAAGACCATCACTCTAACCATCAAAGGTAATGAGTTATGTATCAATAGTGATGTAATAAAAGCATGTTTCAAAATTCCTGATAATAATATGACTTCACCACACAATGACACTGATATTATCAATATGCTTAATTCCATGCATTATGCACTTCCTACTACTAAACTAAGTGATATTAGGAGATTGGGTCTTAGGAAGGAGTGGTGTAACATCCCCAAATCCGGGGTCGGGGATCCGGGTTGTCACGAGTTCCATTTCCCTTAATAACACCCAATCTTAATAATTAATCAACTACTCTATACTGTGACCCCACAATAAACACACACACCACACGTTATAGTCTCAGAGATGAACATCCAAAAATAATCATAAGTCATTTTATTCCACAATTATCTGCCAATACACCTTAAAAGGTTTTTTGAATAAATTTACCTTTTCTTTGCCATTATTACAATTCATAAATATACATAATCTGATACATCAAAAGTTGAAAGCCTAGCCTATTGGTAGTTCCGACCTCAGCTACAGCGATATCAACGCCTATAGGAAACTGCGGAACGTTTCTTATCCGCTCGCGAATCGGGAGCTTGGTCATGTTCATCTTTTTTATCTGTTGTTGTGTGATGAAAGAAGAAAGCAAGGGTGAGCAGCAAGCCCACCAAAATAATATGTAGAATGATTAACAATATATGAGCCTTCTCATAGTACTCATGAAAGTCTTGGTCAAAAGAAATGAACCAAGTTTGATATCTTAATGCGATGAAGTCGCAAAATATTCAGTATATATACATATATACTTTTCAAAATCTTGGAAGTCCTCTTCCATGTATAATATACACAAAGTTCCAGTGTATAACTGTATAAAAATACCGTTGCAAGGTGATCTCATATATCTAACCTTGTCTCAACGTTTTTCTGAAAATCTTTGTCATGCATAAGATAATCCTTTACTAGATATAAGTTTAAAAGATGAAGTTACAAGATACTCCAATATACTTATATCTTTTCCAAATACTACTTGAACTACCACCGTTCAAGTTATAATTAGTTCAAAACTTCATCACATAGATGAGACTACAAGATAATACTTGAATAGATTCAATCTTTGAAATATTATTGAATGAAATGAAGTTACGAGATACTTCATTAAGTCCCGATATATATATACACCTATATATATCTCTCATACATTTCCTGAAAACCTCTGTCATGTAAAGTATGAACAGGGTTACAATATCCAATGAATTTGGAAAGGAAAGAATTTTGGCATAAACCTGATATCTTGCTGATCAGGCAAAGATACCAATAAGAAACCTTTTCTACTATTAGATGGATGAATCCCCCACCGGTCATCACCCTGGCCACATAAGGACCTTGTGCTGGACCGCCACCCGGCCTCTTATGCGTTGATGGACTGCCACCCAGCCACTTATACTTTGATAGACCGTACCCCGGCCTGTCGCTTATGCCGACTCAATTAGATGGGCTTACTTCCCGAACGTTGGGTAAGTAATCAATTCATTTGTTTTCTCAAAACAGCAACCACGTTGCGAATGTAAAATACACCACAGAGCTGGATCCCCCAGGTTTTGAGCGAGTATTTAAATCCCCTTTGAAAGGAAGATCTTCAATATAAAAAAAATGAGTTTTGGTGTCCACTCTAACTTTAAAAATCATTTTGAAGACTCAAAAACATTTTTAAGAATGTTTGGAGTACTGCTGATTTATTAAAATAAATCAGTCCCGATATATTAGAAAATATCTGAATATTATTATTTAAATAATATTCTCATAAAGATAATCCTTATAAAAATAATCGAAGTAGAAGTTTTAAAACTTATACTTGAAATGGATATTAAATAACCAAAGATATACTTATATGAAAGTACTATCTTTATTTGAATAATCGAAAATAAGTTTGATTATCGAAACATTATTCTTTAATAAAATAAAGAATATTATTAAATAATAAGCGGAGTCATAATACCTCGAATGAATATTATAAATAATATTCATTAAATAAAATAAACGGAGTCATACATCCTCCAATGAATATCCAATTAATAATCATTAAATAATATAAACTGAGTCATAAGCCCTTGAATGAATATTCGAAATAATATTCAATAATAAAATAAAGGAGTCATAAGTCCTCGGATGAATATTCGAAATAATATTCAATAATAAAATAAAGTTAAAGTTATTGAATAAACCTTATTCGATTAATAGTTTTGAAAACTATAACCATATATATATAAATATATATATATTATACTCGGGAATATCGACTCCCGGTTTAGAAATATGTTCACCTTTTGATCCCCTATACTAAGGGTAAATTCAAATACCGCTTATCTCTAGCATAGGTATTATGCAACTGTAAGTATTTTCACCAACAGATATATAATCCAAGAATATGAAACAGGCATGCATATATACCATATCACATGCTACAATATATCGTAAGAATTTGCTAATAATAAATATGCATTTATCGCAAGATCATGCATATACACATATACATCACAACAACAGTATAACGGGTAGAAAACTTGCCTGAGCGACTGGGGGTTATGAATGGCTCGGGACGAGTCTGGTAACCTATAAGCAACAAGTAAGTTGGAATTAAACCAAAGTCACTTGTAAATCTATACTCTAACCAACTCAGACTCTAATGCTCGTTTTGCGCTTACTGATTCTCTTAAGTCACTCGAGTACCCTCGGCTCCACCATTTTTAATAAATTAACCATTACGAGTTTTAAGGCGATTCCTTTGCGAGTGTCTTACCAACTGCCTATTACACCTTACATAAATGTTTCATACTTTAATTAGTCATTTAAGGTCTTTAACCTATGTTTCAAAGTAAGGCGAGGGGTAAGGGTTTCGTTCGCGAAACGCCGTTACTTAAAACGGTCGTTTCTCCTAAACCGTACATCGGAATCAAATGAACTACATATCAAAACGAAGCTCGTAACATGAACTATCTAAAAATGGCAATGGTCATAATCTAGCAGGGAGTTCTCGGGTCCAAATGTTATGAACAAAAGCAGTCTAAAGTAAATCGGACATTACGACGGCTATGTTTACGCGATTACCAATGTTTAAACTACTCCAATTAACCACCAACCAACTCATAACCATCAATACAACAAAACTTCACCTAAAACATACCACATCAGTCCATAATCTCCAATATTTTCAACTCAAACAACTACAATCAAGACCTATGAACTATAATCAAGCTTCAATTACCAAAACACTTCCAAATCAAACCAAACTACTAATAATCACAATCCATGCTTCTCATTTCACAAAACCAACCATTAAACTTACTAACAAATAAAGTAAAGGCTAGGGTTTGAAGTTTATACCTTCCTTGGGAGGTGTTAAGTTGCTAGGAAGCCTTAGGGATCCTCCTACAAGCTTGATCTTTCCAAAGAAATCAAGAACACAAAGTTAGGCTTTGAAGTTTCTAATAGTCCGATTTAAAGAACTGTAAGAAATGAGGGTCTTACCATGATTGTTTGGACGAGACTTGTGAACAAGAGTTGTAGGCCATCTCAATACCTTTCCAATGAGCTATAGAACACAATATTTGAGTGAGAAATGAAGGAGATACAGCAGTTTTAGTGTGCTGGTTCTGTTTTGGCCGAGAGCAATGGAAATGGGGGAGGAAATGCTTTTGCTTTCTTGTGTTGGTGGAATAATGTGGTGGATAATGATGGGTTGTCTTGATATTTTGCTAGGTTAATAATAAACAAAGGAGTTAGTGGAAGATGATCTAACCATTTGCCATGTGTTGATGATTTGTGGTGAGATGAGATCATCCCTAGTTAACTATATAATTAACTAGCCATTCCTTCCTAACTATCACTTGGTTTCTTGTTTGATCAACCATCCACTTGCCTTGCCACTTGCAAAGGTATTTACAAGAGTCGTTATTCATTTCTTTGTCCGGTTATCACTCAATCTCGTTGATCGTTTGGTTAAATACCTTAATGGTTTTATTGATAAAATCTTCTTGGTATTTTTAATACCTAAATTAATTCTCCTTTATAATCCTTAAATTTAAAATCCTTCATCTTAATATTAATTCCTTAAATCCCTTAATGTCTGGTGGAAATCTCGGGGAAAAATAAAAGTGCTCATTTTCAAAATCCGACAACTTTTACATACACTTATTTTCTTTATGGAATACTAATACGATCTTAGAATTTCCATAACAGTACTCCTATATATCGTGGCCTGATAATTTTTCTTAATCAGCATTGTCAGCAAAAGTTACTATTCATCCGGGTTTCAAAAATCTCCAAAAATTGGGGTTATTACAGTCTCCCCTCCTTAAAAGGATTCTGTCCCGGAATCAGATAGAAAACAGTTGGGGATGCTTTTCTAGCATTGTGCCTTCTAACTCTCTAGTAAATTTTCCCACATTGTGGTCCCACCACCAAACTCTGCCTAGTTTGATAATCCTTCTCCTAAGCACTTGTTCCTTTTCACTCTATAACCCTTCCTGGTTGCTCCATATAGGTTACGTCGGGTTGCATGTCTATGCGCTCATATGCCCTTATTTATCTGGCATCTGAATTACACTTCCCTAATATTGATACGTGAAACACGTTACGACCTGCTACATGTTCGGGGTTAGGGCTAGCTCATATGCTATCTCCCCAATACGTCTTAATATATCCAAGGGTCCAACAATTCGTGGACTTAGCTCTCATTTCTTTCCGAACCTCATCCTTCCTTTCCAAGGAAATACCTATAACAACACTAGGTCCCCTACTTCCTATTCCTTGTCCTTTCGTGTCAAATCAACATACTTCTTATGTCCATCTTGGGCTACTACCAGCCGTCCTCTGGTTAGGTCTATTATATCCTTGGTCCTTTGGACTACTGCGGGTCCGAGCATCTTGCGCTCTACAACTTCATCCTAACATAAGGGGGATCGACATTGTCTTCCCTCAAAAATCTCATAAGACGACATCTCGATACCTGACATATGATCTATTGTCGTAAGAAACTCAATCTGTGTTAAGTGATCATTCCAATTTCTTTCAAATTTATTGCACAAACTCTCATTATAACTTTTAGCATTAGAGCTTTTGCTTCTCAATACCCATTCTTTTCCAGTTCGTAATCGCTACTACCTTCCGTTCCTAATATTATACTGGTTATACTTCTGCTCGTTAGCGTTCTATAACCTTTTAAAAACCACGTCAACCTTAGTATCACGAATATGTTTCCATTCCGAATACTACCACAACTTTATTACTCCTTTTTCAGCTGTTTCTATTTCCCAAAGTTTGATCAATCATATAGAAGTAAAGGAATTTGTTGAGAGATCACTATGATCATGAACAATTATTATATCGCATAGTTAGTACAGAAGGTGGCCAGCCTTTAGTACTTGACAAGCAATTAAACAATAGATGGTATCCTACTAGGCTTCTATCACACAGATAGATAGTCATTCGGCAATACCTCCCCTTCTAGAAGGGTTGTTCTTCTCAGCTTACATGAAATGAAAAGAAGAGAAAAGAACGAAATGAAGAGAATTGTATATATGAAAAAAAATATACTGCCACAAAATATCTGGCTTGGAACCTACCTCTGAATTATAGAGGTTTGTCATAGGAGAACAAATCATATACGTATATATATCAACATCAAGTATTATCGCATCGCATTTCACATGCTTTTTTTGCTATTCCGTCCATCATTCTATGGACCCATGCTCTTCCTCGAGCTTATACACAATCACCTTTGAAACTCCCTCGACATTGAAAATCGAATCTGGGATCTCATTCTAGACATCATCGTTACTAGAATCCTATGCTTGCACCGCAACCTTCCTCATATAGTAATACGACTCTCTTTTTATAAGAGGGAATAAATATTCAAGAGGTAGATACTCTACTTAATTAGTCTATCAATGATAACTTATATGCCACCACGACCCAATTAGTGGTACTTAATCTCAACATCCATTCCAATACAACTCTCATGGTTATAATCGACTCATTACTCGCAGAATCATTGCTGCACTACTATGGTCCACCACTGACTTACTGTCGTCATTCATTTTCCATGAAATCTTAATATCTAACCATATAGAGTCCATATATGTCATATAAAATTCTTTTAAGGAGGTAACATAATCACCATTCATGATTCATGAAGAACACTCCTGATCCTGACATACATACATGACATGAAGCAGATAAAATTGTAGAAGAGTTTCAGTCAAAGCAACGATAGCAGGTTAATACCATTCTTAATCATATGCCTTCGATAGAAGACTTAACTCAAAGGTTTGTTTAGTCTTTTTCGAAACATAGTCCTGGAGTATTCTCAAGATAGTATCTTCTGAGATAGATAGCCCGCTCATGGCGATTACACGAATTAAACCTTTACCAACTACTATTTCGGTTGGGTATTGCACAGTCATCAGAAGGAATGTCAATCTTTCAAACCATAATACAACCTTCACAGCCTTAACCATTATCGCTATATTCCTCTGGCACGAGCGCCTATAATTGTCCTCTTACACTTAAAGTGTCGGCCACCTCTTTGGCCTTTCTTGATAGTAATATTTCCTTACAATCAATGTCATTTTAACCACCTCCAAATAAATTTTCTACCTTATTTCAATCACTGCTTTTGTGAAGATGTTTTCCTTAAAATCTGATGAGTAAAAAAAAATATCACCATTTTTCCATAAGTTATTGCCTCAGTCTTTAGAGGTTAATCACTATCACGACTGACTCTCAATCATACTTAGAACATCTTTTATCTTAGGTCCTAATTGCCCTGAACAATTTCGACCTTTACTGGTTCGATCCATACTTTCTCGTGGTTTAACACGTGCCCCACTTGGCATCATTATAATTACGTCATATCTCCTTTATCAACATTTCTATTCTTGAGAATTTTGAATATTACCTTTCTCCTTGTAAAACCTCTAAGGTTATCCTTGATTCGTTCCTCCTGTATTCCCTAGATACAGGGCATATCAAAATACCCTTTACTAATACTAGAACCATTATCTATATGCTTCTGAAAAATTTCTCCCCTGATACTTAAAGGTCATCATTACCTTAATATTTTCCAATTCATACTGTCAAAACTCATACTATCCCTATTAAGGGTGAAATGCCAACCTTCATGCATTCCCCTATGGTTCATCTCAAGTTATCGAAGTTATATCCTTAATTCCACCTTTAAAAGGTACCTGCATCCATCCATGGATAAATCAAGTCATATATCCTTGATAGATTATCTTATTCAACATTCCCACCTCGATAGTCTATACCTAATTTCATAATAGCATCCTTATTCAAATTGAGGTCAATCCATATGGCCTCCAAAAGATAACAATGGTCATCCGCTTTTCTTTCCTGATTTGGTAATGATAACATGGATGTTCTGAAAGATATTGGTCGTGTTCACGTGAACATCTTCTTAATAAATCCTCATTTTCTTTTGTTGTTTATCTCAACAGTCACCTCAATGTTGGGATATCTCTCATACCTGGCTTCTCCCTTTCTGGGTATCAAGCCACCGGTCTTACACTTCATATTCTTGAAGGTCACTTCCTTCATCCAATTTTCCTAATTTCTTACTTCCTTGTCTCCTCAGTCTATCCGCGTCTCATTATTTATCCTTCGAATTACCTCAAGGTTTCCTCGAATCCTCCCAACTTACAGGGGATAAAATATATGTATCTCTTATTCCTTCAACCATCAATTTTAACTCATGGTGAATCACCCTCATCCTGACGATTACATACCTTTCTATTTCTATTGCTACGAGTCTTTAGGGTTTCCTCATACCCAACTCCCTTATCATTCCTCAAACTCTATTGCCGTTATATTCCTTTCCACTTCAATTTCTTTTTATTTTCCTTTCTCTTATCATTATTTCATGAACCAACACAACATAAGCATTGATTTCAAACATCCCGTCATTCTGTATTCATGCCCTTAGAACGAATCTTGACAACTTTTACAACTTAGATTCACAATTCATTATACTCGTCTGCCTTTGTTCTAGCTCTAAAGCTTTTACACTATCTCCATAACCTTGGGAAGTACTTTCCTGAAAACAATTGACTGAACTTAAATCAGTTTATTATAATCTCTTGCTCCATGCCTTCCTTGGCCTTTCACCGGCGGGTGGCCTGTCTCTTAGGAGGGTAAGTGACAAAAATAGTCTTTTGTGATTCGTCAATCATTTAGAATCTCAAATGATTCCTGTATTTCCTTTAGCCAGGCTCTTGCCTCGACTGGGTCAGCTTGTTCCTTAGAACTCAGAGAGCTTAGCGACTTAAGGGTCCTGAAAGAATTTCTCACCGCATTGTTTCCTCAGGGTGGTGGTTGGGGATAATAGTCTAAGTCCTTTTTAGACAGGTCCATGAATTGCCGTATAGGGGTGCCGTCTCGGGTCTCCTTTCCTTACTCGACTTTCTGTTTCCTTAGTATGAAATGTTTCATCCTTCTCCCATACTTGGGGTTATCTTATACATTTTAAATCCTCATTTTCCAGTTCATTATGTTATGGGTTCCTTCTATCTTGATGGCGACCTCCCTGACTATCACGTTCAGGGTTTGCTCTAAATCTTATTCCTCAAACTAGCTTTCATCTAAGATCTCATCTTTAAGCTCTTGAACATTTGGAACCCAAATTCTGTAGGAATACCTCATTATTCCCTTATCATCTTTCTCGTTATTAATCTCTTATCTATTTGTTGGCTCTCTGCCTTCATTCATCACTTTTTCTGGCATAATATGTTCTTTTCCAATAATTCGGGCTGTATTGCAATCTCAAACAACTTTTCGGTACCGGCTCCGATTACCTTCATATCTATTTCCATTTTGTCAAAACCTCTTATAAACTCTTTCAAAGACATTATCACTCTCGAGTCTCTCCTTTTTACTAAGGGCATCAGCCACCACATTGGCTTTCCCCGAATGATAAAGAATCTCATAATCGTAATCCTTGATTAGCTCTAACCGCCTCCTCTGGCATATGTTGCGCTCTTTCTACGTGAAAATGCACTAGAGCACTTATGGCTTATGTAAATCTCGCACTTCTCTCCATACAAGTAGTGCCTCCAATATTTAGGGCAAAACTATTGCCACGAGCCCAAGCTCATGGGTGGGGATATCAAATTTTATATTCCCTTAATTGTCTTGACGCGTATGCGATTACCTTGTTGTGCTGTATAAGAAGCACCCTCATTTCTTATGCGAAGCGTCACTACACCTCACAAATCCCCTTTTCCATCCAACAACGCCATCATAGGGGTCGTCACCAACCTCTGCATCAGTTCTTGAAAGCCGTTCTCGCATTTCTCTGTTCATTCAAACTTCTGAGTCTTATGAGTAAGCCGCGTTAAAGGGGCTACTATCTTTACGAACTTGAACGAACCTCCGGTAGTGACCGACCAATCCTACCTCTGGTAGTTTTCCTAACCATGGTTATCAATTCCACAGTGGTCCTTTATTCATTCTTGTCAGGATCTTCCACGGGATCCTCCTCACCAACAATCCCATCTAGGACAACATCCTCAACCACTACATCCTCAATATCAACATCATCCGATCCCGCGTTAGGACGCTCTATCAGATCCATAATCTGATCTCCAATAAGTAATAAAACATCATCGCGTTGTTGCTCCTCAACCTCAGGGTTCGGAGTCCCGCTACCATATACGATAACGAACTACGCTTCTATCACGATATTTATAAGGGTTCCCAAAAGGGTTTTAACTGTCAGTACTACGTTAGGTAGTCCGACTATGAACTTGGCAAGAGTTCTTATTATCTTAGTGAACTTATTATTTTAACTTCACATCATCTCTGAGGTTTATAACGCTTAGCTCTGATACCACTTCTGTAACACCCCCAAATCCGGGGTCGGGGATCCGGGTTGTCACGAGTTCCATTTCCCTTAATAACACCCAATCTTAATAATTAATCAACTACTCTGTACTGTGACCCCACAATAAACACACACACCACACGTTATAGTCTCAGAGATGAACATCCAAAAATAATCATAAGTCATTTTATTCCACAATTATCTGCCAATACACCTTAAAAGGTTTTCTGAATAAATTTAAATTTTCTTTGCCATTATTATAATTCATAAATATACATAATCTGATACATCAAAAGTTGAAAGCCTAGCCTATTGGTAGTTCCTACCTCAGCTACAGCGACATCAACGCCTATAGGAAACTGCGGAACGTTTCCTATCCGCTCGCGAATCGGGAGCTTGGTCATGTTCATCTTTTTTATCTGTTGTTGTGTGATGAAAGAAGAAAGCAAGGGTGAGCAGCAAGCCCACCAAAATAATATGTAGAATGATTAACAATATATGAGCCTTCTCATAGTACTCATGAAAGTCTTGGTCAAAAGAAATGAACCAAGTTTGATATCTTAATGCGATGAAGTCGCAAAATATTCAGTATATATACATATATACTTTTCAAAATCTTGGAAGTCCTCTTCCATGTATAATATACACAAAGTTCCAGTGTATAACTGTATAAAAATACCGTTGCAAGGTGATCTCATATATCTAACCTTGTCTCAACGTTTTTCTGAAAATCTTTGTCATGCATAAGATAATCCTTTACTAGATATAAGTTTAAAAGATGAAGTTACAAGATACTCCAATATACTTATATCTTTTCCAAATACTACTTGAACTACCACCGTTCAAGTTATAATTAGTTCAAAAGTTCATCACATAGATGAGACTACAAGATAATACTTGAATAGATTCAATCTTTGAAATATTATTGAATGAAATGAAGTTACGAGATACTTCATTAATTCCCGATATATATATACACCTATATATATCTCTCATACATTTCCTGAAAACCTCTGTCATGTAAAGTATGAACAGGGTTACAATATCCAATGAATTTGGAAAGGAAAGAATTTTGGCATAAACCTGATATCTTGCTGATCAGGCAAAGATACCAATAAGTAACCTTTTCTACTAGTAGATG
Source organism: Apium graveolens (assembly GCF_009905375.1). Classification (NCBI taxonomy): domain Eukaryota; kingdom Viridiplantae; phylum Streptophyta; class Magnoliopsida; order Apiales; family Apiaceae; genus Apium; species Apium graveolens. The sequence continues at coordinate 241,439,560 of NC_133652.1, read as the reverse complement.
GATGAATCCCCCACCGGTCATCACCCTGGCCACATAAGGACCTTGTGCTGGACTGCCACCCGGCCTCTTACGCGTTGATGGACTGCCACCCAGCCACTTACACTTTGATAGACCGTACCCCGGCCTGTCGCTTATGCCGACTCAATTAGATGGGCTTACTTCCCGAACGTTGGGTAAGTAATCAATTCATTTGTTTTCTCAAAACAGCAACCATGTTGCGAATGTAAAATACACCAAAGAGCTGGATCCCCCAGGTTTTGAGCGAGTATTTAAATCCCCTTTGAAAGGAAGATCTTCAATATAAAAAAAATGAGTTTTGGGGTCCACTCTAACTTTAAAAATCATTTTGAAGACTCAAAAACATTTTTAAGAATGTTTGGAGTACTGCTGATTTATTAAAATAAATCAGTCCCGATATATTAGAAAATATCTGAATATTATTATTTAAATAATATTCTCATAAAGATAATCCTTATAAAAATAATCGAAGTAGAAGTTTTAAAACTTATACTTGAAATGGATATTAAATAACCAAAGATATACTTATATGAAAGTACTATCTTTATTTGAATAATCGAAAATAAGTTTGATTATCGAAACATTATTCTTTAATAAAATAAAGAATATTATTAAATAATAAGCGGAGTCATAATACCTCGAATGAATATTATAAATAATATTCATTAAATAAAATAAACGGAGTCATACATCCTCCAATGAATATCCAATTAATAATCATTAAATAATATAAACTGAGTCATAAGCCCTTGAATGAATATTCGAAATAATATTCAATAATAAAATAAATGAGTCATAAGTCCTCGGATGAATATTCGAAATAATATTCAATAATAAAATAAAGTTAAAGTTATTGAATAAACCTTATTCGATTAATAGTTTTGAAAACTATAACCATATATATATAAATATATATATATATTATACTCGGGAATATCGACTCCCGGTTTAGAAATATGTTCATCTTTTGATCCCCTATACTAAGGGTAAATTCAAATACCGCTTATCTCTAGCATAGGTATTATGCAACTGTAAGCATTTTCACCAACAGATATATAATCCAAGAATATGAAACAGGTATGCATATATATCATATCACATGCTACAATATATCGTAAGAATTTGCTAATAACAAATATGCATTTATCGCAAGATCATGCATATACACATATACATCACAACAACAGTATAACGGGTAGAAAACTTGCCTGAGCGACTGGGGGTTACGAATGGCTCGGGACGAGTCTGGTAACCTATAAGCAACAAGTAAGTTGGAATTAAACCAAAGTCACTTGTAAATCTATACTCTAACCAACTCAGACTCTAACGCTCGTTTTGCGCTTACTGATTCTCTTAAGTCACTCGAGTACCCTCGGCTCCACCATTTTTAATAAATTAACCATTAAGAGTTTTAAGGCGATTCCTTCGCGAGTGTCTTACCAACTGCCTATTACACCTTACATAAATGTTTCATACTTTAATTAGTCATTTAAGGTCTTTAACCTATGTTTCAAAGTAAGGCGAGGGGTAAGGGTTTCGTTCGCGAAACGCCGTTACTTAAAACGGTCGTTTCTCCTAAACCGTACATCGGAATCAAATGAACTACATATCAAAACGAAGCTCGTAACATGAACTATCTAAAAATGGCAATGGTCATAATCTAGCAGGGAGTTCTCGGGTCCAAATGTTATGAACAAAAGCAGTCTAAAGTAAATCGGACATTACGACGGCTATGTTTACGCGATTACCAATGTTTAAACTACTCCAATTAACCACCAACCAACTCATAACCATCAATACAACAAAACTTCACCTAAACCATACCACCTCAGTCCATAATCTCCAAGATTTTCAACTCAAACAACTACAATCAAGACCTATGAACTATAATCAAGCTTCAATTACCAAAACACTTCCAAATCAAACCAAACTACTAATAATCACAATCCATGCTTCTCATTTCACAAAACCAACCATTAAACTTACTAACAAATAAAGTAAAGGATAGGGTTTGAAGTTTATACCTTCCTTGATAGGTGTTAAGTTGCTAGGAAGCCTTAGGGATCCTCCTACAAGCTTGATCTTTCCAAAGAAATCAAGAACACAAAGTTAGGCTTTGAAGTTTCTAATAGTCCGATTTAAAGAACTGTAAGAAATGAGGGTCTTACCATGATTGTTTGGACGAGACTTGTGAACAAGAGTTGTAGGCTATCTCAATACCTTTCCAATGAGCTATAGAACATAATATTTGAGTGAGAAATGAAGGAGATACAGCAGTTTTAGTGTGCTGGTTCTGTTTTGGCCGAGAGCAATGGAAATGGGGGAGGAAATGCTTTTGCTTTCTTGTGTTGGTGGAATAATGTGGTGGATAATGATGGGTTGTCTTGATATTTTGCTAGGTTAATAATAAACAAAGGAGTTAGTGGAAGATGATCTCACCATTTGCCATGTGTTGGTGATTTGTGGTGAGATGAGATCATCCCTAGTTAACTATATAATTAACTAGCCATTCCTTCCTAACTATCACTTGGTTTCTTGTTTGATCAACCATCCACTTGCCTTGCCACTTGCAAAGGTATTTACAAGAGTCGTTATTCATTTCTTTGTCCGGTTATCACTCAATCTCGTTGATCGTTTGGTTAAATACCTTAATGGTTTTATTGATAAAATCTTCTTGGTATTTTTAATACCTAAATTAATTCTCCTTTATAATCCTTAAATTTAAAATCCTTCATCTTAATATTAATTCCTTAAATCCCTTAATGTCTGGTGGAAATCTCGGGGAAAAATAAAAGTGCTCATTTTCAAAATCTGACAACTTTTACATACACTTATTTTCTTTATGGAATACTAATACGATCTTAGAATTTCCATAACAGTACTCCTATATATCGTGGTCTGATAATTTTTCTTAATCACCATTGTCAGCAAAAGTTACTATTCATCCGGGTTTCAAAAATCTCCAAAAATTGGGGTTATTACAAGTGGAGTTTCTTGTGTGATGTGGTTACTAACGTTTTCTCTGGAAAAGTCAGTAATTTTGATTCAGTAAATATTTCCATGATTAACATGCTATACATGCTAGTTACAGATAAATTTTATAATTTCAGTGACCTTGTCTTGATTGAGTTAGGTTTTAAACTAGGTGAGTTAGCTAAAAGAGGAAAGAATGTGTATTATGCTAGATTTTTCATGTTATTGGCTAACCATCTATGTCAAGAGATTGTGCTTGAGAACCCAAACAACAAACTGGCTTGCTGGGTTCAAGAGAGAAGACTCATTGCAGATTTGAACAGAGCCAACTATCACAGGGATGTGCCAATGTTCTATTTTCCTGTAATGAAGGCACCTCAGGTAAGTGAGGTAAGTTCATCCATCCCTTCAACTATTCCAACCTCCACTATTTCTTTGACTTCAGGAGTAGCTATGGCAACTGTGACAATGACCAAACAGTTGCCTACCAAAGCCTCCAAACCCTCTACAATTTCCAAATCTAAATCAAAGAAAACCCCCTCTAGCATCTCTCAAAAGATGCCAGTTGAAAAATCCACAAAAGCAAAAGAGGGGAGTGTGAAGGAGGGAGAGTCAGGTGAGGGAAGGGGTGAACATCAAAGAAACCCCAAGAATAAGGATGGAGAGTTGAGTGAATCCCAGCCTAGCCACACTGCAGTTTCCCAACAAACTGCAGTGCTTAAAAAGGATAAAAGCTCACTTCTAGCTACATCCTCCCAAAAGGATGCAGTTATTGAACAAAGCTCTCAGCAGAGAGCACAGGCCAAAAGGGTTAGGGACACAAGCTCACCCCAAACTTACACAAGAAAGAAGAAATCTAAAACCTCTAGGGATGCACAGGGCACACACACAGTGCAAACTGGTGCTAAAGACACAGTCCCTGCACTCTCTCAAATTCAGTTTGATGTGGCTCCAATAAATATGGAGTCACAGCCAAAATCTCTATTTATAGAAGCATCTGAAACACCATACTCACCAAAAAACTCTCTGGAAGTGGATATGATAAACACTTCCATTCCCGATTCCCCTTCTTTAACTCTGTTGGGGAAGCCAAAATCTAGTGCATGTGAGTATCATCTTTTAGATGATTTGTTGGCTCACTTGCCAATTCTTTCAGATTCTATTGTGACATCTGTGCCCCAAATATCTTCAATCAACACAGAGTCAACAATAGTTTCTCTTCCCACCTCATTCATTTCTACTCTCTCGATGGATATTGCTCATCCGTCGAGTAGTGATTGTATCCCGACGGATAAGCCTAACAGCAGTTATCTGTCGGATAGCATTACCACTCACTCGACGGATATCACTTATCCGTCGAGTATCTCTGCACAACTTCAAACTTCAATTATTTCAAGTGCAGAAGATTTAGTGGTTGTACAGTCACTCTTAGGACTGAGAGAGGAGAGTGTATTGAGTGAGAGGCTGGGTTGCTCCCAGGCAAAAGGAGAGAAAAAGAGTGAAAATCAGCAATCCATTTATTCAGGATTGGCAAAAGTGAGTGAGAGGAGTCCCACCTTAGTAGGTGAAGGTGAGGGTGTGAGGGTGGGGAGCCAGGGTGAGACCCTGATGCAACAAAAGAGAGATTATGAGAGAAAAGCGGGTACAGAAGCTATAAGGGTGGATCCAGCCATTGCTAGTGAGTCAATGATTATGGATGATGCTGAAAAGGAAAGACAATTTCAGCAACACTACAAGGCTGTAATTGATAACATTTCCTTGGATGCTGACACTTTTACTCATCCTGTGTCAGCCTATCAATTGTTGGTTGCTCAAGGCAATGAGGAGGCAGAAAAGACACTAAATTTGGTGCATACTTCAGAATCTCTGAAAAGGGATAAAGCTGCTATCAATTTAATGCCTCCTATAGCTGATGAGCCATCTGAAGAATTTGGAGTAAATTCTAATGATGATGACTCTATTTCTTTGGATGGAAGCATGAACTTAGGGGGAGATGAAGGCCCAAGTTTTGTTCCAAATTTACCTGAATAGGCATGGACAAAGGAATCTACACCAGGACAATTTGGTGTATCTTTGGTCAAACAGGTCATGGCTATTCAAAAGGCCCTTCAGGAAACTTCAGATACTGGTACCAAGGCTATTCTTCAAGTTCAGCTAGACTCTCTACATCTCATGAAGATCCATCAATTAAGACAGAATCTGAGTGTGGATGAACTCAAAAAGGATATAGCTAACTTGAAGACTTACAATTCTGAGAAGCTGGATTCAGTCATGCCATATGGTACCATGCAAGATCTATTACTGAGACTGAGGAGAGAATCAGATTCTGAAAAGAAGCTGGCAAAGCTGGAAGATAGAGTTCAAGTTATTGAGAATTCAGTGGCTACCCTTCTTCAAAATCAACAGACTCAGACAAATCTTCTCATGCAACTGGCTAAAGCACAAGGCCTAACTCCTCAACTTGATGATAACAAAAAGGGGGAGAGAGAACCAAGTGAGGGGGAGAAACTTCAAATTCAAATCAACAAAGTAATTGTATCTTCAATTACTGTCTCCAAGCCACCAGTTGCAGATGGTATAGATCTAATTAAAGCAGCAGCAGCAAATTTGAAAGTTGCTGAGAAAGGAAAGTTGAGTTTGATCAACTGGGATAAGATTGATGAGGAGATACATAAAAAGTTTGAGCTTGTCAAGGAGACAGTTAAGTCAGCCATCCATCACTCTCAACTCAAGCAAATAAGTGTGAATGAGATGAGCATGAATTATCTGGAAAGAGGACAATCTTCCTGCATCAAGTCTATAAAGGCTGAAATAATTCTTAAACCAAGGGCAAACTATCCAAAATCATCTTTAAAGAACCCCTTGGACACTGTGTATGAGACACCTAAGCCTGATGAGAAGAAGCTTCTGTCAAGATCAATTGTCTTCTACAAAGATCCAGCTGATTCAGCCTCAAAAAGGAGAATTGCTAAGATATTCAGAAATGGAAAGGAAATTTGTGTGGTAGCTGGACATCCATAATTTGCTCAAGCAAAGAGAGAAGAAAAAGCCAGATTAAAGCAGGAAAAGAAGCAAGCTGCTATAGATGCAAAGAAGACTAAACAAAAGAAAGAGCAGATTGCTATCTTGGCCAACCTACAGACTGTGAATTCATCTCAACAAATTCCCTCTCAACCATCTGAAGTTGCTGAATCAAAGAAGAAAATTGAAGAACAGAAGAAATCTCCAAGAAAGAAAGAATTAGCTAGAAGAACAAAAAGGAAACTGGATATTGTTGATGTTAGATATATTTGATAATGTCATGGCTAATATGATTTATGTTTAGTTTTTAGATCTTATTTAAACAGGATAAATCAGTACTTACTGGAAGTCAGGACTTAAGGATATCAGCACTTATATTATCAGGAGATAATCATCAGAAGATGGATATCAGAACTTAAGTACTGAAGGATGTTCAGATAAGGACAACGGCTGATTAAAGGAAAGAAGATCGAAATAAACATAAGAAGGGATATGCATGAAGAATCAATTATATGAAGAATAGAATGATTGGAAGAAAAGATATCTGATTGATATATTTTAGGAAGCAGAATTATATTCCATATCAATTAGCGATTATCTTATAACTGTGTAGTATATAAACACAAACATAGGGTTTACACTATAAGTGTTATCATATTCGAGAAGATTATTAATTGTAACCCTAGCAGCTCTCGTTATATTTGTTCATCACTGAGAGGTAACAGTTCCATACTGTAACAGAGTTTATTGTTTCAATAAAGTTTTTTTTTCTGTTACTTGAGTTATTAAAAGTTCGATTTGATTGTACTTTACACTGTATTCACCCCCTCTACAGTGTGTGTGACCTAACAAGTGGTATCAGAGCCTATCTGTTAATGCACAAACAGTTTAAGATCCAAACACAATCATGTCTGACACAGAAACTCAAACTAAGCCTACCAAAACTGAGGAACCTCCAAAGACACAAATTCAAAGTCGGTATGAGACCATCAGAGTTCCCATACTGAGACCATCTGAATATTCCATATGGAAGGTGAGGATGACCATGTTTCTGGAAGCTACAGATCCAGAATATCTTGATAGAATCAAGGAAGGACCTCACAAACCAACCAAGCTCGTTGTTGCAGTTGCAGGTGAAGCAGCAAAGACTGTACCAAAGGAGAAGAGTGATTATACTGCTGAAGATATCACATCAATTGCTAAGGATGCTAAGGTACGACACTTACTGCATAGTGCCATTGATAATGTAATGTCAAACAGGGTAATTAACTGCAAGACTGCAAAGGAGATATGGGATGCTCTGGAAACAAGGTGTCAGGGAACTGATACAAATAAAAAGAACAGGAAGACAATACTCACTCAAAAGTATAAACACTTTGACTCAAAGGCTCATGAGTCATTGACTGATTTATATGATAGATTTGTCAAACTCTTGAATGATTTGTCACTGGTTAATAAGGAGTATGATCTTGAAGATTCAAACCTTAAATTCCTGTTAGCTCTTCCTGAATGCTGGGATTTGAAGGCAATAACAATAAGAGACAACTACAATCTTGATGAAACAACTCTTGATGAAATCTATGGAATGCTCAAGACTCATGAACTTGAGATGGAACAAAGAAGCAAGAGGAAAGGAGGAAAGTCAAGGACAGTTGCTCTTAAGGCTGAAGAAGAATCCCCCAAGGCAACTACCTCAAGGAAAGACAAGGGTAAAGCACTTTTCATAAAGTCTGATACTGAGTCATCAAGTTCTGAAAGTGATGATGACTCAGATTCTGAAAGCTTGCCTGAGACTGATTCTGATGAGGAGATAATGAAGCTGTGTGCTCTTATGGTGAAAGGGATCACAAAGATTGCATACAGGAAGTTCAGGAAGGGAAAGAAGTTTTCCAGAAAAGGCACAAGTTCTGATAAGAAGAATTTCAAAAGATCTGAGGGCAGAGGAGGAAAGTCTGACAGAGGAAAATACACCAATGTCAAATGCTATAACTGTGGTGAGAAAGGCCACATATCTCCTGATTGCAAGAAAGTGAAGGGTGACAAAGGCAAGGCTCTTGTCATAAAGAAGAAAAGCTGGATAGAAACCTCAGACTCTAAAAGTGAGGAGAATTATGCTTTGATGGCAAATGCTGATAAAGCAAGTGTTGAAAGCAGTTCTGAAGTTGCTGAATCAAAGGTACATCAGACTACTTATGCTTTTCATACTGAAGATATTAATGAGTTGAGAAGATATCTTAAAACCATGTTTGTTAGTTATAGAGATCAAACTTTAACATGTGAAAGATTAACTTCTGAAAATCTTGCTTTTAAGAAAAGAAATGATTTCTTAGAAAAAGAGTTAGTTATGTTCCATCAAACTCAGAAAGATAGAGATGATGCTTTTTATGTTAGGGATGAAGTGCTAAAAATGAATGAATCTCTAAAAACTGAGTTAGAAAAGGAAAGAGAGATTATCAGAACTTGGACTAACTCTGGCAGAACAACTCAAAACTTGCTAAGTAGTGAAAACTGGAAAGAGGGCTTAGGTTATGGAGAGGAGAAGAATGATAAAGGAACTGTAGAAATTAAACCTGTTGTTGTTCAGCAAAAGCCAAAGTTAAAACCTGTTAAGTTTGTAGCAGTAAAGTCTGATAATGAGAAATCAGAAGTTGAAAAGGGGTTAACTTCTGACAAACTAAAACAGGGAAAGACAGCTGAAGTAAACATAGGTTTAATGACAAAGAAGCAGCTTAAGCATAAGCTGAAAGATGTTAAGAATGCAAACAAGGTAAAATCACCTAGGAAAAATAGGAATGGAAAAGAAGGTATGAATAAAAGTAATGATTATAAACCTGTTCCTAAAGCTCCTAGGAAAATGTGTCATAATTGTGGAAGTTCTAACCATCTGGCTTCTTTTTGCAGGAAGAATAAGAACATAAACTCCTTACCATCAAAGTCAGGAGTTAAGAGTCAGCTGTTAGATATAAGCCACAAAATCCTTGTTCTCATTGTGGTAGTTTATGGCATTCCATTTATACTTATAAGGAATATCATAGTTTGTACTATGATTATTATCAAATAAAACCTTCTTTAAAGAAAGTCTCCATTGTTCCTTCTAGTGTAAATTCTGATTCAAAGTCTGATAGTGTAAACTCTGATACGAAAAATGTTAACATAAACTCTGATGCTAAATCCGCTGCAAATGTTAACAAACTTGATAAGGCCAAAGGATCCAAGCAAGTCGAGGTCCTTAAAACTAATCATTAGTGGTCTTTGTGATTGCAGGGCAACAGGAAAAACATCCTGGTTCTGGACAGTGGATGTTCAGGACATATGACTGGAAATAAAGCCCTGCTATCAGACTTTGTGGAGAAAGCTGGCCCAAGTGTTTCTTATGGAGATGGCAACATTGGAAAAACATTGGGATATGGCAATATCAATCTTGGGAATGTCATCATTAAAGAAGTAGCTCTGGTCTCAGGACTTAAACACAATCTGCTGAGTATAAGTCAAATCTGTGACAGAGGTTATCATGTTGATTTCTTTGAAGAACACTGTGAAGTTGTAAGTAAATCTAAAGGCAAAGTTGTTCTGAAAGGATACAGGCGTGGTAAAATTTATGAAGCCAAACTTTCAACAAGTACTGATGGTTCTGCAATCTGTCTGATGAGTAGAGCATCAATTGAAGAAAGCTGGAATTGGCACAAGAAACTCTCTCATTTAAATTTCTACAATATAAATGAGTTGGTCAAGAAAGATCTTGTGAGAGGACTGCCAAAGTCAGTATTTGCTCCTGATGGCCTCTATGTTTCCTGTCAGAAGGCCAAACAAAGAAAATCCTCATTCAAGAGCAAGACTGAATCATCAATTCTTGAGCCTTATCACCTACTACATGTTGATCTATTTGGTCCAGTAAATGTCATGTCTATTGCAAAGAAGAAATATGCTATGGTCATAGTGGATGAGTTCACCAGATACACATGGGTGTATTTCTTGCACACAAAAAGTGAAACTGCATCTATCTTGATTGATCATGTCAAACAACTGGATAAATTGGTCAAAGATTCTGTAAAGATAATAAGGAGTGATAATGGCACTGAGTTCAAGAATTTGATAATGGAAGAGTTCTGCAAAAACCATGGAATTAAGCAGGAATTCTCTGCTCCTGGAACCCCACAACAAAATGGAGTTGTTGAAAGGAAGAATAGAACTCTCATTGAAGCTGCACGTACAATGCTTGAAGAAGCAAAGCTTCCAACCTATTTCTGGGCTGAAGCTGTGCAGACTACTTGTTTTACTCAAAATGTAACACTCATTAACAAGCAAGGAAAGACACCATATGAGATGGTGAAGAAAAAGAAGCCAAATCTGAAGTATTTTCATGTATTTGGATGCAAGTGTTTTGTTCTCAAGACTCATCCTGAACAGCTATCCAAATTTGATATAAAAGCTGATGAAGGAATCTTTGTTGGATATCCACTTTCCACAAAAGCCTTCAGAGTCTATAATATGAGAACAAGAGTGGTCATGGAATCTATCAATGTCTCTTTTGATGACAAGAAGATTACTGGACTTGAAGATTTTATTGATCATGATCAGCTGAGATTTGAAAATGAAGACTCAAATTTTGATACTGAAAATCCTGACAATCTAAGTCCTGATACTATAAACTCTGATGGATTAAACTCTGATGTTATTGAAACTGTGGTGACTACGCCAAAAGAAGATGCACCTATGCAGGGGGAGCATACTCAAGATCTTACCACATCTCAAGAAGTATCAGAACATATATCTGGCTCTTCAAGTTCTGATTCATCAAGTTCTGATAAGTCAAGTTCTGATAGTTCTGAAAATCTAAATTCTGAAGAATCCAACTCAGAGAGCATAGTTTCAGGGGGAGCATCAGAAAATGAAAATGAAGACAGCATGGATCATGGGGGAGCATCCAGTTCTAGAGAAAACCTTCCATCTGCAAGGAAGTGGACTAAATCACATACACCTGATTTGATAATTGGAAATCTTGATGCAGGTGTCAGAACTAGAACAGGTACTTTAAATGAATGTTTTTACAATTCTTTTCTTTCTCAGACTGAGCCAAAGAAAGTGGAAGAAGCTCTTCAAGATGCTGATTGGGTGCAAGCAATGCAGGAAGAGTTAAATGAATTTGAAAGAAACAAAGTCTGGACCCTAGTACCAAGACCAAAGAATAGATCTGTTGTTGGTACAAAGTGGGTATTCAGAAACAAAACTGACAGTGATGGTATAATTACAAGGAATAAGGCAAGGTTGGTTGTAAAAGGATATTCTCAACAGGAGGGAATTGATTATGATGAAACATTTGCACCAGTTGCTAGGTTAGAAGCCATAAGGATATTTTTGGCTTATGCTGCTCATAAAAAGTTTACTATCTTTCAAATGGATGTGAAAAGTGCTTTTCTCAATGGAGAATTGGAGGAGGAAGTATATGTTGAACAACCTCCAGGCTTTGTAGATTCCAAATATCCAGATTATGTCTACAGGCTAAATAAAGCACTTTATGGACTTAAGCAAGCTCCTAGAGCATGGTATGAGACTTTAGCTCAGTTTCTTCTGGAAAGTGGATTTAACAGAGGAACAATAGACAAAACACTGTTCTACCTCAACCATGAAAAGGACTTACTTCTGGTCCAGATTTATGTTGATGATATCATTTTTGGGTCTACAAATGACAGACTTTGCAAAAAGTTTGCCAAACTGATGCAGTTAAGGTATCAGATGAGTATGATGGGGGAACTTAGCTATTTTCTGGGCCTTCAAGTCAAGCAGAATGAAGAAGGCACTTTTATTTGTCAAACTAAGTACACCAGAAACTTGCTGAAGAAATTTAGAATGCAAGATTGTTCAAGTGCATCCACTCCCATGGCCACTGTAACAAAACTGGACAAGGATACTGGTAAATCAGTAGATATTACTGATTATAGAGGTATGATTGTCTCTCTACTCTATCTAACTGCTAGTAGACCTGATATCATGTATGATACCTGTCTTTGTGCAAGATTTCAAGCAGATCCAAGAGAACCTCACTTAACAGCTGTGAAAAGAATTTTCAAGTATCTTAAAGGAACAACTGATCTGGGATTGTGGTATCCCAGAGAATCAGATTTTAAACTAATAGGTTACTCAGATGCAGATTTTGCAGGTTGTAAAATTGACAGGAAAAGCACAAGTGGAAGCTGCCAATTTCTTGGAGGCAGATTGGTTTCTTGGTTTAGCAAGAAACAAAAGTCAATTTCCACATCAACTACAGAAGCAGAGTATATTGCTGCAAGAAGCTGTTGTGCACAGATTCTTTGGATGAAGAATCAGTTACTGGATTATGGGTTAACATATTTCAAAATCCCTATTTACTGTGATAATCAAAGTGTTATTGCTATGACAGGTAATCCAGTTCAACACTCTATGACAAAGCACATCAGCATCAGGTACCACTTCATCAGGGAACATGTGGATGAAGGTACAGTGGAATTGCACTTTGTTCCAACAGATCAACAACTAGCAGATATCTTCACAAAACCACTGTGTGAAGCTACTTTTACAAGATTGGTAAATGAACTTGGAATGATTTCAGGTTCTTTCTCTAAATCTGCTTAGTTTTGTTCTGATGCATCAGACTTTATGATCAGTATTTACAGAAATTACTCTCTTTGTGTATTCTGTGCTTAATTGAAAATTTGCTTAAGTACTGACTGTTGTCTGATGTAAGTTTCTAAATATGATAGTGATATGTCTGTTAATGTAACTACTCAATCCTATGAGGATACCTGTGCTAGATGCTAACCTAGTAGTCTTCAATAAACAAGGGATCCCATGTTAGAAGTAATTATTTCTGTGGAAATCTATTGACACAAGCAAATTCTGATATTGAGCTTAGTTGAGTTTACTTTGTCTATCTTATTACTAAGTCACAAACTAGAATAATGCTTCTCATCTGTTACGTTCTGATGCTAGTAAATCTGTTGAATGTACTAAGTGCTGATAAACCTCTCTTATCAAAAGAAAAAGAAAAGAATCAAGGATTAAAATTCAGGTACTCCTTTGAGATCTAGAGTACAAATGTGGAAGGAACGACCCAAGTGCATTGCTGGTATTAAGTAAATATGCATCAGAAAAGCAAAATATTTTCTTGGTGACTTTTCACACTCTATGATTACTGGAGAAATACTCTGATAATAGCATAAATTCTGCTAAGCAGTCGTGACTTACTTACACTGAGAAGCCACTGTAAAATGGAATTTAAGAAGATGCACAAAATTAGCACAAAATAGTTGAGGTGGACTCAAGCATGAACTCATTCAATAGTAGGTTTTAGAATAATGACAGGTTTTTGGTAAAGTTTTAGTTATGTCTTATTTCTAAGATATACTGAAGTGAATCAGACTTTACTCTTTGTCTGATATTTAGCTTAATGCACACAATAATCACTCCATATGAATGATGAAAATAACTGCGGTGATCTATGTTATTTTAGACGAACAGTTTCAGTGTCACATTGCACAAATTCTGAGGACAAGTTCTGATTGCACGTTCTAATGATTAAGTTCAGAAGAATCTATATCAGAATTTGTGTGAGGACTTACTAAGATAGGCATTCATTTTTCGAGTTAAGAAATCATGTTCTGATGACTGTTAAGTTCTGATATAAGTCTAAGTTCTGATATTAAATTCTGATTCTTTACTTGACTTATTTGTGGATAAAATTTAAAAATAGTCTCAGTTTAAACCAGAATATGTTGAAGTGGAAGATTAACAGTCACTATATTTAGGGATAGTGGTACTTGTACATGCACAGTCATTTTTTACTTGCTTCTTATGCGCATTAAACCATGTTTTCCCTTTCCAATGACTGTTTTTCTTTTTCTAAGTCCGGGGAGACGAGGTAGAATTCCTTGCGTCTCCTGGCATTCTTTTGAAAGGAATATGTCCTAAGTCCAATCATGTATTAGGATTTAGGAATAACTTTTTATGTAATTTGTTTTGATTTCATTGATATTAATAAAAGACTTGTTTTGTTTTTATTATGGGCTCTATCTATTTAAGTGTTTAAATAAGATATACCATAGTTTAGAGTAAAGCTTTTTATGGATTATGATGAGATCATAATAGTGAGACCTAAAAGATGATAACTCTAAACTTAAATAGTTCCTGATCATAGGATTACTAACTGGTAATTAATAATCCGCAAAGATCGGTACATACTATGCTTGCTTCATTATGAAGGATGTCTGTTCTCATAGATATTTGTGTAGTGACACTATAGCTAGTATGTAGGTGCTTATTATAGAATAAGTTCACTGAACATGACTCGCACAGCTGAACAACTGATGGAGTTCACTCACGTGTCAGCAGTTGTTCACATAGTGATAGTTGTACAAGTATCCTTAGACTTGAGGTCATCATAGTCATCTTGTGTACACTGAACTATGCTTTGGTTTAGTTCTTAGTCTCCAGGGACAATTATTAGGGCTCTACTGGGTATAGGAATTTGTACACGAAGATAGTGTATGATCAATAAAGGATCTACCCCTTCCAGTGAAGGAAGAGAGTGTTCAAGGCTGATCCACTTATGCTAGTTCAGGAATCTCTGGCCAGAGTGAATGAAATTAGAAAGGAGTTTCTAATTTGCATAGAACTAAGCATAGTAAATGGTAAGCAAGTGATTAAATTAGATAGGCTTAACACGAGATCCATGCCTTGTATTTAATCAGGACATTGTAGGGTAGAAGGAGTTTATTGTACGGTAACTATTCACTGAATAGGTTCTTGGTATTCTAAGTAGTGAATTCGTATTATCCGGATAGTCGCGATATGCTGAGAAGTATCCCTCACGATGTAGAATAAATATGAATAATTAATTAATCATATTTAATAAATTAGAGAATTTATATAAATAATGATAAAATAGTTTTATTATTATTTATTTCTACTACCGGCTTAATATTGAACCTACAGGGTCACACCATAAAAAGAGAATGATTTAATGGTGGAGGAATTAATTAATAATGGCTGATAATTATTTATTTATGAAATAAATAATTAATTGGCAAATTTAATAATTGATTAAATAAGATTTAATTGATTATAAATTAATTAAGAAAAGTTCTTAATATTATTAATTAAGAATTTAATTTTTGGAAATTAAATCAAGAGAGAGAATTATTTCTAAAGTGTTTAGAAAAAGGATTAATAATTAAAAGGTGTTTTAATTATTAATGAGAATAATAAATGGGTTAATAATAATAATATTTTATGGGAAAATTTCAGCTGAAAAATTTGCCTATAAATATACTATTATAAACCCTATTTTTATTCTAACCCGAACCCAAAAGTTTTTAGAAAACCTAATTCTCTCCACCTCCTCCTCCTCCTTAGCATCGTTTTCTTGGTGGATACCGGTGGAGTGCTTCACGTTTGAGGAGCAGCTGCTAAGGATCTCCGATCGTTGCTTTTGGATCGCTATTAAAGGTTAGTAATCGATTCATATGTTTTAATCACAATTTATATGCTTTTATTTGGATTTTATATGTGTAAAAGTGTTTTACCATGCCTCCGCTGCGATTAAAATCCAACAATGGTATCAGAGCATAGGTTGTATGCATATAGATCTATAGTAAAAATTTCAGAATTTTATGTGCTTGTATGAATTAATTATGATTTTTATAAGTTATATTATGGATTAATTATGTCTGATGAGAAATCGTTTCTCAGAATAATTTTGAATGTTGATCTGGGTTCTACAAGTGTTGTAGATCGTCTGGGTATTTTTCTTATAATTTTCTGATGTATAGATTTTTTATTATGAATTTTTGAAGATCTTGCAATTAAATTCGTAATTAAATAATCATATATATATATAAATTGTTAGTATGTATATATATACATCTGTTGAGAATACATCAGCATTCTGTTTGTTTGTATGCACGGAGATTAAAGTTGACAGGTACGGCGGCACAGAAATCCGTGCGAGAAAGAACAACTGACAAGCGCAGTTGTCGGCTGCTGCAAGAGAAGGGAAATGGGTGTCGCGCATTCCGGGAATGCGTTACACCATGTGGCGCATTCACGGAATGCGTTACACCTTTTAATGGCTTAAAAGGGTTGTAACGCATCACCGGAATGCGTTACAGGGCTTGTAACGCGTTCCTGTAATGCGTTACAGCCCGTCTGTTATTTTTAAATTTGATTTATGGGAGTTTAGTAACTCCGTTTTAGGCGTGCAATATATCGTTGGATTCGTTTTTCCGAGACGGATCTAATGGTGTGATCAAATTTTAGTTTATATAAAAGTTTTGAACTGTTTATATTTCCGAAAGTGTTTTAAAGCTGTTTTTAACTATTTTAATTGCTTTTAAATGCTTCATGTGATACATAGAGATGTATAATGCTTAGACCAATATGCTAGATGATGTAACATTCCTACCTTGATATTTATTCATGTTGATATATGTGATATATGCTTAGTTTATCATGCGATGATAGATTTAGGTGAACTTAAATGAACATAAGGCGTTTGTTAGACAACCTAGTGTAGTGAAATTGTTTCATAACCTTAATAATAATATTATGAATACAATCATGAGATTCTTGTGTTTATGAAACACGTAATTGAATATGAATTTTCGATATGAGAGAAAGGATGATTCTGTCAACAACAGATTTCTATCTGTAAGAAAGGGTTATTAAGTGACGCCTCTTGACAATGCTCCACCCGATCTGGGAATCATCTGATTATTGATTATTGATTTGAAATATTTAATTTAAAAGGAAGAATCTCTTTATAATATAATTATGATTATAACGTAATATAATCCCTCTAAAATTAAATAATATCAAGTAGTAATTGGCCAATGACACAACGGGCTTGTGTCGATCATAGCCTTCCAACATGATAGAAAAGTAGTTCTTATTTTTAAATCATTGTCGGTTCGTGCTACAGTCGAGGGCTTTGATTTCGAAATAAGAAATACTTTCTATTACATAGAGATGTGTACATTGAATAAGAATCTAAAGGTCGGTACGTGCCACAGTCGTGGGCCTTTGGGGACTGATTCAATTGTACGGAATGTTGGGTTAGACTTGACTTAGAATATTGAGTTTTTCGTGCCACAGCCGTGACTCAATTATTCAAGAGGCTAAAGTTTGATTAGGGAATAACATAAGATGTAATTGATAAGAGTTGTCTGCCTATTGAACATTACATGGCGGTTCGTGCTACAGCCGGGGTTGTTTAATGGAATGTAGGATCCCTATTACCACTAGCATTATGAATGCTTAATTTTTTCATGTAGGGGTTGAATAAATTAGATAAACTAATGGGAGCCACTTATGAATAAAGACCCGATTCATATAGTGTTTATCTCTAAGAATAGAACATTCATTATTCTCAATAATAAATGAAAATCCAGCCAAGTCTAACATGGGAATAGAAATAATATTCCTCACAATCGAGGGAACAAAATAACAATTATTTAAAACAATAGTCTTGCCCGTAGGCATATGTAAATGAAATGATTCTATATCTTCAACAACAACTCTTGCTCCATTTCCCATCAGTAGAATCACCTCCTCTTCCTCAAGAGTCCTACTTCTCCTTAGTCCCTGCAACAAATTGCAGATATGAGAACCACAGGCGGTATCTAATACCCAAGTAGAAATTTGATTTAATGACATATTCACTTCTATCATGAACATACCTGAATCAGAAGCGGTAGTCTCACTACCCTTCTTCTTCTTCAATTCTGCAAGGTAAACCTTGCAGTTCCTCTTCCAGTGCCCCACCTTGTTACAGTGAAAGCAAACAACTTTGCTCTTGGGGTCTTCAGCTTTTGGTGGAACCGGCATTTTCTCACCTACTTTCTTCTTCTTGGAAGGATTCCCCTTCCTTTTCTTAGGATTGGAACCTTCACCAATTAGAAGAACAGAACTCTTCTTAGGGGGAAAATTCGATTCCGCAGTCTTCAACATGTTGTGGAGTTCAGGCAGGCTGACATCCAACTTATTCATGTGAAAGTTCACAACAAACTGCGAGAACGAACTCGGAAGCGATTGCAAGACCAAGTCTTGGCTCAGCTCCCCATCCATGGCAAAACCAAGTTGTCCAAGACGTTCAATCAAATTGATCATCTTAAGTACATGGTCATTCACAGATGATCCCTCAGACATCCTACAACCGAACAGCTCATTCGATATCTCATATCGAGCTGTCCTCCCTGCCACATCATACAACTCTTGTAGATGCATGAGGATAGAGTGAGCATCCATATGCTCATGTTACTTCTGTAGCTCAATGTTCATGGAAGCTAGCATGATGCATTGAGCAACATTTGCATCATCTACCCACTTACGATACACAACATGTTCATCATTATGTGCATCACTAGCAGGTTCAGTAGGCTTAGGTGAGTCAATCACGTATTCCAGCTTCTCAATCCTGAGAATAATTCTCAAGTTTCGAAGCCAGTCAGCATAATTAGGACCAGTCAACTTGTGAGCATCCAGTATGCTCCTGAGTGATAGTGCAGAAGACATAATGTATATTGTAAATCTGTAAATAATAAACACATAACAACACTTAGCAAATATTCAATTTCATTACTAATAAAAGAAAAGGGATGATGAAAATCTCACTTTATTGTGGCACTGCAGTCTCCATTTAGTAGACATGGAGAGAGGGCTGCAAATTTGCTAGGAATGGTACACACAGATGTATGTGGACCAATGTCTACGCAAGCCATGGGTGGATTTTCATACTTCATTACTTTCATGGATAATAGATCTAGATTCGGATATGTGTTTGATGAAATACAAGTCTGAAGCCTTTGAAAAGTTCAAAGAGTATACGTATAAAGTGGAGAAATAAACCAAACATAGTATTATAATTCTTCGATTAGATCGAGGTGGTGAATACTTGAATGGAGAGTTTCTGGATTATCTCAAAGTAAATGGTATAGTCTCCCAGTGGACGCCTCCAGATTGGTATCTGAAAGGAGAAATCGAACTTTGTTAGACATAGTTCGGTCCATGATGAGCTATGCAAATCTTCCAGTATTCCTATGGGGTTATGCATTGGAAACCTCAGCATATTTACTGAATAAGGTGCCTTCCAAATCTGTTCCTCAAACTCCGTATGAGATATGGAAAGAAAGGAAACCGAGTCTTAAACACATTAAGATTTGGGGATGTCCAGCTTATGTCAAGAAAGTTGACCCAGATAAACTGGAATATCGATCCGTAAAATGTAGTTTTGTGGGATATCCTAAAGAGACCTTAGGGTATTACTTTTACACCGATCATCGGGTGTTTGTCTCCAAACATGCTACCTTCTTGGAAAAAGAGTTTATCCTTGAAGGAAACAGTGGCAGCAAAATTGAACTTGATGAAGTTCAAGAAGCACAAACTACTACGGATCAAGTGGAAACACCTGTTCTGACTGAATAACCTTCTGTGGAACAGCCCATTCGTAGGTCAGAGAGAGTGTCTCGCCAACCTGAGAGGTATTATGACCTTGTCATTGAGAATGACAATGAGTTGTCAATCATTGATGAAGATGACCCTAAGACCTATAATGAGGCTATGAGTAGTGTTGACTCAGAGAAATGGCATAGTGCCATGAAATCCGGAATAAAATCTATGTATACGGGATACAAAAGAATGATTAGAGCAGATGGCCAGGTGGAGACCTTTAAGGCCAGGCTTGTGGTAAAAGAATTCAAACAAAGGCAATGGATTGACTTTGATGAAACCTTTTACCAGTAGCCCTGTTATAATCAGTTCGGATTTTGCTTGCGAATGCTGCTTACTATGACTATGAGATCTGGCAAATAGCCAGATGGTTTTCTTTCCAAGAGAAATGAAAACCTAGTGTGTAAGCTGCTGCGAACCATATGTGGTTTAAAGCAAGCTTCTCATAGATGGAACATCCATTTTGATGAGACAATCAAAGAGTTTGGTTTTATGAAAAACGTAGATGAACCATGTGTCTACAAAAGGGTTAGTGGGAGCGCGATAACATTTCTTGTGTTGTATTGAAATAGAGTTGACACACATAATAACATAGCAGACCCACTCACAAAGCTACTTTATGAAAGTCACTTTGATCGTCATAAAGACTAGATGGGTATTAGATACCAGAGTGATTGGCTTTAGTACATGTGGGAGATTGAAAGGAATATGTCCTAAGTCCAATCATGTATTAGGATTTAGGAATAACTTTTTATATAATATGTTTTGATTTCATTGATATTAATAAAAGACTTGTTTTGTTTTTATTACGGGCTCTATCTATTTAAGTGTTTAAATAAGATATACCATAGTTTAGAGTAAAGCTTTTTATGGATTATGATGAGATCATAATAGTGAGACCTAAAAGATGATAACTCTAAACTTAAATAGTTCTTGATCATTGGATTACTAACTGGTAATTAATAATCCGCAAAGATCGGTACATACTATGCTTGCTTCATTATGAAGGATGTCTGTTCTCATAGACATTTGTGTGGTGACACTATAGCTAGTATGTAGGTGCTTATTATAGAATAAGTTCACTGAACATGACTCGCACAGCTGAACAACTGATGGAGTTCACTCACGTGTCAGCAGTTGTTCACATAGTGATAGTTGTACAAGTATCCTTAGACTTGAGGTCATCATAGTCATCTTGTGTACACTGAACTATGCTTTGGTTTAGTTCTTAGTCTCCAGGGATAATTATTAGGGCTC
This sequence comes from Apium graveolens, assembly GCF_009905375.1. Classification (NCBI taxonomy): domain Eukaryota; kingdom Viridiplantae; phylum Streptophyta; class Magnoliopsida; order Apiales; family Apiaceae; genus Apium; species Apium graveolens. The sequence goes on along the minus strand of NC_133652.1, from coordinate 241,418,815 downwards.
TACTGGGTATAGGAATTTGTACACGAAGATAGTGTATGATCAATAAAGGATCTACCCCTTCCAGTGAAGGAAGAGAATGTTCAAGGCTGATCCACTTATGCTAGTTCAGGAATCTCTGGCCAGAGTGAATGAAATTAGAAAGGAGTTTCTAATTTGCATAGATATAAGCATAGTAAATGGTAAGCAAGTGATTAAATTAGATAGGCTTGACACGAGATCCATGCCTTGTATTTAATCAGGACATTGTAGGGTAGAAGGACTTAATTGTACGGTAACTATTCACTGAATAGGTTCTTGGTATTCTAAGCAGTGAATTCGTATTATCCGGATAGTCGCGATATGCTGAGAAGTATCCCTCACGATGTAGAATAAATATGATTAATTAATTAATCATATTTAATAAATTAGAGAATTTATATAAATAATGATAAAATAGTTTTATTATTATTTATTTCTAATACCGGCTTAATATTGAACCTACAGGGTCACACCATAAAAAGAGAATGATTTAATGGTGCAGGAATTAATTAATAATGGCTGATAATTATTTATTTATGAAATAAATAATTAATTGGCAAATTTAATAATTGATTAAATGAGATTTAATTGATTATAAATTAATTAAGAAAAGTTCTTAATATTATTAATTAAGAATTTAATTTTTGGAAATTAAATCAAGAGAGAGAATTATTTCTAAAGTGTTTAGAAAAAGGATTAATAATTAAAAGGTGTTTTAATTATTAATGAGAATAATAAATGGGTTAATAATAATAATATTTTATGGAAAAATTTCAGCTGAAAATTTTGCCTATAAATATACTATTATAAACCCTATTTTTATTCTAACCCGAACCCAAAAGTTTTTAGAAAACCTAATTCTCTCCACCTCCTCCTCCTTCGCATCGTTTTCTTGGTGGATATCGGTGGAGTGCTTCACGTTTGAGGAGCAGCTGCTAAGGATCTCCGATCGTTGCTTTTGGCTCGCTATTAAAGGTTAGTAATCGATTCATATGTTTTAATCATGATTTATATGCTTTTATTTGGATTTTATATGTGTAAAAGTGTTTTACCATGCCTCTGCTGCGATTAAAATCCAACATCTTTTACCTATAAAAACAACCACTTCACATCAGTCTTCACATCAACTTATTATCACAAACTCACCTTCATTTTCTTTATATCAAAAACACCATGGTCAATTACAATATGTTTTTGAACTATGAAACATTTAACATGGAGCTGAGCTGTGAAGCCTGGCAGCAGGAATGGCACGTCATTGCCATTCCTGATGAGATATGGGACTCAGTTCCCCAAAAGGTACTCACCCACCTCCTGTTCTTCTACATGGATTACCATCGCCATCTGGAGCGATTGGAGGAGGAAAGGCTGGAAGCTCTCCGCCAGCAAGAGCGAATCATACGACTCGCTATTCTGTTTGTCGAGAGTAGGAAGAAGAAATGATTTATTTTCTTCTTCCTGTTTTTCTTCATCGTCAGCCTTGCCCTGATTCTTGAGCTAGGACTAAGGCTATTGATGTTAGGTTTAGCAGCTTAGGACAATCTTGTAAAAGTTCTGATGTAATTTAAATTTCATAAATGTATTCTCTCAATATATTAATGAAATTTAAATTACATCAGAACTTTTACAAGATTGTCCTAAGCTGCTAAACCTAACATCAATAGCCTTAGTCCTAGCTCTCAATATATTAATGAAATTTCTTTTTTTGCAAGTTCTTGTCTCTGAGACGTTCTGAAATGCATTGATAAATCCTGATAAATATTCATATTCTGATGACCATTATAATTTAAATTTAAATTAAGTTCTGATTTTACGTTATCAGTACTTGTTCCCTTGATTTATTTTGGTCATTCTCACTCGAATTGTTTTTTCAGAATATTGGTGTTGCAGTGAAAAATAATTGAATAAGTGGAAACAGTTTCAATTTTGAATTAAAACTGACTTACCTTGATTAATGGAATTACTGGGCAAGTGGAACGGTTTTTCCTTGAAAAACTGCAAGTGGGTAAGTAATGATTATTGTTTTCCCGTGCCCATTAACTATTCATAATTACTGCATGTCTAACAGGTGTCCAACGGTTACATTTTTTTAAAAAAAGTATAAGTAAGACAGAGAGAGGATTTTCTAATCTTTTATTCACTTTTATACTTTATCTCTCTATTTGCTTTTACTCACTTTCTACTCCTGACGTTGGTTTTTTATTTAGACATTTAATCAAACACCTAACAGGCACTCTTCAATCTCGATTATTTTCATGGCACCTAAGGATTTGATCATTGATGGAGCTAAATTTGTTCCAAATAACTATGCTGCAATTCTTGATAATGCTGAAGCTCCGTCTGAGTTGCATTTTGTGCAAGATCTTCTTGCACATAGTGAAATCGGGTATGCATTGACCCAACCTTCAACCTTTTCAAGCCAACAAGTTCTGACATTTTGGAGGACTGGAAACTTTGATAATGGTGGTCAAAATGGTACCCCTAGTATTGTTTTCAAAATGGATGATTCTACACATGTGGTAACTCCTGGTACAATTCGTAAGGCCCTACATCTACCAGAAGAATGTACTTTTTCAACCCCAGAGGAATCAGCTCTTCAGGAGCTAATGGCCAGTTTGGGGTATGAGCAGAGTTTGGCAAAGCTTGGGAAGTTGAAACGGGCTCATATCAGGAGGGAATGGAGCTTCTTCTTCGACTGCATCACTAAAGCTTTTGGGAATAAGTGTTCAAATTTTGATGCCATCCCTATAATGAGTTAGCACATCGGGTATGCTATCATTAACCAAACTCATTTTGATTTTGCAACTGCTGTGATAGGTTTTATTGGGGATAGGATGACAGAGGATAGGAATGTTGTCTACTTTGCTAGATTCTGTCAGCTTATATATACTTTTTGTACTGATGAACCTCAGTTAGCCAGTACCTTAACTCCACCTTTCAAAGTTGCAAAATGATACTTTAATGACCTGGTAAATGCTGACACTAAGAAACCAGTGGTTAGATCTTTACAGATTCCTTAGTCTGTAAAACAGATCTTAGTAAATACTGATCCTGATACCTACAGATCTGTTTATCCAGATGTCCAAACAACCACCACATCTCAAACACCACAACAATCATCAACACATACCACTCATTCTACTCAACCTACCCTCAGACAATATCTCAAATCATATCTCACCACTTCACAGAAAGTTCAATCTTCATCCTCAGGACCTACTGTGAAGCCCTCATCCTCCAAGCCAAAGAGGACAAAGACTGTTCCTCAAACACCTCAGAAGAGAAGGAGGATTGCTTTGAGAGATGAATCAGACAGTGAGGTGTTTCTACATCAGAACCTGTTGTCAAAGAAGCTGAGAAAGTTCCTTCTCATAAGGATTCTGGAATTGGGGGATCTAAGCTTCTCAAAAGACTTAGAAGAATGACTGTTGCTGAAACTCCCAAGGAATCCATATCTTCAAAGAGATACAAGAAACAGAGGGCAAAAAGGCCAGTTTCAGATGATGAGGAAGCAGCAGCTAAGGAAGGAGATCAGGAATCTCTGATCTCATAAGAACCAGAATCTACTAAAGCCACTGCTTCTCCATTAACTCCAACTAAGGAAGCTGCTACTGAGAAGACCAACACATCATATGTGTCCCCTAAGACTGTATCTCCTGTTAATACAGGCACAAGTGCTGATATTGATATCCAGACCTTGGTTGTGCCTGAAGTAATTTACATAGAAGCTCCAACAACAACTAATCCATCAACAACACCTGTTACTGATGCTGCTCAAACTCCAGAATTATCTACTACACCTTCTCTGCATCTAGATGCTGATGATCAGAATATAGGCGAGCATCAGGATATGGCTATTGATCAGAACTTGGAACCAGATCAGCAATTAGAGGATGCTGCTGAAGCCTCCATTGCTACTCATACTGTTGTTTTATCAGAAGATACTGATTCTGTAAGTTCTGAAGCTGTAAATGCTGGAGATACTGGTGATGTTGCTCCAAATGCAGATGCTGATGAAGCAGGTCCTTCAGGAAATGCCCCTAAACAAACTGTTCTTAAATCTGAACTTGTTCAGAAGTTTGTTACAAGAGAAGCACCAGTGCCTTGGAGTGAAACTCCTGCAGGACAGGAGTGGACTAAGGAATGGAACTCAGTTACCTGTGCTCCAACTGCACAGCATATGGATGAGCACTTGACAAAAGCTGATGAAATGTTAAATACTGATGATTTCAAAACACAGCTTAGAGTCACTGCATTGAGTACTAAACATTTACAAGGTCTCCATTCAACTACTCATGCAGAGTTACATCATCTTAGGGAAGAACTAATGAAGCAAGAACAAGTTCAAAAGATTGATAAGAAAAAGTTCTTCCAACCTACCTTTGAAAGAGTTGCTTATATTGAGAAGACTCAAGAGAACCAACAAGCTCAGATTGATGATATTCTAAAAAATCAAGCTTCTCAGCAATCTTAACTTAATGAAATCCAAGCCTCAGTGGAATTGCTTGTCTCTCTTCTCTTACCTGCTGATGCCAAAAAGGGGGAGAAAGTAATTAAGTCCAAATACAAAACTGATAAGTCACTGCAAGGGAAGGATGATGAAAAGGATGATGAAGGAAACCCTGGAATGGGTAGAGGTCATAGTCAAGGTAGAGGTCTCTCATCAAGAAAAGCTGAAATCACAAGTCACAGGACAAGTTCTGATACTGGAAAAATAATTAGTTCTGCTACTGGTAAAAGGATAAGTTCTGATGAACTTTTAGATCTTGATGAAGAAATGTCAAGACAGTTATTTCTTCAGGAAAATCCAGGAATGGACTTAGAGAGTTTAATGGAAGAAGAAGCCAGACTTAAATCAGAAAAAGTCACATCTAAATCTGAAGCTTCTGGTAAAAAGACACTTCCAAAACTCAAAGGCATTGTGATAAAAGAAAGGACAAATACTGAAGCAACATTGGCTAAATCACAACCGCAGATAGATCCAAGATCCAAGGGTAAAGAAAAAGTTGGTGAAACTATCAAGGTTTATGTGCCTCCTGAGAATGAAGAAATCACTGATGAAAAGGATGATCTTGCTCTGACTTCAAGAAAAGTTTTTAAGACAACCTCTGACATGGCTCAAGTTGTTCAGAGTCAAGAGACAGTAAGTTCTGATATTCCGAAGAAGCAAGTAACCTCTGACATAGCTCAAGTTAACTTGATATCAGAAGATAAATCAAAGAAACTCCTACCAGGATTCACTAAAGCAAAATAGACTCAACCTTTGAAGACTGCTGCAAGTGGTTTTGAAGCAAGAGTAGTTACTGGAAAGGAAGCAAGAGATAAAACTGGATTGGGAAGTGCTGATAAAAGAAGAATACAGAACACTACCAATGATCCAACTTCCTTGAGTGAACTAGGTATTGGAGCAACTCCTGAGAGATTGAATCAACTGGAATCTGTACAGATTGTTTACCATACCTACTTGAAAGAACACATCTTGTTATACTTCATGACAGATGGTAGGGTTTATCATATAAGGCAAAATGCCATTCCGTTGAAGTATTTTGAAGAACTAGAGCATGTACTATTTTTACTTCAAGTGAATGACAGATAAACAGAAAGTGCTATAAACTATTTGAAGGATCAGATTCAGAGACAGAAAAGACTTTATTCTGTTAAGTCTGACAGCACATATCTTCCAAAGTACAGAGATCACAAGGGTGATATAGTTGAAATGAAGCCCAACACTGCTAATATTATAACTACCTTTCTGGGTTACAGGGCTGTGGAATTCAATCTTGAGTCTGATAAGGCATATTTGATCAGACTGGATCAGGATATAAGAAAAGCTAAGATTAATGATCTCAGGGCTGCAATCTTTCAAATTGGTGAAGATACTGCAGAGCTTAAAGATGCTAAAAGGAGGATGATTGATTAACTTAGATATGCTGAAAAATGTTTGTTGAAGAACTATCTCAGAACAACTCCTGACATCAGAGAGATCAGAAGATGAAGCCAAGTCAAGATCTACAGCTGATTAAATTCTGATATTTGTACAGACTGAAGCTGTTATCAGAAGTTAAAGATTAGTAAAGCTTTAAGGACTGTAAGTTGTAGTTATCTAGTCTAATTCTCATACATTTGTACTTAATGTTTTTGACATCATCAAATATCTGTTAAACTTGTATATTATGCTAATTTACAAGTTGGGGGAGATTGTTAGATATATTTGATAATGTCATGGCTAATATGATTTATGTTTAGTTTTCAGATCTTATTTAAACAGGATAAATCAGTACTTACTGGAAGTCAGGACTTAAGGATATCAGCACTTATATTATCAGGAGATAATCATCAGAAGATGGATATCAGAACTTAAGTACTGAAGGATGTTCAGATAAGGACAACAGCTGATTAAAGGAAAGAAGATCGAGATAAACATAAGAAGGGATATGCATGAAGAAGGAATTCTATGAAGAATAGAATGCTTGGAAGAAAAGATATCTGATTGATATATTTTAGGAAGCAGAATTATATTCCATATCAATTAGCGATTATCTTGTAACTGTGTAGTATATAAACATAGACATAGGGTTTACACTATAAGTGTTATCATATTTGAGAAGATTATTAATTGTAACCCTAGCAGCTCTCGTGATATTTGTTCATCACTGAGAGGTAACAGTTCCATACTGTAACAGAGTTTATTGTTTCAATAAAGTTTGTTTTCTGTTACTTGAGTTATTAAAAGTTCGATTTGATTGTACTTTACACTGTATTCACCCCCTCTACAGTGTGTGTGACCTAACAGTTGACAAAGGATTGGAAGATCAATTTCCTAAGGTACCCACATCATCTACAATTCAAGCATCAAAGCCCTCTGTGGTATTTGAAGATATAAGGGTGGTGGATCCCTACAGGAATATTCATGGTGAACCTATTGTGCCCAAGGATGAGCCAATAGAGTGGGATAACATACCAATTCCTAACTTCAGCTTACCAATCCTTAGCAAGCCAAAAAGGACAAAGTCAAGGGCAGTCAAGAAAGTGAAGCTGTCACCTCTCAAATCCAAATCAGTAGTTAAAGCTCAACCCAAAGTCAACAGGAAGACTACTTGTACTTGTGTGACATCAAAGAATTTTCAGATCTAAATCTTTATCTGGATGAACTGGATGAAGTGAGGGGAATTGATGCATACAGGAACCTACCTGAAAGGTTAGTGTTCAAGTACAAAGGAGGAAGGGAGATTCAGTGGCCACTTCACAGGATTCTTCAAGAAAGCCAAGCTGTACTGATTAAAGTTTATTCATCCTTCAAGAAGAACTTTGGGTTCAATGTAACTGCAAGAAGACTAGTATTGAAGAAGATTGAAGAACTAAGGAGTATTAGAGCTAAAGATGCACTCCCAAATACTCTAATCATCCCATACACAGGGAGAAGAGTGCATCTAAGGCCCTACTGGCTGATGGAGTTCATAGATGACAAAGGTGTGAGAAGATTCTTCAGGTTAGAAGACCAATTGAGTATCTCTAGCAATGAGACTCTCTTGGAAATACAAGAAAAGCTAGATCTCTCAGAATCTGATGAACTGGAATTCCATAGGCAACTCCAAAATCAGATTGATCAAAACAACAAAAATCTTGGAAGAAGATCCAGACCTTCAAGAAACTAGAAAAATCTGCTCAGGCTAGAGGAGTATCTTGAAAATGACTGTGTGCCAAACCTTGTACATTTTGATTATTTGAAGCACTTTCAGTATTATCTGCTTATCTTTAAAGCTGTATGTTTAGGATGTTTTGTTATCATCAAGTATCTCTTAATTTATGGCTACAATTCCAGTAGACATAAATTGGGGGAGATTGTTGTGCATATGTTGTGTACTTGATGATTTCATAAACAAAACATCTAAGTAGATTTTACTTAGTGAAATAATGTAGCACTCGACGGATAAGAATTATAGTCCCGACGGATAACTCATTATAGTCCTGAAGGATGTTAACTTATTATCCATCGAGTGAGTAGCTTATGTAATACTAAGTCTGTAACACAGTTCTGTATACATCTTTGTATAGATTCTGTAGTAGCCTATAAGTCATGTTGACTTTAACTAGATATGCAGAATAGGTTGATTAATTGAATATAAATGATGTCTTATAATTCTGCATAAGTGAAATGAAGTCAAGTGCCAAAATAGCTACCGACGGATGATTAACAAAGCCATCGACGGATGATCAAATGACTATCAACGGATGTTTAGTATAGCAGTCGACGGATGATCAATGAAGCCATCAACGGATGTTCAGAAAGTCGACGAATGATCATATATCCAACGGATGTTCATAAAATCCAACGGATGATCATATAAAGAATTCAAACAGCAGTTGAACTGTGAAAGCTGAGCACAGCCGTCGAGATGTATGCAAATCTACTGTGGAAGCCCATTAACTGGGTAAGAGAGGACGAAAAGTAGCAAAGCTTAAGACTGATAGTTTTTATATTTATTTAGTCCTTTTGACTTTGTAATCTTGGTAATATATAAACCAAGAACGTAGCAAATAAAAAGAGTGAGTTGAGAAACAAAAACAGAGAAATCTTTGTAAGCAGAATCATTAGCATTTCCCTGTATTCTCAGCAGTTCAATTTGTAAGCAGCTGTGAGCATTCTTGCACACAGAGTCCTCTCGATATATAATATATATCTCTGGTGGAATTGTTTAAATCCACCAGAAAGTTTTTAAAGACTCTTGTTTTTAATTACTTTTGTTTTGATTCAATAAAGTTTCTATTCCGCATTGTGCTAATCAAAACACTTATATCTATATTCGAGTTGAACATTTTTATTTCGAGAAAAAGGTTCAAGAATTCCATTCAACCCCCCTTCTGTAATTCTTGCTATATTCTTAAGGGACTAACAAAGGATGATTCTGTCAAAAGCAGATTTCGATCTGTAAGAAAGGGGTATTAAGTGACGCCTCTTGACAATGCTTCCCACGATCTGGGAATCATCTGATTATCGATTATTGATTTGAAATATTTAATTTAAAAGGAAGAATCTATTTATAATATGATTATGATTATAACATAATATAATCCCTCTAAAATTAAATAATATCAAGTAGTAATTGGCCAATGACACAACGAGCTTGTGTTGGTCATAGCCTTCCAACATGGTAGAAAGTAGTTCTTATTTTTAAATCATTGTCGTTTCATGCTACAGCCGAGGGCTTTGATTTCGAAATAAGAAATACTTGTCTATTACATAGAGATGTGTACATTGAATTAGAATCTAAAGGTCATTACGTGCTGCAGCCGTGGGCCGTTGGAGACTGATTCAATTGTACGAAATGTTGGATTAGACTTGACTTAGATTATTGAGCCTGTCGTGCTACAGTCGTGACTCAATTATTCAAGAGGCTAAAGTTTTATTAGGGAATAACATAAGATGTAATTGACAAGGGTTGTCTGCCTATTGAACATCACATAACATTTCGTGCTACAGCCGAGGTTGTGTGATGGAATGTAGGATCCATATTCCACTAGCATTATGAATGCTTAATTTTTCACTTAGGGGGTTGTATAAATTAAATTAACTAGTGGGAGCCACTTATGAATAAAGACCCGATTCATATAGTGTTTTGAAATGAAATTGAATATTTGCTAAGTGTTGTTATGTGTTCATCATTTATAGATTTACTATATACGTTATGTCTTCTACACTATCACTCCGGAGTATACTAGATGCTCATAAGTAAACTAGTCATAATTTTGCTGACTGGCTTCAAAACTTGAGAATTGTTCTCAGGGTGGAGAAGCTGGAATATGTGCTTGACTCACCTAAGCCTACTGAACCTGCTAATGATGCACATAATGATGAACATGTTGTGTATCGTAAGTGGATAGATGATGCAAATGTTGCTCAATGCATCATGCTAGCTTATATGAACATTGAGCTACAGAAGCAGCATGAGCATATGGATGCTCACACTATCCTTATGCATCTACAAGAGTTATATGATGTGGCAGGGAGGACAGCTCGATATGAGATATCGAAGGAGCTGTTCGGTTGTAGGATGTCTGAGGGATCATCTGTGAATGACCATGTACTAAAGATGATCAATTTGATTGAACGTCTTGGACAACTTGGTTTTGCCATGAATGGGGAGCTGAGCCAAGACTTGGTCTTGCAATCACTTCCGGGTTTATTTTCGCAGTTTGTTGTGAACTTTCACATGAATAAGCTGGATGTCAGCCTGGCTGAACTCCACAACATGATGAAGACTGCGGAATAAAATTTCCCCCCTAAGAAGAGCTTTGTTCTTCTAATTGGTGAAGGTTCCAATCCTAAGAAAAGGAAGAAGAACCCTTCCAAGAAGAAGAAAGTAGGTGAGAAAAAGCCGATTCCACCAAAAGCTAAAGACCCCAAGAGCAAAGCTGTTTGCTTCCACTGTAATAAGGCGGGGCACTGGAAGAGGAACTGGTTTACCTTGCAAAATTGAAGAAGAAGAAGAAGAAGGGTAGTGAGACTACCGCTTCTGCTTCAGGTATGTTCATGATTGAAGTGAATATGTCATTAAATCAAATTTATACTTGGGTATTAGATACCGCCTGTGGTTCTGATATTTGCAATTCGTTGCAGGGACTAAGGAGAAGTAGGACTCTTGAGGAAGAGGAGGTAATTCTACGGATGGGAAATGGAGCAAGAGTTGTTGCTGAAGCTGTAGGATCATTTCATTTACATCTGCCTACGGGCAAGACTATTGTTTTAAATAATTGTTATTTTGTTCCCTCGATTGTGAGGAATATTATTTCTATTCCCATGTTAGACTTGGCTGGATTTTCGTTTGTTATTCAGAATAATAAATGTTCAATTCTGAGAGATAACGTTCTTTATGGAAGTGGTATTTTAAATAATGGTCTGTATGTATGTGACGTAGAGCATGATTTACTACAAATTGAACATACTAATAAAAGAAAAAGGGATGATGAAAATCTCACCTTTTTGTTGTACTGCAGACTTGGTCATATTAGTGAAAATAGACTGCGGACATTGCATAAGGAAGGGTTACTTGACCCCTTTGATTTTGAATCATATCCTACATGTGAGTCTTGTCTATTGGGTAAAATGACCAAATCTCCATTTAGTGGATATGGAGAGAGGGCTGCAGATTTGCTAGGATTGGTACACACAGATGTATGTGGACCAATGTCTATGCAAGCCATGGGTGGATTTTCATACTTCATTACTTTCATAGATGATCGATCTAGATTCGGATATGTGTATTTGATGAAACATAAGTCTGAAGCCTTTGAAAAGTTCAAAGAATATAAGCATGAAGTGGAGAAACAAACCAAACATAGTATTATAAGTCTTCGACCAGATCGAGGTGGTGAATACTTGAATGGAGAGTTTCTAGATTATCTCAAAGAAAATGGTATAGTCTCCTAGTGGACTCCTCCATATACTCCACAGTTGAATGGGGTATCTGAAAGGAGAAATCGAACTTTGTTAGACATGGTTCGGTCCATGATGAGCTATGCGAATCTTCCAGTATTCCTGTGGGGTTATGCATTGGAAACCTCAGCATATTTACTGAATAAGGTGCCTTTCAAATTTGTTCCTCAAACTCCATATGAGTTATGGAAAGAAAGGAAACCGAGTCTTAAACACGTTAAGATTTGGGGATGTCCAGCTTATGTCAAGAAAGTTGACCCAGATAAGCTGGAATCTCGATCCGTAAAATGTAGTTTTGTGGGATATCCTAAAGAGACTTTAGGGTATTACTTTTACACCGATCATAGGGTGTTTGTCTCCAGACATGCTACCTTCTTGGAAAAGCAGTTTATCCTTGAAGGAAATAGTGGGAGCAAAATTGAACTTGATGAAGTTCAAGAAGCACAAACTACTACGGTTCAAGTGGAAACACCTGTTCAGACTGAACAACCTTCTGTGGAATAGCCCATTCATAGGTCAGGGAGAGTGTCTCGCCAACCTGAGAGGTATTATGGCCTTGTCATTGAGAATGACTGTAACACCCCCAGATCCGGGGTCGGGGATCCGGGTCGTCACGAGTTCCACTTCCCTTAACAACACCCAATCTCATTAAACAATCAACTACTCTTTACTGTGACCCCGCAATATACACACACACCACAAGTTATAGTCTCAGAGATGAATATCAAAAAAAAATAATCACAAGTCGTTTTATTCCACAATTAAGTCAATACACCTTAAAAAGGTTTCTGATTAAATTTACATTTCTTTGCCATTATTACAATTCATAATATACATAAGTCTAGTACATTACTAGTTGAAAACTTCGCCTATTGGTAATTTCTACCTCAGCTACAGCGGCCTGAACGCTTCCGGAAAGCTGCGGAACGTTTCCTATCCGCTTGCGAATTGGGAGCTTGGTCCTGTTCATCTTATCTATCTGATGTTGTGTGATGAAAGAAGAAAGCAAGGGTGAGCAGCAAGCCCACCAAAATAATATGTATAATGATTTACAATATATGAGCCTACTCATAATACTCATGAAAGTCTTGGTCAAAAGAAATGAACCAAGTTTGATATCTTAATGCGATGAAGTCGCAAAATATTCAGTATATATATACATATATACTTTTCAAAATATTGGAAGTCCTCTTCCATGCATAATATGCACCAAGTCCCAGTGTATAACTGTATAAGAAAAATATCGTTGCAAGGTAATCTCATATATCTAACCTTGTCTCAACGTTTTTTTTTTTTTCTGAAAATCTTTGCCATGCGTAAGACAATTATTAATTAGATATAAGTTTAAAAGATGAAGTTACAAGATACTCCAATATACTTATATCTTTCCCAAATACTACTTGAACTACCACCGTTCAAGTTATAATTAGCTTCAAAAGTTCATCACATAGATGAGACTATAAGACAAGATTTGAATAGATTAAATCTTTAAAATATTATCAAAATAAAATGAAGTTACGAGATACTTCATTTGATGTAAACATCATTTTGAAAACTTGACCCTGCCAACACTCAACAATCGCCCAACCGTAGCCTTTCTATCGAAGTGCTCTGGGTAGTGTTGCAGAAATATCCAATTGGATGATGAACTCATTACGGGAGTTTGCCGCGCCAGGAAGACCACTTACGATGATCAGTCGTAGTAGTGCAACCCCACCATTTTCTACATGTAGAGGAGAACCTGTCGGATTTACTTGTCAACCGAACACTGAACTCCTAAGGAATGGACCGCCTTAGCGGAACTTCCAGGCCATTTGGGCCAATATAATAAGGCTGGGCCGGCGCTACTCGGCCACTTACGCCACTCCTAGTTCAGATGAAATCCATGACTCTGAAACGTAAAGCTCGTTTCCCCCTTTCCCCAAGTAGAAACTTGTTGATACGGCTCCACCAAGAAGTCGTATCTAGTTGGAAAGGAAAACTCACCAATATTTCCCAGGCGATGCCTGTTAATGGATTAACTTGTTCCAAGAATTTTACTTCCCGAATATTGGGTAAGTAATCAAAAACTCTTTTACCAAGACAGCAACCTTATTGCGAATATAAAACACACCACCGAGCCGGATCCCCCATGTTTTGAGCGAGTATTTAAATCCCCTTTTTAAAAGGAAGATCTTAAATATAAAAATAGTTTTGGGATTCGCTCTAACTTTTGAAAATCATTTTAAAGACTCGAAAACACTTTAAAGAGTGTTTGGAGTAAAACTGATTTAATGAAGTAAATCAGTCCCCAGAATATTTAGAAAATGTCTGAATATTATTATTTAAATAATATTCCCATAAAAATAATCTTTATAAAATAATTGAAGTAGAAGTATTAAAACTTATACTTGAAATGAATAGCAAATAATCAAAGATATACTTATACGAAAGTAATATCTTTATTTGAATAATCAAAAATAAGTTTGATTATCGACACCTTATTCTTTAATAAAATAAAGAATATATTTCAGCAATTAATCGGAGTCATAGATCCTCAAATGAATATTCAAATAATATTCAATAAATAAAATACGCTGAGTCATAATACCTCGAATGAATATTATAAATAATATTCATTAAATAAAATAAAGGAGTCATACATCCTCAAATGAATATTCAAATAATATTCATAAATAATATAAAAGAGTCATAAGCCCTTGAATAATATTCGAAATAATATTCAATAATAAAATAAAGTTTAAAGTTATCGAATAAACCTTATTCGATTAATAGTTTGGAAAACTATAACCATATATATATATATATAAATATATATATATATATATATATCCATATCCATATATACAAGATTACTCGGGATCCTCGACTCCCGGTTTTAGAAAATATTTTCACCTTTGGGTCCCTATACTAAGGGTATATGCAAGATACAACTATCCTCTAGCATAGGTATTATCAAATAAACCAACAGATATATATCTCAAGAATGTAAAACAGGCATGCATATATACCATATCACATGCTACAATATATCGCAACATTTGCTAAATAACAATCATGCAATATCACAAGATAATGCATATACATACATTTACATCACAACAACAGTGTATCGGATAGAATACTTGCCTGAGCGACTTGGGGTGATAAAAGGCTCGGGACGAGTCTGGTAACCTATAAACAACAAGTAAGTTGGAATTAAACCAAAATCACTTGTAAATCTATACTTTAACTAACTTAGACTCTAATGCTAGTTTTACGCTCACCGATTCGCTTAAGTCACTCGGGTACCCTCGGCTCCACCATTTTTAATAACTTGACCTTTACGAGTTTTAACGCGATTCCTTCGCGAATGACTTACCAACTGCCTAACACACTTACCATAAATGTTTCATACATTAATTAACCCTTTTTGGTCTTTAACCTACATTCCAAAATAAGGCGAGGGAAAAAGTTTCGTTCGCGAAACGCCGTTACTTGAAACGGTCGTTTCTCCTAAACCGTAAATCGGAATCGAACGAACTACATATCAAAACGAAGCTCGTAACATGAGCTATCTAAACATGGCAGTGGTCACAATCTAGCAGGGGGTTCTCGGGTCCTAATGCTATGCACAAAAACAGTCCAAAGAAAATCGGACATTACGACGGCTATGTTTACGCGATTACCCAATTTTAAACAACTCCAAATCATCTCACAATCAACCCACAATCACAACCCGATTCAACCTCAAATCCAAGATACAACCAACATCCATCCTTATCACATCATAACAATCCCAAACAATTCAATATTACTCATTCATACATATGCTTAACCTAACTTTAATCATGCTTTAAGTTTCTTTAAATCAAAACCACTAAATTATCATTTCATTTCACCACCATTCCAAATCTCAACTCTAAACATAACAACAAGATACCATAACATCTTACTCATCAAAATCACTTTATAATATATAAGAACCTAGGGTTTGAAAGTGGTATACCTTCCTTGGAGAGTGGAGAATCAAGAGGATGGCTTGGAATCACCTTTAAAGCCCTTAACCAAGCTTAATCTAAACAAAACTTCAAGAACACAAATTTTAGTTCTTGAAAACACTATTCACCATCTTCTTTGATGATTTATAGAAAAAGATTGGCTTGGAATTAGAAGCTTAAACTTATAGGAAGTATGTAACTTAACTAGGAGAAGCTAGGATAATTACCTTGGAAAATAACAAGTGGAGGAGCTTGGACTTTCAAAATTTAAGAAAAGAACCCGAGAGGTTTATGAAGAAGAAGAGAGAATTTTGTGTTTTGCCTTGTCTTGATCTTTTGGTTGGTTGATTTGGTTTTGTTTTTGATTTAGTAAAGTACCTTCTTGCCCTTGGATTTGTGTGGTTACAAAGCCACCACACCTCCTCCTTCCCATGTCATGCTTATCTCATCCACATGATGTCATCCTTCCTTCCTTGTCTTCTTTCTATTGGTTGGATGACATCGTTCCCATTAATCCCTTTGATTAACTTCCTAATCGTTTGCCTAATGACCGCTGATCTGCTATACGGTTCGCTTAACTTTCGTTCTCGTTTATCGTTTGAAGGATCATACCCGGGATCTTATTACTTAGGTTCCCTTAACCTTTCTCAATACATTGTATTCCTTTTATGATCCTCTCTTATAATCCTTTAATTTAAATCCTTTTTATCCTGTTACCTTATACTCAATTCTCTCCGTATATTGTGGATTTCCGGGAAAAACCAAAGTGTTCGGAATTGGATTCTGACGATCTTTACATACACTTATATACTTCATAGAGTACTAATAATATCCCATAAGATCAATAACAGAACCCCTACATAGCGTGGCATGAAAAGTTTTCTCGTTCAGCAAAAACACTATTCATAAGGGTTTCAAAATTTCTCAAAAATTGGGGTTATTACAGTCTCCCCTCCTTAAAAGGATTCCGTCCCGGAATCGGATAGAAATAAATAGGGATACTTTCTTAGTATTGCACTTTCTAACTCTCAGGTCAATTTTCCCACATTGTGGTTCTACCATCAAACTCTTACTAGTTTGATAACCCTTCTCCTAAACACTCGTTCCTTTTCACTCTATAACCCTTCCTGGTTGCTCCATATAGGTTACGTCGGGTTGCATATCTATGTGCTCATATGCCCCTATTTATCTGGCATCTGAATTACACTTCCTTAACATTGATACGTGAAATGCGTTATGAACTTGCTACATATTCGGGGTTAGGGCTAGCTTATATGCTAACTTCCCAAACGTCTTAATATATCCAAGGGTCCAACAAATTGTAGACTTAGCTTTCCTTTCTTTCCGAACCTCATCAATCCTTTCCAAGGGATACCTATAACATTACTAGGTCCCCTATTTCATACTCTTTATCCTTTCGTGTCAAATCAACATACTTATCATGACCATCTTGGGCTACTACCAGCCGTCCTCTGATTAGATCTATCATATCCTTGGTCCTTTGGACTACTGCGGGTCCGAGCATCTTGCGCTCTACAACTTCATCCTAACATAAGGGAGATCGACATTGTCTTCCCTCAAGGATCTCATAAGGCGACATCTCGATAATGACATATGATCTATTGTCGTAAGATAACTCAATCCGAATTAAGTGATCATTCCAAATTCTTTCAAGTCTATTGCACAGACTCTCATCATAGCTTCCAATCATTAGAGCTCTTGCTTCTCAATACCCATTCTTTTCCAGTTCGTAATCGCTACTACCTTCCGTTCCTAATATTATACGGGTTATACTTTTGCTTGTTAGCGTTCTATAACCTTTTAATAACCACGTCAACCTTAGTATCACGAATGTGTTCCCATTCCGCATACTACCACCACTTTATTACTCCTTTTTCAGTTGCTTCTATTTTCCAAAATTTGATCAATCAAATAGGAGTAAAGGAATTTGTTGAGAGATCACTAAGATCATGAACACTTGTTATATCGCATAGTTAGTACAGAAGGTGGCCAGCCTTTAGTACTTGACAAGCAATTAAACAATAGCTGGTATCCTACTAGGCTTCTATCACACAGATAGATAGTCATTCGGCAATACCTCCCCTTTCTGGAAGGGTTGTTCTTCTCAGCTTACATGAAATGAAAAGAAGAGAAAAGAACGAACTGAAGAGAATTGTATATATGAAAAAAAATATACTGCCACAAAATATCTGGCTTGGAATCTACCTCTGAACTATAGAGGTTTGTCATAGGAGAACAAAACATATATGTATTTATATCAACATCAAGTATTATAGCATCGTATTTCACGTGCCTAAATATTTTCGTTATCCCGTCCATCATTCTATGGACCCATGCTCTTCCTCGAGCTTATACACAATTACCTTTGAAACTCCCTCGACATCGAAAATCGAATCTGGGATCTCATTCTAGACATCATCGTTGCTCGAATTCTATGCTTGCACCGCAACCTTCCTCGTATAATAATACGACTCTCTATTGATAAGAAAGAATAATAATTCACTATGTAGATACTCTACTTAATTAGTCTATTAATGATGACTTATACACTACCACGACCCGATTAGTGGTACTCAATCTCAACACCCATTCCAATACAACTCTCACGGTTGTAATCAGCTCAATACTCGCAGAATCATTGCTGCCTCACTATGGTCCACCACTGACCTACTCTCGTCATTCATTTTCCATGAAGTCTTAATAGCTAACCATACGGAGTCCATACAGGTCGTATCTAATTCTCCTAAGGAGTTAACATAACCACCAATCACAATTCATGAAGAACACTCGTGGTCCTGACATACATACATGACATGAAGCAGATAAAATTGCAGAAGAGTTTCAATCAAAGCAACGATAGCAGGTCAATACCATTCTTAATCATATGCCTTAAATAGAAGACTTACTCAAAGGTTCGTTTAGTCCTTTTGAAACATGGTCCAGGCTCATTCTCAAGATAGGACCTCCTAAGATAGATAGCCCGTTCATGGCGATTACACGAATTAAACCTTTACTAACTACTATTACGGCTGGGTATTGCACAGTCATCAGAAGGAATGTCAATCTTCCAAACCATAATACAACCTTCAGCTTTTAACCATCATCACTGTATCCTTTTTGGCACACGCGCCTATAATTATCCGCTTACCTTTAAAGTGTCGGCCACCTCTTTGGCCTTTCCTGATAGTAAAATTTCCTTACAGTCAATGTCATTTTAACCACCTCCAAATAAATTTTCTACCTTATTTCAATCACAGCTTATGTGAAAATACTTTTCTTTAATATCTGATGAGTAAAAAAAAAAATTCCATTTTTCCATAAGTTATCCCCTCAGTCTTTAGAGGTTAATCACTGTCATGACTGACTCTCAATCATAATTAGAACATCTTTTATCTTAAGTCCTAATTGCTCTGAACAATTTCGACCATTACTGGTTCGATCCATACTTTCTCGTGGTTAAACACGTGCCTCACTTGGCAACATTATAATTACGTCATATTTCCTTTATCAACATTTCTATTCTTGAGAATTTTGAATATTACCTTTTTCCTTGTAAAACCTCTAAGGTTATCCTTCAATCGTTCCTCCTGTATTCCCTAGATACAGGGCATATCACAATACCATTTACTAATACTAGAACCATTGTCTATATACTTCTGAAAAAAATTTCTCCACTGATTCTTAAAGGTTGTTGTTACCTTAACCCTTTCCCAATCATACTGTCAAAACTCATACTGTCCCTGTTAAGGGTGACATGCCAACCTTTATGCAGTCCCCTAGGATTCATTTTAAGTTACCAATGTTCTATCCTTAATTCCACCTTAAAAAGGTACTTGCGTCCTTCCATGGATAAATCAAGTCATATATCTTTGATAGATTATCTTATTCATCATTCCCACCTCGATAGTCTATACCTAACTTCATAATAGCATCCTTATTCAAATTGAGGTCAATCCATATGGCCTCCAAAAGATAACAATGGTCATCCGCTTTTCTTTTCTGATTTGGTAATGATAACATGGATGTTCTGGAAGATATTGGTCATGTTCAACGTGGACTTCTTCTTAATAATTCCTTATTTACTTTTGTTGTTTATCTCAACAGTCACCTTAATGTTGGGATACCTCCCATACCTGGTGTCTCCCTTTCTGGGTATCGAGCCACCGGTCTTACCTTTCACATTATTGAAGGTCACTTCCTTCATCCAATTTTTCCTGATTTCTTACTTCCTTGTCTCCTCAGTCTATCCGTGTCTCAATATTTATCCTTCGAACTATCTCAAGGTTTCCTCGAATCCTCCCAACTTAAAGGGGGTACAATATACGTATCTCTTATGCCTTCAACCATCAATTTTTAACTCATGGTGGACCATCATCCTGACGATCATATACTTTTCTATTTCTATTAATAGGAGTCTTTAGGGTTTCCTCATACCCAACTCCCTTATCATTCCTCAAACTCTGTTGCCTTTTTATTCCTTTCCACTTCAATTCCTTTTTATTTTCTTTTCTCTTATCATTATTTCATGAACCAACACAACATAAGCATTGATTTCAAATATCCCGTCATTCTGGATTCGCGTCTTCAGAACGAATCTTAACAACTTTTACAGCTTAGATTCATAATTCATCATACTCGTCTGCCTTTGTTCTGGCTCTAAAGCTTTTACACTATTCCATAACCTTGGGAATTACGATCCCGAAAACAATTGGCTGAACTTTAATCAGTTTATTATAATCTCTTGCTCCGTGCCTTCCTTGGCCTTTCACCAACGGGTGGTCTCTCTCTTAGGAGGGTAAGTGACAAAACAGTCTTTTGTGGTTCGTCAATCATTTAGAGTCTCAAATGATTCATCTATTTCCTTTAGCCAGACTCTTGCCTCGACTGGGTCAGCTTGTTCCTTGGAACTCTGAGAGCTTAGCGACTTAAAGGTCATGAAAGAATTTCCCACCGCACTGTCTCCTCAGGGTGGTGGTTGGGGATAATAGTCTAAGTTCTCTTTAGACAGGTCCATGAATTGCCGTATAGGGGTATCATCTCGGGTCTCCTTTCCTTACTCGACTTTTGATTCCTCAGTCTAAATATTTCTTCCTACTCCCCATAATTGGAGTCATCTTTTAATTTAAAAAAATCTTCATTTTCCACTTTATTATATTCCGGGTTCTTTAAATTTTAATTGCAACCTCCCTGATTATTACGTTCCAGGTTTGCCCTTAATCTTTTTCCTTCTGGGGGCATATTACTTGGAAAATTTTGAGAATCTCCGGATATTTGTCTTACTTACTTTGCTTAAGTCTTCCCCTTCGTTTAGTCCTTGCACGATTGTAAATCATGAATTCTTAAGTTCGATAAACTTCATGACACTCTCTTAAGTGTTAATAGAGCAATTAACAATGTGATTTATCACAAACAAACTGACCTGAACTGAAATTAACGAATATATACATAACCATTTGTTCGAGGGTACAACAACTGAACATATTACAGAGGGTTACATCATTCGAACTTATCGCTCCTATCCCAAAAGTACTACCGTAGATAGTCATCTCATCATTATAACTAATCATTCATCACTTAGGCTAATCCTCCAAAAGCGGTGCTACATGAAACCCTTGTTTGATTGCTCTGGCTCTACACACTACCATGGATTAAGAGATGCGAGCACGCACGACATCCCTAACCTGCTCCATCACAGAGGTGATGAGGTCTAAGATAGTCGCAAGTAGAGCCGGATCGACCTGACCCTCAAGATGGCCTCTAGCTGTAACACGGGTGGTAGCCTCAATCCTTTCCATGCTATACGCTAATCCTGCCGGAAGTATCCCGCCCTCAATCCTTGGTGCAGTAAGTCGATCCAACAGATCACTCCTAACATTACGGGCCTCAGACAGGCCACCCAAAGTCATATAGTAATTGGCGATAAGAGAAGCCTGAGTGGTAGCATCTAGCAGTCCATGGGGTGCGGGTGGTGCAGACCCAGGAGATCCAAAGGGATAACCAAGCACGGTATCAGGTGACAATGGTTCAGGGGATAAAGGTGGCATTTCCTCAGTATGTGCTGGGCTCTGTACAGGGGATGGGACAGGAATTGGTGGAACCTCATGGATGTCTACAGGAGCCTCTGGAAGAGGGTCTGATACTGGTATAATTGGGGTCGTGGAAGGCCCCACTCCTTCTGCCCTCATTAACCTTCGTGCCCTTGGTAACTCTTCATCCTCTACGGCCACCCTCGCGGCCATTCTTGCTCTGGTAGTCGCCCTGACTATGGTCATCAGTTCCTCAGCGGTCCTCTCTTCATTCTCATCAGGATCCTCCATGAGATCCTCCTCAGCCACAATCCTTTCCGGAATAACATCCTCAACCGCAACATTCTCTATCTGAACCTCATCCGGTCCCTCATTAGGGTACTCCATCGGATTAACAATTTGATCTCCAACTTGTAATAAAACATCCTCATGTTGATGCTCCTGAACCTCAAGGTTCGGTGCTCCGCTGCCCTATACGAGAACGAACTACGTTACTATCACGATACTTATAAGGGTTCCCGTAAGGGTTTTATATGTCAGTGCTACATTAGGTAGCCCGACTATGAACTTGGCAAGAGTTCTTATTATCTTAGTGAACTTATTATCTTAACGTCCCATCATCTCTGAGGTTTATAACGCTTGGCTCTGATACCATTTCTGTAACACCCCCAGATCCGGGGTCGGGGATCCGGGTCGTCACGAGTTCCACTTCCCTTAACAACACCCAATCTCATTAAACAATCAACTACTCTTTACTGTGACCCCGCAATATACACACACACCACAAGTTATAGTCTCAGAGATGAATATCAAAAAAAAATAATCACAAGTCGTTTTATTCCACAATTAAGTCAATACACCTTAAAAAGGTTTCTGATTAAATTTACATTTCTTTGCCATTATTACAATTCATAATATACATAAGTCTAGTACATTACTAGTTGAAAACTTCGCCTATTGGTAATTTCTACCTCAGCTACAGCGGCCTGAACGCTTCCGGAAAGCTGCGGAACGTTTCCTATCCGCTTGCGAATTGGGAGCTTGGTCCTGTTCATCTTATCTATCTGATGTTGTGTGATGAAAGAAGAAAGCAAGGGTGAGCAGCAAGCCCACCAAAATAATATGTATAATGATTTACAATATATGAGCCTACTCATAATACTCATGAAAGTCTTGGTCAAAAGAAATGAACCAAGTTTGATATCTTAATGCGATGAAGTCGCAAAATATTCAGTATATATATACATATATACTTTTCAAAATATTGGAAGTCCTCTTCCATGCATAATATGCACCAAGTCCCAGTGTATAACTGTATAAGAAAAATATCGTTGCAAGGTGATCTCATATATCTAACCTTGTCTCAACGTTTTTTTTTTTTTTTTCTGAAAATCTTTGCCATGCGTAAGACAATTATTAATTAGATATAAGTTTAAAAGATGAAGTTACAAGATACTCCAATATACTTATATCTTTCCCAAATACTACTTGAACTACCACCGTTCAAGTTATAATTAGCTTCAAAAGTTCATCACATAGATGAGACTATAAGACAAGATTTGAATAGATTAAATCTTTAAAATATTATCAAAATAAAATGAAGTTACGAGATACTTCATTTGATGTAAACATCATTTTGAAAACTTGACCCTGCCAACACTCAACAATCGCCCAACCGTAGCCTTTCTATCGAAGTGCTCTGGGTAGTGTTGCAGAAATATCCAATTGGATGATGAACTCATTACGGGAGTTTGCCGCGCCAGGAAGACCACTTACGATGATCAGTCGTAGTAGTGCAACCCCACCATTTTCTACATGTAGAGGAGAACCTGTCGGATTTACTTGTCAACCGAACACTGAACTCCTAAGGAATGGACCGCCTTAGCGGAACTTCCAGGCCATTTGGGCCAATATAATAAGGCTGGGCCGGCGCTACTCGGCCACTTACGCCACTCCTAGTTCAGATGAAATCCATGACTCTGAAACGTAAAGCTCGTTTCCCCCTTTCCCCAAGTAGAAACTTGTTGATACGGCTCCACCAAGAAGTCGTATCTAGTTGGAAAGGAAAACTCACCAATATTTCCCAGGCGATGCCTGTTAATGGATTAACTTGTTCCAAGAATTTTACTTCCCGAATATTGGGTAAGTAATCAAAAACTCTTTTACCAAGACAGCAACCTTATTGCGAATATAAAACACACCACCGAGCCGGATCCCCCATGTTTTGAGCGAGTATTTAAATCCCCTTTTTAAAAGGAAGATCTTAAATATAAAAATAGTTTTGGGATTCGCTCTAACTTTTGAAAATCATTTTAAAGACTCGAAAACACTTTAAAGAGTGTTTGGAGTAAAACTGATTTAATGAAGTAAATCAGTCCCCAGAATATTTAGAAAATGTCTGAATATTATTATTTAAATAATATTCCCATAAAAATAATCTTTATAAAATAATTGAAGTAGAAGTATTAAAACTTATACTTGAAATGAATAGCAAATAATCAAAGATATACTTATACGAAAGTAATATCTTTATTTGAATAATCAAAAATAAGTTTGATTATCGACACCTTATTCTTTAATAAAATAAAGAATATATTTCAGCAATTAATCGGAGTCATAGATCCTCAAATGAATATTCAAATAATATTCAATAAATAAAATACGCTGAGTCATAATACCTCGAATGAATATTATAAATAATATTCATTAAATAAAATAAAGGAGTCATACATCCTCAAATGAATATTCAAATAATATTCATAAATAATATAAAAGAGTCATAAGCCCTTGAATAATATTCGAAATAATATTCAATAATAAAATAAAGTTTAAAGTTATCGAATAAACCTTATTCGATTAATAGTTTGGAAAACTATAACCATATATATATATATATAAATATATATATATATATATATATCCATATCCATATATACAAGATTACTCGGGATCCTCGACTCCCGGTTTTAGAAAATATTTTCACCTTTGGGTCCCTATACTAAGGGTATATGCAAGATACAACTATCCTCTAGCATAGGTATTATCAAATAAACCAACAGATATATATCTCAAGAATGTAAAACAGGCATGCATATATACCATATCACATGCTACAATATATCGCAACATTTGCTAAATAACAATCATGCAATATCACAAGATAATGCATATACATACATTTACATCACAACAACAGTGTATCGGATAGAATACTTGCCTGAGCGACTTGGGGTGATAAAAGGCTCGGGACGAGTCTGGTAACCTATAAACAACAAGTAAGTTGGAATTAAACCAAAATCACTTGTAAATCTATACTTTAACTAACTTAGACTCTAATGCTAGTTTTACGCTCACCGATTCGCTTAAGTCACTCGGGTACCCTCGGCTCCACCATTTTTAATAACTTGACCTTTACGAGTTTTAACGCGATTCCTTCGCGAATGACTTACCAACTGCCTAACACACTTACCATAAATGTTTCATACATTAATTAACCCTTTTTGGTCTTTAACCTACATTCCAAAATAAGGCGAGGGAAAAAGTTTCGTTCGCGAAACGCCGTTACTTGAAACGGTCGTTTCTCCTAAACCGTAAATCGGAATCGAACGAACTACATATCAAAACGAAGCTCGTAACATGAGCTATCTAAACATGGCAGTGGTCACAATCTAGCAGGGGGTTCTCGGGTCCTAATGCTATGCACAAAAACAGTCCAAAGAAAATCGGACATTACGACGGCTATGTTTACGCGATTACCCAATTTTAAACAACTCCAAATCATCTCACAATCAACCCACAATCACAACCCGATTCAACCTCAAATCCAAGATACAACCAACATCCATCCTTATCACATCATAACAATCCCAAACAATTCAATATTACTCATTCATACATATGCTTAACCTAACTTTAATCATGCTTTAAGTTTCTTTAAATCAAAACCACTAAATTATCATTTCATTTCACCACCATTCCAAATCTCAACTCTAAACATAACAACAAGATACCATAACATCTTACTCATCAAAATCACTTTATAATATATAAGAACCTAGGGTTTGAAAGTGGTATACCTTCCTTGGAGAGTGGAGAATCAAGAGGATGGCTTGGAATCACCTTTAAAGCCCTTAACCAAGCTTAATCTAAACAAAACTTCAAGAACACAAATTTTAGTTCTTGAAAACACTATTCACCATCTTCTTTGATGATTTATAGAAAAAGATTGGCTTGGAATTAGAAGCTTAAACTTATAGGAAGTATGTAACTTAACTAGGAGAAGCTAGGATAATTACCTTGGAAAATAACAAGTGGAGGAGCTTGGACTTTCAAAATTTAAGAAAAGAACCCGAGAGGTTTATGAAGAAGAAGAGAGAATTTTGTGTTTTGCCTTGTCTTGATCTTTTGGTTGGTTGATTTGGTTTTGTTTTTGATTTAGTAAAGTACCTTCTTGCCCTTGGATTTGTGTGGTTACAAAGCCACCACACCTCCTCCTTCCCATGTCATGCTTATCTCATCCACATGATGTCATCCTTCCTTCCTTGTCTTCTTTCTATTGGTTGGATGACATCGTTCCCATTAATCCCTTTGATTAACTTCCTAATCGTTTGCCTAATGACCGCTGATCTGCTATACGGTTCGCTTAACTTTCGTTCTCGTTTATCGTTTGAAGGATCATACCCGGGATCTTATTACTTAGGTTCCCTTAACCTTTCTCAATACATTGTATTCCTTTTATGATCCTCTCTTATAATCCTTTAATTTAAATCCTTTTTATCCTGTTACCTTATACTCAATTCTCTCCGTATATTGTGGATTTCCGGGAAAAACCAAAGTGTTCGGAATTGGATTCTGACGATCTTTACATACACTTATATACTTCATAGAGTACTAATAATATCCCATAAGATCAATAACAGAACCCCTACATAGCGTGGCATGAAAAGTTTTCTCGTTCAGCAAAAACACTATTCATAAGGGTTTCAAAATTTCTCAAAAATTGGGGTTATTACAATGACAATGAGTTGTCAATCATTGATGATGACGACCCTATGACCTATAATGAGGCTATGAGTAGTGTTGACTCAGAGAAATGGTAAAGTGCCATAAAATATTATAGTGTTGTCTCTAGGGCACAAACACTAACAATCTCCCAATTGTACTAGAGCCAATCACTTGTGTACTAATGAAACTAGTATGACCATCTTGCTTCTGTTGTGACAAATCCTTAGTCAGTGGGTCAGCAATGTTATCATTACTATCCACTTTATATTTATATCTCCTTGATCATTAATTTCATTAATAAGGTGATATCGCTTAAGGACATGCCTAAACAGTCTCCTTGGCTATTTCAAAAGCATCAATATATTAGGCTTCCATTATAGAATCATCAATGTTCTTATCACTTATATTTAGACAAAACACAAAATAAACATGAACACATAATCATCCATGTCTGTCGAAAAATTAAGTTCAGAAACTAGATTAAGTGTAACCCTTTACGACCAGTTCCCTATCTTCTCCATACACCATAAATAAATCTTTAGTCCTCTTTAAGTAGTTAAGAATATTCTTGAAAACTATCCAGTGACTCTCACCTGGATTAGACTGGAATCTGCTTGTCATGCTCAAAACATATAAAACATCAGGATAAATACATATCATTGCACACATTATAGATCCAATTTATGAAGCATATGGAACTTTCTCAAACGGCCCTTATCATCTAATGATTTAGGGGGTAATTATATTCTGAGATCACTATCCCATGAGACATCGAAACATATCCTTTCTTTATCTCCTGCATCCTAAAATGATGCAATACTTTATCAATGTATGTACTCTGACTAGGTCAATTAATGTCTTCAATCTTTCTCTATAGATCTTGATCCCTAATGTATAGGTAACATCGTCTAAATATTTCATCGAGAAACTATTTCTCAACCAAGTCTTAACAGCCTGTAGAGAAGGTATGTCATTCTCTATTTGTTATATATTATCTATATATTATACTAGAATATCACATAGCTCATACTAACCTTCTTGCAAACATATGGTTCATCTTTGTTTGAATAAAGCCAAACTCTTTGACTGTTTCTTCAAAATGAATATCCATCTCCTTGAGGATTGCTTCAATCTATAAATAGATAGAAGTACTTTACAGACCATCTTAGCAAACTTTGGATCGACAAACCCTCAGGTTGTATCATATATACATCATATTCAAAGCTCTCATATAAGAAAACGATTTTGACATTCATTTACCAAATCTTAGTCAAAGTAAGCAGCTATTGCTAGAAAAATCCTGATGGACTTGACCACAACAACTGGTGAAAAAGTCTCATCATAGTCTATACCATGAATTTGTTAGAAACTTTTTGCCACTAGTCGCACTTTATAGGTCTGTACTTTACCATCCATGCCGGTTTTCTTCGTGAAAACCCTCTTGTACCTTGTAGGTTGTACCCCTTTGGATGGATCAATGTTAGGGCGAAAACACGCGCTAATATTCACACAAGTATACGCGTTCGCAAGTAATATAGAATACTTTCTAGTTCGTTCCCACAGAGACTCAGACTAATTATTGTTTAATTAAACTCACACACCAACGTATGATTACTTCTCAATGTTAAGACACTAACACTTAGAATTGTTGACTAAATATTAACTACAATTAATTACTTAGTTTATCACTTAAATAACACTTCAATTAACAATATTAAAACACTCATGAGATCACAACTTCATTACTACTTCCTTCAATAGTTATTGTTATTACCTTTAGCATGTGACAGTGATAATATTAATCGAATAACATGACACTGATAAAAGCCAACTTTCATTGTACTCATACCATTCTACCAAGCATCCACAATTAAGATAGAAGTTGAATAGGCATCAATTATATTGAGTTCCTATATGTCTATAGAAATTGACAACACAATAATTTAAGCACAAGTTATTCCTTTTGATTACACAGGGCAAATAAAACTGTTAGAATTACCCACTAATCATGCACATCATACATGAACCTATGCTATCATGGCAAGTTCTAAATCTCAAGATCCATCGTCGCTTCACAAGAGATTAACACCCTATCTTATATGTTCGCGACGCACATAAGACGAATACGCACAACCAATACTAGATATCATACAATCATCACACACTAAAGTATTAAACAATTAACTAAAGAATTCCATAGTAAATCCGTTGTGACCCCATGATCGCGATTAGCCCATAATAGCACTTATCGTCATCATGGGTTCATATGAAATCATGATAAACAAACACAAGAAAATAATAACTAAACTAATTATATTAAATCAGAGTACATCACAAGAGTAATTAAGTTCAAAGTAAGAAAACTAGCATCCAAAGTTACAACGAAATAAGAATCACAAGAAAGTATGCTCCCTCTTCGTTGCTGTGTGCTAAAACGGTCTTCTTCCTTATCTCCTTTGCTCCTTGCTTAATACCACGATCCAACCTCGTGAAAACGTCTCCAAATCTACTTATATAATAGTCCCATAAAACTCAGATTACATAGAAGTTGGAAGCCAAACAGAAGTAGAAGTCTAAAAATAATTATTTAATTTCCCGACCCTGCGCGGCCGCTCAGCATAGCTGAGCGGGCGCTCAGCTTTATGCGCGGCCACTCAGCATAGCTGAGCGGGCGCTCAGGACCCTACTGGATTTTTCCTGAGTTTGCTCCGTTTCTTCGCCGTAATCAGCCCCTTTCTTTCCTCTCGCAATGGTGAACACATGCCAAGGCTTATTCTTGATGATTACTCCTCTGAAATGCAACTAATACCCTGAAATGCATAAACACTAGAAAAACGCATCAAATACACAAAATACTTGATTTCAAGGCACCAATTTAAGCCATTTTAAGATGTTCTAAGTGGTATAAAATGCCACTTATCACACCCCCAAACTTAAATCGATGCTTGTCCTCAAGCGTCACAGACTCAAAAACAAATAAAAAACATGCATAAATGCAATCTATATGAAAATGCAGTGATCCACCTTACTACGAACAAACCAACCAAATTGCAACATCCCAACAAATGCAGTTAGGCGACTAAAGATCAATAAACTCATGCAAACGAACATACAGCCAGAAACGTGGTGTGTGCAGATGCTTAACAGATATGCTTCGGAACTAGACCAGTTATTATGACTCAACTATCATCAAGGCAATCACATGATTATACAAAGAATAAAAATTCTAGGCATAAAGTGACATATAACACTACAAGAATTCTGGAGCTTATTACGGAATCATGCTTTTTATTCACGACAACAATGCTTATTTGACCGTGCAATAAGTAAGGTCCACAAAAGACTTATACAATGGTATCCATGTAGCGAGCATTAGGTTAGCGGATCCCAGACTCTAAAAGCCTTAGGTCACTAGGCACAAAGTCCCCTAAGAACTTAATAACTCGAATACCAAAGAGCCCACTCGTGATCAATTATGCATAAACACCACAATTTTTTTTCTTTTCTTTTTTACTTTTTTTTTTCAAAATTTCTGAGCAAGTGCGTTTCGCTCCATCTCGCTCAACCCTAGACTACTCGCATAACATGCGAGCCGGCTACTAGCCATTTGACGCCTAGCCACAACTAGCAACAAATTCCATTTTTACTCCATTTTTTTCTTTTTCATGCCTTTATCACTAAGAACCTATTATCGAATTCTAAGCATAATAAATAGATTAACCTCGAAAATAATCAGATCATAACAACAATCTAGCCCTTAAGCATTCTCTAAGACTTAGTGAAAATACAAGTGCTTCTAGCATGTATATCAACCTACACGACTCAATATCACTTTAATGCTATCATTACACACGCATCAATATCACAATTCAGTCGATAAATCATCACAAAAGGGATCATGGTATATGCATGAGCTATATGACATGATAAACAAATAAAGCTATAAAAAAAACTATATGGCATGAATATGTGTTAGGGCGAAAACACGCACTAATATTCATGCAAGTATACGCGTTCACAAGTAATATAGAATACTTTCTAGTTCGTTCCCTCAGAGACTCAGACTAAATTATTGTCTAATTAAACTCACTCACCAATGTATGATTACTTCTCAATGTTAAGATAATAACACTTAAAATTGTTGATCAAATATTAACTATAATTAACTACTTAATTAACCACTTAACTATCACTTCAAATTATCAATAATAAAACACTCATGAGTTTACAACTTCATTATTACTTCCTTCTATAGCCATTGTTATTACCTTTAGCATGTGACAGTGATGACATTAATCGAATAACACGAAACTGATAAAAGCCAACTTTCATTGTACTAATACCATTCTACCAAGCATCCACAATTAAGATAGAAGTTGAATAGTCATCAATTATGTTGAGTTCCTATATGTCTACAGAAATTGACAACACAACGATTTAAGCACAAGTTATTCCTTTTGATTACATAGGGCAAATAAAACTGTTAGAGTTACCCACTAATCATGCACAACGTACATGAACCTATGCTAGCATGGCAAGTTCTAAATCTCAAGATCCACCGTCGCTTCACAAGAGATTAACACCCTATCTTATATGTTCGCGACGCACATAAGACGAATACGCGCAACCAATACTAGATATCATGCAATCATCACACACTAAAGTATTTAAGCAATTAACTAAAGAATTCCATAATAAATCCGTTGTAACCCCATGATCACGATTAGCCCATAATAGAACTCATCGCCATCATGGGTTCATATGAAATCATGATAAACAAACACAAGAAAATAATAACTAAACTAATTATATTAAAACAGAGTACGTCACAAGAGTAAATAAGTCAAAGCAAGAAAACTAGCATCCAACGTTACAACGAAACAAGAATCACAAGAATATATGCTTCCTCTTCGTTGCGGTGTGCTAAATCGGTCTTCTTCCTTATCTCCTTCGCTCCTTGCGTAAAACACAATCTAAAACATAATCTCCTTAATACTCTCTATGAAAACGTCTCTAATCTACCTATATAATAGTCCCATAAAACTCAGATTACATAGAAGTTGGAAGCCATACCGAAGTAGAAGTCTAAAATAATTCAGCTTTTTCCCCGACCCTGCGCGGCCGCTCAACATTTCTGCGCGGGCGCGCAGGCTACTGCGCGGCCGCTCAGCATTGCTGCGCGGGCGCGCAGGACCCTACTGGAAAAATTCCAAGCTTGCTCCGTTTCTTCGCCGTAATCTGCCCATTCCTTTCCTCTCGCAATGGTGAACACATGCCAAGGCTTATTCTTGATGATTCCTCCCCCGAAATGCAACTAATACCCTGAAATGCATAAACACTAGAAAAACGCATTAAATACACAAAATACTTGATTTCAAGATACCAATTTAAGCCATTTTAAGACGTTCTAAGTGGTATAAAATGCCACTTATCACACCCCCAAACTTAAATCGATGTTTGTCCTCAAGCGTCACAGACTCAAAACAAATAAAAATATGCATGAATGCAATCTATATGAAAATGCAACGATCCCCCTTACTACAATTAACCAACCAAATTGTCACATCTCAACGAATGCAGTTAGACATCTAAAGATCAATAAACTCATGCAACCGGACAAACAGCCATAAACGTGGTGTGTGCAAATGCTTAACAGATATGCTTCGGAGCTACATGACATTCATAAAAAAAACTATATGGCATAAATTATGCAACTATATGAACTAACTATCATGAATATGCAACTAAATGACACACACACAATATTCCTTTAACTACAACCCCCAAACTAAAAATCTTCACTGTCCTCAGTGAAAGTAGTAGAAAGGAACACAGGGTATACCTACTCGGAGTCATCATCATCATCACCCTCAGCGGGTGGAGTATCAGGCGGCGGGTATGCAGAGTCCTCACCAAAAACTGGCCACTGGATATCAGCTCCAAGACCTCGAAAAGCAGTCCCTAACGCAAGGGTGAGCTCCTAAGCAAACCTACTCTGCGTCTCATACATGGCATCCATCCGCCGTGAAAGCCTCCTATACTGGGCATCACCCATCCCAGCACCCTCCTGAGCTCTAGACGAACCAGCCTCACCACGCCCTGGCCTAGCCATAGTAGCACCTCGTGCTGGACGCCCTCCTGGAAGACGATAACCCAGCCCATGCTCCTCAGGCTCACCACCGGTCCACTCCTGCATCCCATTCAAAGTGCCAGAATCTATCGGAGCTGCTGGCAACTGCAACTGCTCATGAGCCGGCCAGTTCACTCCCACTGCTCGGCATAGCTTCGTAACCGTGGATGCATAAGGGATGTTCATATGCTTTGCTCCCCTCAAAAACTTCAGAATCCCTTGGTAGATAAACTCACCAAGGTCCACATAGTATTCCTCATTCAGAATTCCCCACAACAGCTGTGCTCTCTCAACTGTGACCTCGTGTGCATGTGAAGAAGACAAAATATTAGCACATATAAATGCATTCCATGCACGGGCATACCTGTTCATGGCGATCGCCGAAAAGTGACGATACTCATTATTGGCTAGACTGCGGTTCCAAACTGTGCCCGGTCGACAGAGAGTCGCACAAATCAAATCCAAGTCAAAATCCTCAGCAGTCTTTTCATTCCAGTTCTCCTCCTCGGGCTTCCTCTCTCGCTGTCCAATCACACGGAGAATCGCCGCAGGATGATAATCAACCGTCAGCCCACGGACTACAGAAAACCCATTCTTTTCAGCCTTCGCGTTCGCGTAGAACTCACGAACAACGCTCATCGGTACTGCTTCGGGTGACTCACAAAAAGCTATCCACCCCTTCTCTGCAATCATGGGCAACAACTCACCATCCCTCCCTGATGGTAAAAACCCCCTCTCCTTCAGAATCGGCTTCCCCAACAGCCTAGTGTACTCCTCCTCCGCAGCTCTGTCAGTTAACCGAGGCCTTGCAGCAGTGCCCCTCGAAGAATCAGCAGTAGGCACTGTGCTGCTGCTGTCAATAGTGCGTGCTCTCTTGGGTGCCATTGATTCGTGAATAGAAGTGTGTAAGAACTGATTTTTGATGTTTGTGAGAGGGTTTAAGTGTAGGAAGTTTTGTGGGAGATATGTAGGATAAGTGTATGTATATATAGGATATGGATTAGATTAGGGTTTGGGAATTAAGGGATAAACTCATGGGGTAGTGGGAACAATTCGTGGGTTTATGGGCTAAAACTGTTTTTGTGTTTTTATTTTTTATTTTTTTTTTTCTGAACTGCAAAAAATTTTCTGGAACTCGACCCCTGCGCGGCCGCTCAGCATTTCTGCACGGGTGCGCAGCAAGCTGCGCGGCCGCTCAGCCTAGCTGCGCGGGCGCGTAGAGGGTCTCTGAAAAAAAAAATTTCAGCCCCTGTTTTCTGGTTTTTTTGTGTTTTTGGATAGGTTATTAACTTCTAAGGGTTCCTGTAACAACAATTCATGGGTTGCCTCCCACGCAGCGCTTCTTTTTCGTCATTAGCTTGACGTTCCGTACCTTTCTCAAGTAGTCAACAAAATGGCACTAACCACCTCTCGGCTTGCCATGTCCCCATAGTAGTGCTTCAACCGCTGACCGTTAACCTTGAATGCTTGGTCCGAATCATTCTCAAAAATTTCCACCGCTCCATGTGGAAACACAGTTTTGATAATAAAAGGTCCAGACCACCTTGATTTCAACTTCCCAGGAAAAAGTCGGAGCCGAGAGTTGAATAAAAGAACTTGTTGCCCTGGCACAAATAACTTAGGATGTAGCTTCCTATCGTGCCACCTCTTCACCTTTTCCTTATACATTTTGTTATTCTCGTACGCTTGAAGTCGAAATTCATCAAGTTCATTAAGCTGAAGCATTCTTTTCTTACCAGCTGCATCTAAATCCAGGTTCAATTTCTTCAATGCCCGGTAGGCCTTATGCTCAAGCTCCACCGGTAGATGACATCCATTACCGTACACCAACTGAAACGGTGACATCCCAAGTGGAGTTTTGTATGCTGTTCTGTAAGCCCAAACAGCTTCATCGAGCTTTAAAGACCAATCCTTCCTTGACGGACAAACAACCTTCTCTAGAATGTGCTTTATCTCTCTGTTAGACACTTCCGCTTGACCATTTGTTTGCGGATGATAGGCAGTAGCTACTCGATGATTCACATTATAACGCTGCATCATAGAAGTGAACTTACGGTTGCAAAAATGCGATCCTTCATCACTTATGATTACCCGAGGCGTTCCAAACCTTGTGAAAATTTGCTTATAAAGAAAATTTAGTACTACCTTTGCATCATTTGTCGGTAAAGCTTTAACTTCGACCCATTTTGAGACATAATCGACTGCCAGCAAGATGTACTGATTATGGAAAGACGAGATAAAAGGCCCCATGAAATCGATTCCCCACACATCAAAGACCTCGACTTCAAGCATCATATTTAATTGCATCTCATCCTTCCTTGACAAATTTCCCACTCTTTGGCAACGATCACACTTTAAAACAAACTGATGAGCATCCTTGAACAAAGTAGGCCAGAAAAAACCTGCTTACAGAATACGAGCTGCCGTCTTCTCACCTCCATAGTGTCCACCATAAACCGTGGAATGGCAGTCTCGTAATATCCCCTCCGTCTCACAGAACGGGATACATCTCCTGATGATCTGGTCAGCTCCCTGTCTAAATAAATATGGTTCATCCCACATATACCACTTCACCTCATGCAGAAACTTCTTCTTTTGCGCGGATGTCAAATTAAGAGGCATTATATTGCTGACAAGATAGTTTACAATATCTGCAAACCATGGTTCTTCCTCCTGAATTGCAAACAACTTCTCATCCGGAAAAGATTCATTGATTAACGTCCTATCTTGTGAAGTAGAATCGGGATTCTCCAACCTAGAGAGATGGTCAACTACTTGATTCTCGGTACCTTTTCTATCTTTGATCTCTAACTCAAATTCCTGAAGTAAAAGCACCCAACGAATGAGTCTCGGCTTCGAATCCTTCTTAGAAACCAGATAGCGAATAGCTGAATGATCAGTGAATACTATTACTTTCGTACCAAGCAGATAAGATCGAAATTTCTCAAAGCCAAAGACTATAGCCAAAAGCTCCTTCTCAGTAGTGGTGTAGTTCAATTGGGCACCATTTAAAGTCTTACTCGCATAGTAGACCACATGGAAGAGATTTTTCTTGCGCTGTCCCAGAACTGCACCTACCGCATAATCACTCGCATCACACATCATCTCAAACGGTTCTGTCCAATCTGGTGCTGTAATAACTGGTGCAGTGATCAAACTCTTCTTGAGAGTCTCGAATGCTGCCAAACATTCATCATCAAATTTGAAAGGCACATTTTTCTCAAGCAAATTGCACAATGGCTTAGATATCTTTGAAAAGTCCTTGATGAATCGCCGATAAAAACCCGCATGACCAAGAAAACTACGGATTCCTTTCACAGAATTGGGTGGGGGAAGATTTTCAATGACCCCCACTTTGGCCTTGTCCACCTCCAGACCCTTGCTAGAGACCTTATGCCCAAGGATAATGCCTTCACGCACCATAAAATGACATTTCTCCCAATTAAGCACCAAATTAGTTTCCACGCATCTTTTAAGTACGGCGCGCAGATTATTCAAACATTCATCATATGAGTGTCCAAAGACGGAGAAGTCATCCATGAACACTTCGACGTTATTTCCAATCATGTCAGAGAATATAGCCATCATACATCTCTGAAAGGTGGCCGGGGCGCCACATAACCCAAACGAAACTCTACGAAAAGCAAATGTGCCAAATGGACAAGTGAAGGTAGTCTTTTCCTGATCCTCTGGCGCAATACAAATCTGATTATACCCGGAATAACCATCCAGAAGACAAAAATACTCATGTCCCACCAATCTGTCAAGCATTTGATCAATAAATGGAAGAGGAAAGTGATCCTTCCTTGTGGCTTTGTTCAATTTCCTATAATCCATGCATACTCTCCATCCTGTAACTGTTCGAGTAGGGATGAGCTCATTCTTTTCATTTGCGACCACAGTGATACCTCCTTTCTTAGGTACACATTGTACAGGGCTCATCCACGAGCTGTCAGAAATAGGATAAATGATGCCTGCACCTAGCCATTTCAGAATTTCTTTCTTCACCACCTCCTTCATGATGGGATTCAGTCGTCGTTGCTGTTCCACAGTTGGCTTACTACCTTCCTCTAGCAGAATTTTATGCATACAATATGAAGGACTTATCCCCTTGATGTCTGCTATGGTCCATCCTATAGCCGATTTGAATTCTCTCAAAATCCTTAAGAGCTTGTCTTCCTCACTACCTGAAAGGTCAGCTGAAATAATAACAGGTAACGTAGATGAATCACCTAAAAAAGCATACCTCAAGTGTTCAGGTAGTGGTTTGAGCTCCAAGGTAGGTGCTTCCTCTATTGATGGTTTGAGCTTCCCTTCAGCATTCTTAAGGTCAGAAGTACCAAGAGATTCAAATGGTATGTCCAGCTTTCGCTTCCAGGGAGAAGCGTTCAGATATTATAATTGCTCATTGCTATCTTCATCATCACTGTCAAATTCCCCCACTAAGGCCTTTTCCAATGCATCAGACATTAGCATGTGCTCGAGTTCCGAAGTAACTGCGGAATCAATCACATCCACTTTTAAGCACTCCTCATCTTCTGTAGGGAATTTCATTGCCTTGAATACGTTGAAGGTCACATCCTGATCCTGGACCCGCATAGTAAGTTCCCTTTTTTGTACATCTATCAAGGTATGGCCAGTAGCCAAGAAAGGCCTCCCCAAGATTATAGGAATCTTCTTATCTTCCTCAAAATCCAGAATAACAAAATCTGCTGGAAAGAAGAGCTTATCCACCTTGACAAGCACATCCTCAACTATGCCCCTTGGGTAAGTAATGGAACGGTCCGCCAATTATAGCGACATGTATGTGGGTTTTGGATCAGGCAGATCCAGCTTTTTAAAGATCGACAAGGGCATCAGATTAATGCTTGCTCCCAAATCACAAAGGCACTTGTCAAAAGTTAGATTGCCAATGGTGCAAGGAATGGTGAAGCTTCCTGGATCTTTCAGTTTTGGTGGTAACTTTTCTTGCAGAACCGCGCTGCATTCTTCCGTGAGAGCAACGGTTTCAAGGTCATCTAGTTTCACCTTCCTTGAAAGAATAGTCTTCATAAACTTCGCATAACTAGGCATTTGTTCCAGAGCCTCAGCGAAAGGTATATTGATGTGAAGTTTCTTGAACACCTCCAGAAACTTCCCGAACTGTCTATCCAGCTTTTGTTGCTGCAATCTCTTAGGAAAAGGTGGTGGAGGATAGAGCTGTTTCTCCCCTGTATTAGCCTCAGGAAGAGTGTGTTCAACAGTAATCTTCCTTGGTTCCGCCGCTTTCTCCTTTTGCTTAGATTCTTCATCTCTAACTTCAGCTTCGACTTCTTTTGCCTTTTCAGCATCAGCTACTTTTCCAGACCTTAAGGTAATAGCCTTAACTTGCTCTTTAGCTTCCTTCCTGCCTGGTACTTCCGTGTAACTGGAAAGAGTGCCAGGTTGACGATTGAGCAC
Source organism: Apium graveolens (assembly GCF_009905375.1). Taxonomy (NCBI): domain Eukaryota; kingdom Viridiplantae; phylum Streptophyta; class Magnoliopsida; order Apiales; family Apiaceae; genus Apium; species Apium graveolens. The sequence goes on along the minus strand of NC_133652.1, from coordinate 241,380,763 downwards.
TGTATTGGCTAATTGACCGATTTGATTTTCCAAGGTCTTGATAGAAACCGCCTGACTCTTGCACAACAGCTTAAGTTCCTCAAAATCAGCACTAGTAGGTGCAGCTGCACTTCCCTGTTGAGGATATGATTGCCTTGTAGCATACTGCTGTGGTTGCTGGAATCCAGGTGGGTTAAACTGTTTACTCACCCCTTGCTGATATGGTGGCTGAATAGCATTCTGATTATTCCCCCAGCTGAAATTTGGATGATTTCTATTATTAGGATGATAGGTCGCTGGCACAGGCTGCTGTTGTCGCTGATAATTATTCACATACTGAACAGATTCGTTGATAAGAGAACACTGATCCGTAGCATGAGAACCTGCACAAAGCTCACAAACCATAGCTATTTGATTAACTCCATACGTAGCCAGAGAATCAACCTTTATTGATAGCGCTTCGAGCTGGGCTGCAATAGCGGTGGCTGCATCAACTTCCAGAATACCTGCTAGCTTGCCTGACGTCATCCTCTGAGTTGGGTTTTGATGCTCATTTGCAGCCATCGTTTCTATAAGATTATACGCCTCAGTATAGCTTTTAGCCCATAAGGCTCCTCCAGCTGCTGCATCGAGCATGGGCCGAGATTTGGCCCCCAAACCATTATAAAAACCAGTGATTACCATCCAATCCGGTATTCCATGATGTGGACATTTTCTCAACATTTCCTTGTAGCGTTCCCAAGCCTCGCACATAGATTCTGTAGGTTGCTGCGCAAACTGAGTAAGAGCACTCCTCATAGCAGCAGTCTTTGCCATTGGATAAAACTTCAACAGAAACTTTTGCACAAGATCTTGCCACGTAGTGATGGACCCAGCTGGTTCAGAATGTAACCAGTCTTTAGCCTTATCCCTCAGTGAGAATGGGAAAAGCCTCAACTTGATAGCCTCATCAGTCACGCCATTATACTTAAAAGTGCTGCAGATCTCGACAAAATTTCTTATGTGCATGTTGGGGTCTTCAGTTGCCGCTCCTCCAAAAGAAACATAATTCTGCACCATCTGAATAGTGCCCGGCTTGATTTCAAAGGTGTTAGCTTGAATAGCCGGATGAAGGATGCTTGACTGAATATCATCAATTTTAGGCCGAGAAAAATCCATAAGAGCTGGATTAGCTTGAACAATACGATCTTCCATGTTTACTGGTTCTTTCTGCTCAAGTCCTGAATCCGAATCCTCAAAATCTAACTTCTCCGGAATATCAAGAACTTCGTCTGTCTCCTCAGTTGTATCTAAAGTCCTCTTGCGAGCACGAGAACGAGTTTGCATAAACGCTTGCTAAAGTACCTGAAACACAACCGAAAAGAGTAAGTAACTACTACGTCCTAATCACTGAGTCCTAATGACCAATGATGGTAAGTACATAAACTAAACAAATACGCCGAGTCCCCGGCAGCAGCGCCAAAAAACTTGTTAGGGCGAAAACACGTACTAATATTCACGCAAGTATACGCGTTCGCAAGTAATATAGAATACTTTCTAGTTCGTTCCCTCAGAGACTCAGACTAAATTATTGTCTAATTAAACTCACTCACCAATATATGATTACTTCTCAATGTTAAGATAATAACACTTAAAATTGTTGATCAAATATTAACTATAATTAACTACTTAATTAACCACTTAACTATCACTTTAAATTATCAATAATAAAACACTCATGAGTTCACAACTTCATTATTACTTCCTTCTATAGCCATTGTTATTACCTTTAGCATGTGACAGTGATGACATTAATCGAATAACATGAAACTGATAAAAGCCAACTTTCATTGTACTAATACCATTCTACCAAGCATCCACAATTAAGATAGAAGTTGAATAGTCATCAATTATGTTGAGTTCCTATATGTCTACAGAAATTGACAACAGAATGATTTAAGCACAAGTTATTCCTTTTGATTATATAGGGCAAATAAAACTATTAGAGTTACCCACTAATCATGCACAACGTACATGAACCTATGCTAGCATGGCAAGTTCTAAATCTCAAGATCCACCGTCGCTTCACAAGAGATTAACACCCTATCTTATATGTTCGCGACGCACATAAGACGAATACGCGCAACCAATACTAGATATCATGCAATCATCACACACTAAAGTATTTAAACAATTAACTAAAGAATTCCATAATAAATCCGTTGTAACCCCATGATCACGATTAGCCCATAATAGAACTCATCGCCATCATGGGTTCATATGAAATCATGATAAACAAACACAAGAAAATAATAACTAAACTAATTATATTAAAACAGAGTACGTCACAAGAGTAAATAAGTCAAAGCAAGAAAACTAGCATCCAACGTTACAACGAAACAAGAATCACAAGAATATATGCTTCCTCTTCGTTGCGGTGTGCTAAATCGGTCTTCTTCCTTATCTCCTTCGCTCCTTGCGTAAAACACAATCTAAAACATAATCTCCTTAATACTCTCTATGAAAACGTCTCTAATCTACCTATATAATAGTCCCATAAAACTCAGATTACATAGAAGTTGGAAGCCACACAGAAGTAGAAGTCTAAAATAATTCAGCTTTTTCCCCGACCCTGCGCGGCCGCTCAGCATTTCTGCGCGGGCGCGCAGGCTACTGCGCGGCCGCTCAGTATTGCTGCGCGGGCGCGCAGGACCCTACTGGAAAAATTCCAAGCTTGCTCCGTTTCTTCGCCGTAATCTGCCCATTCCTTTCCTCTCGCAATGGTGAACACATGCCAAGGCTTATTCTTGATGATTCCTCCCCCGAAATGCAACTAATACCCTGAAATGCATAAACACTAGAAAAACGCATTAAATACACAAAATACTTGATTTCAAGACACCAATTTAAGCCATTTTAAGACGTTCTAAGTGGTATAAAATGCCACTTATCAATATGCAACTATATGAACTAAACTATCATGAATATGCAACTATATGACACACACAAAATATTCCTCAACTACCACCCCCAAACTTAAAATCTTCACTGTCCCCAGTGAAGGTAGTAGAAAGGAACACAGGGTATACCTACTCGGAGTCATCATCATCATCATCCTCAATGGGTGGAGTATCAGGCGGCGGGTATGCAGAGTCCTCACCAAAAACTCGCCACTAGATATCGGCTCCAAGGCCCCGAAAAGCAGTCCCTAACGCAAGGGTGAGCTCCTGAGCAAACCTGCTTTGTGTCTCGTACATGGCATCCATCCGCCGTGAAAGCCTCCTATACTGGGTATCAGCCATCCCAGCACCCTCCTGAGCAACTCACCATCCCTCCCCGATGGTAAAAATCCTCTCTCCTTCAGAATCAGCTTCCCCAAAAGCCTAGTGTACTCCTCCTCCGCAGCTCTGTCATTCAACCGAGGCCTTGCAGCAGTACCCCTCGATGAATCAGCAGTAGGGACTCTGTTGCTGTTATCAATAGTTCGTGCTCTCTTGGGTGCCATTGAATCTTGAATAAAAGTGTTAAGAACTGAGTTTTTGTGTTTGGGAGAGAGTTTGAGTGTAGAAAGTTTGTGGGAGATATGTAGGATAGGTGTATGTATATATAGGGTTTATGGGTTGTGTTTGGGTTTTTTAATTTTCTAGATTTTTTTTTGTTCTTTTTACTGAACTTAAAAAAAATTCTGGCAGTTGACCCCTGAGCGGTCGCTTAGCAAAGCTGAGGGGGCGCTCAGCTTGCTGAGCGGTCGCTCAGCAGAGCTGAGCGGGCGCTCAGGGGTCACTGGAAAAAAAAAATTCAGTCCCGTTTTTCTAATTTTTTTGTGTTTTTGGATAGGTTATTAACTTCTAAGGGTTCCTGTAACAACAAATCGTGGGTTGCCTGCCACGCAGCGCTTCTTTTTCGTCATTAGCTTGACGTTGCGTACCTTTCTCAAGTAGTCAATAAAATGGCACTAACCACTTCTCGGTTTGCCATGTCCCCATAGTAGTGCTTCAACCGCTGACCATTAACCTTGAATGCTTGGTCCGGATCATTCTCAAAAATTTTCACCGCTCCATGTGGAAACACAGTTTTGACAATAAAAGGTCCAAACCACCTTGATTTCAACTTCCCAGGAAAAAGTCGGAGACGAGAGTTGAATAAGAGAACTTGTTGCCCCGACACGAATAACTTAGGATGTAGCTTCCTATCGTGCCACCTCTTCACCTTTTCCTTGTACATTTTGTTATTCTCGTACGCTTGAAGTCGGAATTTATCAAGTTCATTAAGCTGAAGCATTCTTTTCTTACCAGCTGCATCTAAATCCAGGTTCAACTTTCTCAACGCCCAGTAGGCCTTATGCTCAAGCTCCGCAGGTAAATGACATCCCTTACCGTACACCAACTGAAACGGGGACATACCAAATGGAGTTTTGTATGCTGTTCTGTAAGCCCAAACAGCTTCATCGAGCTTTAAGGACCAATCCTTCCTTGACGGACAAATAACCTTCTCTAGAATGCGTTTTATCTCTCTGTTAGACACTTCCGCTTGACCATTTATTTGCGGATGATAAGCAGTAGCAACTCGATGATTCACATTATAACGCTGCATCATAGAAGTGAACTTACGGTTGCAGAAATGCGACCCTTCATCACTTATGATTACCCGAGGTGTTCCAAACCTTGTGAAAATATGCTTATGAAGAAAATTCAGCACTGCATTTGCATCATTTGTCGGTAGAGCTTTGACTTATACCCATTTTGAGACATAATCGACTGCCAGCAAGATGTACAGATTATTGCAGGATGAGACAAAAGGCCCCATGAAATCGATTCCCCAAACATCAAAGACCTCGACTTCAAGCATCACATTTAACGGCATCTCATCCTTTCTCGCCAAATTTCCCACTCTTTGGCAACGATCACACCTTAAAATAAACTGATGAACATCCTTAAACAAAGTAGGCCAGAAAAAACCTGCTTGCAGAATATGAGCTTCCGTCTTCTCACCACCATAGTGTCCACCATAAACTGTGGAGTGGCAGTCTTGTAATATCCCCTCCGTCTCACAGAACGGGATACATCTCCTAATGATCTGGTCAGCTCCCTGTCTAAACAAATATGGTTCATCCCACATATACCACTTCACCTCATGCAGAAACTTCTTCTTTTGAGCTGAGGTCAAATTAGGAGGCATTATATTACTGACAAGATAGTTTACAATATCTGCAAACCATGGCTCTTCCTCCTGAACTGTGAACAACAGCTCATCCGGAAAAGATTCATTGATTAATGTCCTATCTTGTGAAGTAGACTCGGGATTCTCCAACCTAGAGAGATGGTCAGCTACTTGATTCTCAGTACCTTTTCGATCCTTGATCTCTAACTCAAATTCCTGAAGTAAGAGCACCCAACGAATGAGTCTCGGCTTCGAATCCTTCTTGGAAACCAAATAGCGAATGGCCGCATGATCAGTGAATACTGTCACTTTAGTCCCAAGCAGATAAGATCGAAATTTCTCGAAACCAAAGACTATAGCCAAGAGCTCCTTCTCCGTAGTGGTGTAGTTCATTTGGGCCCCATTTAAGGTCTTACTCGCATAGTAGACCATATGAAAGAGATTATTCTTGCGCTGCCCCAGAACTGCACCTACCGCATAATCACTCGCATCACACATCATCTCAAACGGCTCTGTCCAATCTGGTGTTGTAATAACTGGTGCAGTGATCAAACTCTTCTTGAGAGTCTCGAATGCCGCCAAACATTCATCATCAAATTTGAAAGGCACATCTTTCTCAAGCAAATTGCACAATGGCTTAGATATCTTTGAAAAGTCCTTGATCAATCGCCGATAAAAACCCGCATGACCAAGAAAACTACGGATTCCCTTCACAGAAATAGGTGGTGGAAGATTTTCAATGACTCCCACCTTGGCCTTGTCCACCTCCAAACCCTTGCTAGAGACCTTATCCCCAAGAATAATGCCTTCACGCACCATAAAATGACATTTCTCCCAATTGAGCACCAAATTAGTTTCTACGCACCTTTTGAGTACGACACGAAGATTATTCAAACATTCATCATACGAATGTCCAAAGACGGAGAAGTCATCCATGAACACCTCGACATTATTTCCAATCATGTCAGAGAATATAGCCATCATACATCTCTGAAAAGTGGCTGGGGCGCCACATAACCCAAACGAAACTCTGCGAAAAGCAAACGTGCCAAATGGACAAGTGAAGGTAGTCTTTTCCTGATCCTCTGGTGCAATACAAATCTAATTATACCCTGAATAGCCATCCAGAAGACAATAATACTCATGACCAGCCAACCTGTCAAGCATCTGATCAATGAAAGAAAGAGGGAAATGATCCTTCCTCGTGGCTTTGTTCAACTTTCGATAATCCATGCATACTCTCCATCCTGTAACTGTTCGAGTGGGGATGAGCTCATTCTTCTCATTTGCTACCACAGTGATACCTCCCTTCTTAGGCACACATTGTACGGGGCTCATCCAAGAACTGTCAGAAATAGGATAAATGATGCCTGCATCTAGCCATTTCAGAATTTCTTTCTTCACTACCTCCTTCATGATAGGATTAAGTCTGCGCTGCTGTTCAACAGTCGGCTTACTACCTTCCTCTAGCAGAATTTTATGCATACAATATAAAGGGTTGATCCCCTTGATGTCTTCTATGGTCCATCCAATAGCTGATTTGAATTCTCTCAAAATCCTTAAGAGTTTGTCTTCCTCACTACCTGAAAGGTCAGATGCAATAATAACAGGTAAAGTAGATGCATCACCTAAAAAAACATACCTCAAGTGTTCAGGTAGTGGCTTGAGCTCCAAGGTAGGTGCTTCCTCTATTGATGGTTTGAGCTTTCCTTCAGCATTTTTGAGGTCAGAAGTACCAAGAGATTCAAACGGCATGTCCAGCTTTCGCTTCCAGGGAGAAGCATTCAGATATTGTAATTGCTCATTGCCATCTTCATCATCACTGTCAAAATCCCCCACTAAGGCCTTTTCCAAAGCATCAGACATTAGCATGCGATCGAGTTCTGAAGTAACCGCAGAATCAATCACATCCACTTTTAAGCACTCCTCATCTTCTATAGGGAATTTCATTGCCTTGAACACGTTGAAGGTCACATCTTGATCTTGTACCCGCATAGTAAGTTCACCTTTCTACACATCTATCAAGGTACGGCCAGTAGCCAAGAAAGGACTTCCCAAGATTATGGGAATCTTCTTATCTACCTCAAAATCCAGAATAACAAAATCTGCAGGAAAGAAGAGCTTATCCACCTTGACTAGCACATCCTCCACTATGCCCCTTGGGTAAGTAATAGAATGATCAGCCAATTGTAGAGACATGTATGTGGGTTTTGGATCAGGCAAATCCAACTTTTTAAAGATCGACAACGGCATCAGATTGATGCTTGCTCTCAAATCACAAAGGCACTTGTCAAAAGTCAACTTGCCAATGGTGCAAGGAATGGTGAAGCTACCTGGATCTTTAAGCTTTGGAGGTAACTTTTACTGCAGAACAGCGCTGCATTCTTCCGTGAGAGCAACAGTCTCAAGGTCATCCAGTTTCACCTTCCTTGAAAGAATACTCTTCATAAACTTCGCATAACTAGGCATTTGCTCCAGAGCCTCAGCGAAAGGTATATTGATGTGAAGTTTCTTGAACACCTCCAGAAACTTACCTAACTGTCTATCCAGCTTTTGTTGCTGCAATCTCTTAGGAAAAGGTGGTGGAGGATAGAGATGTTTCTCCCCTATATTACCCTCAGGCAGAGTGTGTTCAACAGTAGTCTTCCTTGGTTCCGCCGCTTTCTCCTTTTGCTTAGCTTCTTCATCTCTAATTTCAGCTTCTCCTTCTTTTGGCTTTTCAGCATCAGCAACTTTCCCAGACCTTAAGGTAATAGCCTTGACTTGCTCTTTAGCTTCCTTTCTGCCTGGTACTTCCGTGTCACTAGGGAGTATTCCAGGTTGACGATTGAGCACTGCATTGGCTATTTGACCGATTTGATTTTCCAAGGTCTTGATAGAAACCGCCTAACTCTTGCAAAACAGCTTAAGTTTCTCAAAATCAGCACTAGTAGGTGCAGCTGCACTTCCCTATTGAGGGTATGATTGCCTTTGAGCATACTGCTGTGGTTGCTGGAATCCAGGTGGATTAAACTGTTTACTCACACCTTGCTGATATGGTGGCTGAATAGCATTCTGATTATTACCCCAGCTGAAATTTGGATGATTTCTGTTGTTATGATGATAAGTAGCTGGCATAGACTGCTGTTGTCGCTGATAATTATTCACATATTGAACAGATTCGTTGATAAGAGAACACTGATCCGTAGCATGAGAACCTTAACAAAACTCACAAACCATAGCTATTTGATTAACTCCATATGTAGCTAGAGAATCAACCTTCATCGTCAGCGCCTGGAGCTGCGCTGCAATAGCGGTGGCTGCATCGACTTCCAGAATACCTGCTACCTTCCCAGGCATCATCCTCTGAGTTGGGTTTTGATGCTCATTTGCAGCCATAGTTTCGATAAGATTATAAGCCTCAGTATAGCTTTTAGCCCATAAGGCGCCTCCAGCTGCTGCATCGAGCATAGGCCGAGATTGGGCCCCCAAACCATTATAGAAACCAGTGATCACCATCCAATCGGGCATTCCATGATGTGGACACTTCCTCAATATTTCCTTGTAGCGTTCCCAAGCTTCGCACATAGATTCTGTAGGTTGCTGCGCAAACTGAGTAAGAGTACTCCTCATAGCAGCAGTCTTTGCCATCGGATAAAACTTCACCAGAAACTTTTGCGCAAGATCTTGCCAAGTAGTGATGGACCCGGCTGGTTCAGAATGTAACCAGTCCTTAGCTTTGTCCCTCAGTGAGAATGGGAAAAGCCTCAGCTTGATAGCCTCATCAGTCACGCCATTATACTTAAAAGTGCTGCAGATCTCGACAAAATTCCTTATGTGCATGTTGGGGTCTTCAGTTGCAGCTCCTCCAAAAGAAACAGAATTCTGCACCATCTGAATAGTGCCCAGCTTGATTTCAAAGGGGTTAGCTTGAATAGCCGGATGAAGAATGCTTGAATGAATGTCATCAATTTTAGGCCGAGAAAAGTCCATAAGTGCTGGATCAGCCTGAACAATACGATGACCCATGATTACTGGTTCTTTCTGCTCAGTTCCTGAATCTGAATCTTCAAAATCTATCTTCTCCGGAATATCAAGAACTTCGTCTGTCTCCTCAGTTGTATCTAAAGTCCTCTTGCGAGTACGAGAACGAGTTTGCATAAACGCTCGCTTAAGTACCTGAAACACAACCAGAAATAATAAGTAACAACTATGTCCTAATCACTGAGTCCTAATGACCAATGATGGTAAGTACATAAAATAAACAAATACGCCGAGTCCCCGGCAGCGGCGCCAAAAAACTTGTTAGGGCGAAAACACGCGCTAATATTCACGCAAGTATACGCGTTCGCAAGTAATATAGAATACTTTCTAGTTCGTTCCCACAGAGACTCAGACTAATTATTGTTTAATTAAACTCACGCACCAACGTATGATTACTTCTCAATGTTAAGACACTAACACTTAGAATTGTTGACTAAATATTAACTACAATAAATTACTTAGTTTATCACTTAAATAACACTTCAATTAACAATATTAAAACATTCATGAGATCACAACTTCATTACTACTTTCTTCAATAGTTATTGTTATTACCTTTAGCATGTGAAAGTGATGATATTAATCGAATAACACAAAACTGATAAAAGCCAACTTTCATTGTACTCATACCATTCTACCAAGCATCAACAATTAAGATAGAAGTTGAATAGGCATCAATTATGTTGAGTTCCTATATGTCTACAGAAATTGACAACACAACGATTTAAGCACAAGTTATTCCTTTTGATTACACAGGGCAAATAAAACTGTTAGAGTTGCCCACTAATCATGCACATCATACATGAACCTATGCTAGCATGGCAAGTTCTAAATCTCAAGATCCACCGTCACTTCACAAGAGATTAACACCCTATCTTATATGTTCGCGACGCACATAAGACGAATACGCAAAACCAATACTAGATATCATACAATCATCACACACTAAAGTATTAAACAATTAACTAAAGAATTCCATAGTAAATCCGTTGCGACCCCATGATCACGATTAGCCCATAATAGCACTTATCGTCATCATGGGTTCATATGAAATCATGATAAACAAACACAAGAAAATAATAACTAAACTAATTATATTAAATCAGAGTACGTCACAAGAGTAATTAAGTTCAAAGTAAGAAAACTAGCATCCAACGTTACAACGAAATAAGAATCACAAGAAAGTATGCTCCCTCTTCGTTGATTTGTGCCAAAACGGTCTTCTTCCTTATCTCCTTTGCTCCTTGCTTAATACCACGATCCAACCTCATGAAAATGTCTCCAAATCTACTTATATAATAGTCCCATAAAACTCAGATTACATAGAAGTTGGAAGCCAAACATAAGTAGAAGTCTAAAAATAATTATTTAATTTCTCGACCCTGCACGGCCGCTCGACATAGCTGAGCGGGCGCTCAGGACCCTACTGGATTTTTCCTGAGTTTGCTCCGTTTCTTTGCCGTAATCTGCCCCTTTCTTTCCTCTCGCAATGGTGAACACATGCCAAGGCTTATTCTTGATGATTACTCCTCCGAAATGCAACTAATACCCTGAAATGCATAAACACTAGGAAAACGCATCAAATACACAAAATACTTGATTTCAAGGCACCAATTTAAGCCATTTTAAGATGTTCTAAGTGGTATAAAATGCCACTTATCAATCAACTAAAGTCAATACTTTATTTTGATACATGGATTCCATCTCGGATTTCATGGCTTCCATCCATCTCTCGAAGTCTGGACATTTCATAACATCTTGGTAGGTGAGAGGCTCATCATTATCAATAAGCATCACATCACCATCTTGATTCAAGAGAAATCCATAATTTCTCCCGGGCTCATGGTGAATTCTACTAGATCTATGAACAACCTGCATTTGCTTAACATGATTACTTTCAACATTTTGATGTACATCTTGATCTTGTTCCAACTCTGGTTCAATATTATCATGCAGTTCTCGATCTTCATCAAGATGTATTGTCCTTCCACTGGTTTTCTTAGAAAGTAGTTCTCCCTCAAGAAATACAAGGGTCCGAGCAACAAACATTTTATTCTTGGATGGATTATAAAAATTATACCCTTTAGTCTCAGTTGGGTATCCCACAAAATAACATCTATCTAATTATAGTCCATTTTTTTCAGAGGCTAAACGTTTCACAAACGCTTCACGTCCCCAAATTTTCATAAATAACATGCTATGACTTTTCTCAGCATATCTCATATGGAGCCTTTTGAACCACTTTTGTCGAAATTCGGTTAAGTGTATATGCAGTCATTTCTAGAGCATAACCATAGAAATTGATTGAAAGATCCGCTTGACTCATCATTAATCGCACCATATCCAACAAGGTACAATTTCTTCTCTCAGAATCTCTATTCCATTGAGGTATTCCAGAAGGAGTAAGTTATGATACAATATCACACTCCTTCAAGAAACTCTTGAATTTGAGGTTTATGTATTCTCCTTTACGATCTGATCGTAAACCTTTTATACTTTCCCTAGTTTGCTTTTCTACTTCGGCCTTATATTCTTTGAACATTTAAAAGAATCAGATTTGTTCTTCATAAGAACCACATATCCATATCTACTGAAATCATCAGTAAATGTTATGAAGTAGTATAAGCCACCTCTTGCCATCATACGTATTTGATCACATACATTATTATATACAACTCCTAATCGTTCGGTGGCCCTTTCACCTAATCATATTAAAGAAGCTTTAGTCATTTTTCCAATGAGACAAAGTTCACATCTTTTGTATGATCAAAATCAAACTTATCCAAGTATCCATCTGTAATATGGCCTAAACGACAATGCTAGAGGTAATGTTTGATTTGAGTCATCATAGAACATATAAATTGTTAACTAATTGTGCAACATTACAAGTCTTATCATTAAAATAGAACAAACAACTATTGTTTATTTATTAAAATGAAATACATTTTTTGTCTAGAAAAGAAATTGATATATGTTTTTGCTAAAAGAAGGAACGTAAAAATAATTTACCAAGTTCTCAACTTCGCCTTATGAGAAAAATTAGGCATCGAGTTCCTCCAACTAGAGCAACAACTTTTACTCTAATTCTAACCCCATACCTGAATCTTGACCATCGCTGGTCTTTTTCTTCAGAACTTTCAAACAAGCTCGACAATTTAACTAACAATCATCCAGTTATTTCCACATAAGTGATAATCATCTCCTTTAGCAACACCACTATCAGGTCTCAAAAGCCCTTTGGGATTGGACTTTGGTTTGGCACCGAATAATATCAAATCTTCACCTTGTCTGTCCATTATCCTCTCCCATTTGCATTCCATGTGTACACCATCAATATGGACGTAGTTCATGCCTTTACAATTTTTTTTCAGCAGTTCTAAAATGCCTAACAACTTAATGGCTATTTTATCTATCTCATTCATTTTGTTCACAACAAACTGGGAATAAAAGTTGTTCAAAGATTGTTTGATCAAATCAAACTGAGTCTCTAGATCAATCTTGAAACCCAAAATATCAAGGAACGTATACCTATCATCTTTAGAACATGTGGTCCAACCGGATATCATTCTCTCATTAATATAAAATTATAGTGCCTTATTATTGTCAAATCTTTCTGACGAGCCTATCCTTCAAACATTATTTGAATGTGCTCAATCACATCATAAGCATCACTATGCTCTTGTTGCTTCTAAAGCTCAGCACTCATAATTATAAGCATGAGACATGAAACATTAGTTGCATAATCAATTTGCTTCTGGTAAGCACTCTGTTCAACACATGTTTTATTCTCATCTAGAAGAAATAAGGGAGGGGATTGAGTGACATCCTTGAACTTGAGGATGATCCTCAAGTTCCTATGTCAGTAGAGGAAATTATTTCATGTCAGCTTGTTCTTCTCAAGGACTATTACATAGAGAAGTTATTTATGTTATTTGTCATTTGATATCTACAACATTAAAGTACATAAAATGCATTAGTCTATAGATGATCATTAAATTATTTTCAAGTAATTATTTATATACATATTCATAATATATATCTCCCACTATTTCTTTCAAATAAATAACCCTAACTACTAATTCAGAAAGAATATCTTCTATATCCTTTCTAGTGAGCCAAGATCCATATTTCAAAATACGTTAGGTCAGCTTTGACTTTTCTCCTAAAACATGATTATTTAGTTAGACAACATTTGTCAATTATATCAACTATATAACTCTTGGATAGCTTAGGGGAACAACATTTGTTCATATTTATCTTAATAAATCTCGCCAAATTCTATGCCTCTAAGTTCATAATCCTATTGTGGTAACTTAGTTAAGTCAAACCCAATAGTCAAAAAGTATCGATATACTTCAACACATCTCCCACGATAGATGGGAGTATTTCGCTTTGGCAAACCCACTCCTTATCGATCTAGGGGTTAACGCATTGGACTCATTGGAAGGCATCTGATCAACTTAATATTTAAATTTAGGATTTTGTTTATTTTAAAATGATCATGATCCCATCTCAAAGAGATTCTCAATTTTTTTCTTGAATAAAATACTTCAAATCAATATTTGTCAATGGTTTGATTTCCAGGTAGTGAGGGAGTCACAATGGTCTCGCTTGAAACCAACAACCGTACAAGTTCATTTGAACTCGCTTTTGACAAAATCGCCCCATGTCGGAAATAAAGAAGATTAATATTTTATTCGGTGTTTCATAAACACGAGAATCTCATAATCATTTGTTTATTTTAAAATCTTGAATCGTTACAGATTTTATCTTGTTTATCAAGCATGCATGGGTGTCGTATCTAATACATACATCCTTAATCTAATTAAGCATGCATTATTAAACTACTCTACACATACATTCATCATATGAGCATATATATGTAAAGTGCAATAAAGTAAACGTGGTTGGTTATGGCTTCATCCTATGTGATCTTCATCAAGCTAAGTTGTGTTTTGTGTGTAGGAAAGGGTTTGTTAGTTGAAAGTATATGGGAGTGTATATGGAGAGGTTGTGTGTATATATAGGGTAGGATTAGGGTTATAATTAGATTAGGAGTGGGGTTTGTGGTTGATTTGGAGAAGAAAATCATGGGTAATGGGGTTGTAGTGCTGTGGAATTGTTTTTGTATTTTTCTTTTTTTTATAAGGCTGAAAACCGAATTTTAGAAAATTTGGGCTACAGGTGGTCGCCTGGAACCAGCAGGTGGGCGCCTGCCAGCAAGCAGCCACCTGGAGCCTGCAGGCGGGCGCCTGGAAGGTTCCTGGAAAAAAAATTCAGCCATTTTTTCTGATTTTTTTGGGTTTTTGGATAGAGTACTAAATTCTAAGGGTTCCTATGGTCTCATATCTTGGGTTGCCTCCCAAGAAGCGCTTATTTTACGTCATTAGCTTGACGTAGAGTAGTTCGATCAAGTTGACAATAAAACGGCACTAACCACTTCCCGGTTTGTTGTATCCCCATAATAATGCTTCACTCTCTGAACATTTACTTTGAATGCTTGACCCGGATCATTCTCAAAAATTTCCACCGCTCCATGTGGAAACACTTTTGACGATAAATGGTCCAGACCACCTTGATTTCAACTTTCCAGGAAAAAGTCGGAGACGAGAGTTGAATAAAAGAACTTGTTGCCCCGGCACAAATGACTTAGGAGATAGCTTCCTATCGTGCCATATTTTTACTTTTTCCTTGTACATTTTGTTGTTCTCGTACGCTTGAAGTCGAAATTCATCAAGTTTATTTAACTGAAGCATTTGCTTCTTCCCAGCTGCATCTAGATCAAGGTTTAACTTCTTCAATGCCCAATAAGCCTTATGCTCAAGCTCCGCAGGTAAATGACATCCCTTACCATAGACAAGTTGAAATGGGGACATCCCAAGTGGAGTCTTGTATGTTGTTCTATATGCCCAAACAGCTTCATCGAGCTTCAAAGACCAATCTTTCCTTGACGGATAAACAACTTTCTCTAGAATGTTCTTGATCTCTCTGTTAGACACTTCAGCTTGACCATTAGTTTGCGGATGATAGGCAGTAGCAATACGATGATTTATATTGTAGCGCTGCATCATAGAAGTGAACTTACAATTGCAGAAATGTGACCCCTCATCACTTATGATAACTCGTGGCATTCCAAACCTTGTGAATATCTGCTTATGAAGAAAATTCAACACTACCTTTGCATCATTCGTCGGTAGAGCCTTGACTTCTACCCATTTCGAGACATAATCGGCTGCTAGCAAGATGTACTGATTATTGTAGGACGAGATAAATGGTCCCATGAAATCGATTCCCCAAACATCGAAGACCTCAACTTCAAGCATCACATTTAAAGGTATCTCATCCTTTATAGTAAGATTCCCAACTCTTTGGCAACGATCACACCTTAAAATGAACTGATGTGCATCCTTAAACAACGTAGGCTAGAAAAAACCTGCTTGAAGAATACGAGCTGCTGTCTTTTCACCATCATAATGTCCACCATAAACTATGGAATGACAGTCTCGTAATATCCCCTCCGTCTCACAAAATAGGATACATCTCCTGATGATCTGGTCAGTTCCTTGTCTAAACAAATATGATTCATCCCACATGTACCACTTCACCTCATGCAGAAACTTCTTCTTTTGATCTGCATTCATATTAGGAGGCATTATATTGCTCACAAGATAGTTTACAATGTCTGTGAACCATGGCTCTTCCTCTTGAACTGTAAACAACTGGTCATCCGGAAAAGATTCGTTGATCAATGTCTTATCATGTGAAGTAGAATCGGGATTCTCCAGTCTAGAGAGATGGTCAGCTACTTGATTTTCAGTACCTTTTCGATCCTTAATCTCTATCTCAAATTCCTGTAGCAAGAGCACCCAACGAATAAGTCTAGGCTTCGAATCCTTCTTTGAGACCAGATAGCGAATGGCAGTGTGATCAGTGAATACTATCACCTTTGTCCCAAGTAGATAAGATCGAAATTTTTTGAAACCAAAAACTATAGCCAAGATCTCCTTCTCAATAGTGGTGTAGTTCATTAGAGCTCCATTAAGCGTCTTACTAGCATAGTAGACCACATGAAAGATATTATTCTTGCGCTGCCCAAGAACTGTTCCCACTGCATAATCACTTGAATCGCACATCATCTTAAAAGGTTCTGTCCAATTAGGTGCCGTAATAACTATTGCAGTTATTAAACTCTTCTTGAGAGTCTCGAATGCTGCCAAGAAGTCATCATCAAATTTTAAAGGCACATCTTTCTCGAGCAAGTTGCACAACGGCTTTAATAACTTAGAGAAGTCCTTGATGAAATGCCGATAAAAACCCGCATGACAAAGAAAACTACGGATTCCTTTCACAAAAATAGGTGGCGGAAGATTTTCAATGACCCCCACCTTGGCTTTATCCACCTCAAGGCTTTTTTAGAGACCTTATGCCCAAGAATGATGCCTTGTTGTACCATGAAGTGACATTTTTTCCAATTGAGCACCAAATTAGTTTCCACACACCTTTTGAGCACCGACCGGAGATTATTCAAACATTCATCAAATGAATATCCAAAGACGGAGAAGTCGTCCATGAACATTTCGACATTATTTCCAATCATATCAGAGAATATAGCCATCATGCATCTCTGAAAAGTGGCAGGTGCACCACATAAGCCAAAAGAAACTCTGCGAAAAGCAAACGTGCCAAATGGACAAGTGAAAGTAGTCTTTTCTTGATCTTCTGGTGCAATGTAAATCTGATTATAACCCGAATAGCCATCCAGAAGACAATAATACTCATGATCAGCCAACCTGTCAAGTATCTGATCAATAAATGGAAGAGGGAAGTGATCCTTCCTCATGGCTTTATTCAACTTTCTGTAGTCCATGCATACCCTCCATCATGTGACTGTTCGAGTGGGGATGAGCTCGTTCTTCTCATTTGCTACCACAGTAATACCTCCTTTCTTAGGTACACATTGCACAGGGCTCACCCAAAAACTGTCAGAAATAGGATATATGATTCCTGTATCCAGCTACTTTAGAATTTCCTTCTTCACCACTTCTTTCATGATAGGATTAAGTCTTCGCTGTTGCTCAACATTCGGCTTGCTACCTTCATCTAGCAGAATTTTATGCATGCAGTATGAAGGGCTGATCCCTTTTTATATATGCTATAGTCCATCCGATGGCCGATTTGAATTCTCTCAAGATTCGCAAGAGCTTATCCTCATCACTACCTGAAAGATCAGATGCAATAATAACAGGCAAAGTAGATGCATCACCTAAAAAAGCATACCTTAAGTATTCAGGCAATGGTTTAAGCTCCAAAGTAGGTACTTCCTCAATAGATGGTTTGAGCTTTCCCTCAGCATTCTTGAGATCCGTATCACCAAGAGATTCAAATGGCATGTCTAGTTTTCGCTTCCAAGGAGAAGCATTTAGATATTGAAGTTGCTCATTACCTTCCTCATCTTCACTGTCAAATTCCCCCAATAAGGCTTTTTCTTAGGCATCAGACCGTAGCACATGATCAAGTTCTGAAGTTACTGCAGAATTAATCAAATCCATCTTAAAGCACTCCTCATCTTCTGTAGGGAATTTCATTGCATTGAATACATTGAATGTTACATCCTGATCTTGCACCCACATAGTAAGTTCACCTTTTTGCACATTTATCAAGGTACGACCTGTATCCAAGAAAGGTCTTCCCAAGATTATGGGAATCTTCTTATCTTCCTCAAAATCCAGAATGACAAAGTCTGCAGAAAAGATGAGCTTATCCACCTTTACTAACACGTCCTCCATAATGCCTCGTGGGTATGTAATAGAACATCAACCAATTGTAGAGACATGTAGGTGGGATTTGGATCATGCAAATTCAGCTTTTTGAAGATAGACAACGACATCAGATTGATGTTTGCTCCCAAATCGCAAAGGCACTTGTCGGATGACAACTTGCCAATGGTGCAAGGAATGGTGAAGATACCTGGATCCTTAAGCTTTAGAGGTAACTTTTATTGCAGCACAGCATTGCACTCTTCCGTTAGAGCAACGGTATCAAGATCATCCAGTTTCACCTTCCTTGAAAGAATACCTTTCATAAATTTCGCATAACTAGGCATTTTCTCCAGAGCCTCAGCGAAAGGTATGTTGATGTGAAGTTTCTTGAACACCTCCAGAAACTTACCAAACTGCTTATCCAGCTTTTGTTTTTGCAATCGCTTAGGAAAAGGTGGTGGAGGATAGAGCTGTTTCTCCCCTGTATTACCCTCAGGAAGAGTGTGTTCAACAGTAGTCTTCCTTGGTTCCCCCTATTTCTCCTTTTGCTTCTCTTCTTCATCTACAACTTCAGCTTCTCCATCTTTTGCTTTTTCAGGATCAGCAACTTTTCCGGACCTTAAGGTAATAGCTTTGACTTGCTCCTTAGCTTCCTTCCTGCCTGGCACTTCAGTATCGCTGGGAAGTGTGCCAGGTTGACAATTGAGCACGGCATTGGCTATTTGACCGATTTGATTCTTCAAGGTCTTGATAGAAACAGCCTGACTTTTGTACAACAATTTTAGCTCCTTGAAATCAGCATTAGAAGGTGGAGCAGCACCTCCTTGTTGAGGATATGATTGCCTTTGAGCATATTGTTGAGGTTGCTGGAATCCAGATGGATTAAACTGTTTACTTACAGCTTGCTGATATGGTTGCTGAACAGCATTCTGATTGTTGCTCCAGCTGAAATTCGGATGATTTCTGTTATTAGGATGATAAGTAGTTGGCACAGGCTGTTGCGGTTGTTGATAATTGTTCACATACTGAACAGATTCATTAACAAGAGAACACTGATCCGTAGCATCACAGCCTGCATAAAGCTCACAGACAATAGCTATTTGATTGAATCCATAGTTGGCTAAAGAATCGACCTTCATAGACAGCGCTTGGCGCTGCGCTACAATAGTTGTAGATGCATCAACTTTCAGAATACCTGCTACCTTCCCAGGCATCATCCTTTGAGTTGGGTTTCGATGCTCATTTGCAGCCATAGTTTCAATGAGATTATAGGCCTCGGTATAGCTTTTGGCCCACAAGGCGCCTCCAGCAGCTGCATCGAGCATGGGCCGAGATTGGGCCCCCAAACCATTGTAGAACCCATTGATCACCATCCAGTCAGGCATACCATGATGTTGACACTTTCTCAACATCTCCTTATAGCACTCCCAAGCTTCGCACATAGATTCTGTTGGTTGCTGCGCAAACTGAGTAAGAGCACTCCTCATAGCTGCAGTCTTGGCCATTGGATAGAACTTCACCAGAAACTTTTGCCCAAGATCTTCCCAAGTAGTGATGGACCCAGCTGGTAAAGAATGTAACCAGTCCTTAGCTTTATCCCTCAGAGAGAATGGGAAAAGTCTCAGCTTGATAGCCTCATCAGTAACACCATTATATTTGAAAGTACTGCAGATCTCGATAAAATTCCTGATATGCATATTGGGATCTTCAGTCGCAACACCTCCGAAAGAAACAAAATTCTGCACCATCTGAATATTGCCCGGCTTAATTTCAAAAGTATTAGCCTGAATAGTCGGATGAATGATGCTGGACTGAATGTCATCAATTTTAGGCCGAGAAAAGTCCATAAGAGCTGGATCTGCTGGAACTATACGATCACCCATGATTACCGGTTCCTTCTTTTCACTCTCTTTATCCGAATCTTCAAAATCTATCTACTCCGAAATATCAAGAACTGAATCTGTCTCCTCAGCCGTATCTAGAGTCCTCTTGCGAGTGCGAGAACGTGTTTGCATAAACGCTCGCTAGAGTACCTGAAACACAACCAGAAATAATAAGTAACAAGTCTTAATCAATGAGTCCTAATGACCACTGATGGCAAGTACATAAACTGAACAAATTACACCGAGTCCCCGGCAGCGGCGCCAAAAACTTGTTAGGCACAAAGCATGCGCTAATAATTCACGCAAGTATACGCATTCACAAGTAATATAGAATAATTTCTTATTCGTTCCCACAGAGACTCTGACTAATTATGTTCAATTAACACTTACTCACCAATGTATGATTACTTCTCAATGTCAAGACAATAACACTTAAGGTTGATTAACTAATAATTAACTACTATTACCTACAAGAATTAAACACTTAAATTAACACTTGAATTAACAATATTAAACACACATGAAATCATAACTTCATTACTACTTCATTCAATAGTTATTATTATTACCCTTAGCATGTAACAGTGATGATATTAATCGAACAACACGAAACTGATAAAAGCCAACTTTTGTTGCACAAGTACCATTCTACCAAACATCCACAGTTAAGATAGAAATTGAATAGGCATCAATTATGTTGAGACCCTATATGTCTACAGAATTTGACAATATAACGATTTAAGCACAAGTTATTCACTATGATTACACAGGGCAAGTAAAACGGTTAGAGTTACTAACTAATCATGCATACAATACATGAACCTATGCTAATATGGTAAGTTCTAAATCTCAAGATTCACTGTCGCTTCACAAGAGATTAACATGCTATCTTATATGTTCGTGATGCACATAAGACGAATAAGCACAACATATGCTAGATATCATATAATCATCACATACCAAGGTGTTAAAAAATTAACTAAAGAAATCCATAGTAAATCCGCTACGACCCCATGATCACGATTAACCCATGATAGACCTCATCATCACCATGGGTTCATATGAAAACATGATAATAACACAACGATATAAGCTAATAAAATACTTATTAAAGCCAGAGTACGTCACAAGAGTATTAAGGTTCAAAGTAAAGAAAACTAAAATCCATTGTCATAACGAATAAAAGAATCACAAGATAATGTATGCTTCCTCTTCTTTGTTGTGGTGTGCTAAACGGTATTCTTAATCTTCTCTCCTTACTCCTTGCTTGTTGCTTGGTGCTTGTTATTGTGAAATGTCTCCCAAGATTACTTATATAAGAATCCACAAGAAACAGCAGTCTCAGAAGCCCAATAGAAGTTGAATTATAAAAATCTAGATTCTAAAATTATGACCCCAGGCGGCTGCCTCAGTTCCCAGGAGGGCGCCTGCATCTTCAGGCGGTCGCCTCACATCCCAGGCGGGCACCTGCACTATTTTTGGAAAAATCCACTTTCTGCTCCTGATTTTGCTGAATTCTTTGCACAACTCCCTGCAACTGGTTCCAAGTACTTCCCTAGGCTTATTATGATGAAATCTCCCTAATTATGCATGTTATACCCTGAAATGCAAAGACACTAAAAAAACGCATCAAATACACCAAATACTTGATTTCAAGACATCAATTCAAGCCATTATAAGACGTTCTAAGTGGTATAAAATGCCACTTATCAACCCTACGCAGGATCCATGCGAAAATAGATATTTAATTCGTAGTAAGAATATTTACCTTAAAGAAGCTTTAAGAGTTCATTAATGGAGGATTAATGGAGTTTCAAACCTTGTTGAATCACCACGTATCCCGCTTTCACGATCTAAGCTCTACGGTATCCACACGAACGGTTTTCTTGAAGGATTGATGTGTACTAGCACCCGAAAATACCATCTCTACAACTCTTCCTCTTTCTCCTTGAACCATGTATCTTTTTATATAAATCAGCCGTTAAGTAGTTTATATAGAGAAAAGAATGAGTTTTCTAATTATAATCTAATTATAATTAATACTAATCTGAAATCTCAATTTAATATTTAATTAAGTCATACATAATTAATTAATAACTTATTTTAGAATTAGTTTAAGTAATTATTTTATTTTATTTATTTAACTAATTAAGTCATACTTAATTAATATCATAAATAAAACAAATTATTTATTTAATTTAAATTCATAATTTAAATTATTTTTCCTTCAAGCGTTCTTTGTGTGTGACCTTGTAGGTTATTATTACATTGGTAATAATTTTAATATCTTATATTAAAATTATAAACAATGAGCGGTATCTAGTAATACACCACTGCTACCCAAGTAATTATAATTAAATCGGTGATTCGATTAAACCTTTCGTGATAATGTCCAATGTAATATAATCCCTTTAACCAAATATTTTAGATTAAACTAGAGGCATTTAATGTGTTATCCTCATCATAGTTTAATCAAAGGTTCTTTGATCAATGAGTAGACTATCATATCAAATCAACATTTGAGCGGAGTCACGCATTTCATACTCTAGCTACACAAGAGACCAATAATATCACTTCTAAAATAGGAGGATTAAATCTCATCTAGACTATTCATATTTCTAATACGATTCATAATATACCCAATGTTGTGCAAGGCATGCATGTATCATAACAAGACTAAGTCAAATTGACAGCCCTAAGAATTAGTTGTATGATAATCCAAATCTGTATTTTGTATTGTAATACTTGAGTCTGTAAAAATGTGAAAGATTAGACTGGAGTATTTTCTGTAAACAGTCTCAAGCCTAAGAATAAACTCTGGAAGAAGATCAAGAAGATCATGCCTCAGAGAAGTTGTGAAGAAGCTTGGAGTTGAATAAATCTATTTTAAGAAAAATATTCCAAGTCAAGATTTCTGCAAGTCACGGATCAAGTCATATAGAGAAGTCATTCAAGAACTCCAAAATGACTTATCGAGAAGTCCAAATTGGTATAACAAAAAGTCCCAGAGATATCGACAAGTCAAATGAAGATATGAAGATTGGAGATATCGACAAGTCATTTATGCATATCGAGAACTAAGAGATATCGAAAAGGCAAATGAAGATGTGATGATTATATATTTCGACAAGTTATTTCTACATGCAGAGATTGGGAGACCTCGACAAAGCCAAGTTCACTTATAAAGAACTCAGAGATCTCGACAAGTCAAAGTTACCTATTAAGAACTCAGAGACCTCGACAAGCCAAGTACACTTATAGAGAACTCGGAGACCTTAACAAGTCAAAACACTTATAGAGAACTAAAAGATCTCGATAAGCCATTATACTTATCGAGATGTCAGTTCTCTATACACCAAACTGGAGATCTCGACATGAAGCTCAAGTACATAATGCAGACAAGTTAAGTATTCAAGATTATCAATCAACAAACGATCTAATCACTTAGATTGAAAAGTCTACAAAAGCAACTTGAAGAGTGCAAGACCAAAGGCCAAGATTAACTGACAAAGGAAAGTCATAGACTACATGATTTGCAAATATACACTAAGTCATAAATTGAAAGCTTTAAAGATAATTTAATGTGGGGTTTAGTACTTCTTATTGCATGTTGTGTAAACCTGTGTTTACTAATCTATAAAGTGAACACAGGTCCTTTACTTTTATTTTTTGTATCGAACATATCTTGTTTTTCTTGTAACTCTTTGAAGGAAGAAGCTGAGTTCTTTACTTACAAATAACCCGGAATTTGTAGCAAAACACTAGCTTGATTTTAATACAAAATTAAGTTAGTTTTGAAATATTGTATGCACTATTTTATATTAGTTAACATAATATTACTGCATTTCTAATATGATTTGTTAACCAAGTAACAAATTTTCAAAAATCCTTAAAAATATCTAAAACACATTCACCCCCCCCCCCCCTTTGTGTTGTATTCATTACCTAACAAGTGGTATCACAGCAAAATCTGAAAGCAAACAGATTAAAGATCTTGAAAGAATAAATACTCAAAAGATTAGTAGTATAAAGATACCAGCCTATGATAAGACTAACTACACATTATAATATTCTGCTACACTTGGTCATATAAACATTTAATTGACACATATTCATGCAAGTCTTTAATAATTACACACAAATATTTAGATACAACTCAACTACGAGTAATCAAATACCGGTCATAACATGTGTCATCCTCATTATAGTTTAATCCAAGTTTCATTGATCAATGAGTAGACTATCATATCAAATCAACATTTGAGCGTGGCCACGCATTTCATAGTCTGGCTCACACAAGAGGCCAATAATATCACTCATAAAATAGGAGGGTTAAATCCCATCTAGATTATTCATATTTCTCATACGATTTATAATATACCCAATGTCCACTTTTATCATTACCCGGTCAAGGATAAATTTTAATAGAATCAAAGTATATTAATTCTCATATAAAAATATAATGACTTCAGGTCTAAGGACCATTACATCATTATCACTGTGAGAATAACTTATGATACTATAAACAAGTAGTATCTCACAACGGGTCAATCCAGCACCTTGTATCTAATACATGTGTTGTGTTTTGACTTTAGTATCACTATACTATGATCAATGAGATGTGATCATCAGTCAACATACATACTAGTCTTAATGCATTATTATCATCCCCTATAATAATGTTCGATTAGGGACCTTTAGGAATATTGATATTGTTCTCATAATCTCATTTCTAAGTCACGTACTTAGAGATATGGAATTGCATATCATATTCCAAGGACATTTATTAATCAAGCATTTATATTGCAGTAAATTAAGAATTAATAAATTATAAAAGGAATAATCAATAGAACATAAAAATTACTAATCCAAATGTCTTAAACTAAAATATCATAGTGTTGTCTCTAGGGCACAAACACTATTATGCAAGACATGTTTGTATCATAACAAGACTAACTCAAATTGATAGCCCTAAGAATTAGTTGTATGATAATATAAATTTGTATTTTAAACTGTATTATTTCAGTCAGTAAAAATGTCAAAGATTAGACTGGAGTATTTTTCTATAAACAGTCTCAAGCCTAAGAATAAACTCTGGACGAAGATCAAGAATGTAACACCCCAAAATCCGGGGTCGGGGATCCGGGTTGTCACGAGTTCCATTTCCCTTAATAACACTTAATCTTAATAAACAACCAACTACTGCGTACTGTGACCTCACAATATACACACACACCACAAGTTATAGTCTCAGAGATGAATACCAAAAACAACACAAGTCATTTTATTTCACAATTTTAAACCATTACACCTTAAAAGGGTTTCTGAATAAATTTACATTTTCTTTGCCATTATTACAATTCATAAATATACATAAGTCTGGTACATCAATAGTTGAAAACCTAGCCTATTGGTAGTTCCTACCTCAGCTACAACGGCATCAACGCCTACAGGAAACTGCGGAACATTTCCTATCCGTTCACGAATTGGGAGCTTTGTCATGTTCATCTTGTCTAGTTGTTGTTGTGTGATGAAAGAATAAAGCACAGGTGAGTGACAAGCCCACTGAAATAACATGTATAATAATTAACAATATATTAGCATTTTCATAGTACTCATGAAAGTCTTGGTCAAGCAGAAATGAGTCGAGTTTGATATCTTAACGCGACGAAGTCACAAAATATTCAGTATATATATATACTTTTTCAAATTCTTTGAAATCCTCTGTCATGCATAATATACACAGAGTTCCAGTTTATAACTGTATAAAAATATCATTGCAAGGTGATCTCATATATCTAACCTTGTCTCAACGTTTTTCTGAAAATCTTTGTCATGCATAAGATAATCATTACTAGATATAAGTTGAAAGGATGAAGTTACAAGATACATCAATATACTTATATCTTTTCCAAATACTGCTTGAACTCCAACCATTCAAGGTATAATCAGTTTCAAAAGTTCATCATATATCGATAAAGTTACAAGGTAAGACTTGAATAGATTCAATCTTTGATATATCATTTGAAAGAAATGAAGTTACATGATACTTTATTAAGTCCCGATATATATATACACCTATACATATATGTATCTCATACATTCCTTGAAAACCTCTATCATGAAAAGTATAAACAGAGTTGTAATATCCAATGAATTTGGAAAAAAGAAAACTTTGGCATAAACCCGATATCTTGCTGATCAGGCAAATATACCAATTAAATAACCTTTTCTACTAGTAGATGGATGAATCCCCCAGCGATCATCACCCTGGCCGTATTAGGACCTTGTGCTGGACCGCCATCTGGCCTCTTACGCGTTGATGGACTGCCACCCAGCCACTTACACTTTGATAGACCGTACCCCGGCCTGTCGCTTATGCCGACTCATTTAGAAGGACTTACTTCCCGAATGTTGGGCAAGTAATCAAAAGCTCTTTATCAAATCAGCAACCTCGTTGTGAATATAAAATACGCCACAGAGTCGGATCCCTTAGGTTTTGAGCGAGTATTTAAATCATTTTCGAAAGGAAGATATTAAATTTGAAAATGAGTTTTGGGATCCGCTCTAACTTTTAAAATTATTTTGAAGACTCGAAAATATTTTTGAAAGCGTTTGGAATAAGGATGATTTGATAGAATAAATCAATTCCAGGATAATCAAAGAATATCTGAATATTATGCTATAAATAATATTCCAATAACGAATAGCTTTTATCAAAGCAAATGAAGTAAAAGTTTTGAAAATAACTTTCTGAAAATATTTAAGGTAAGACTGGTTGACGATATCAATCATTTCTTGAATACTTGACGAATAACGAAACATTATTCTTTAAGAAAATAAAGAATATTATTTAATAAAATAAATGGAGTCAATAGTCCTCGAATGAATATTCAAATTAATATTTACTTATAATTTAAAACTATCGAATAAACATTATTCGATTAATAGTTTTGAAAACTATATATATATATAATATACTTGGGAACATCGCCTCCCGGTTTAGAAAAATGTTAACCTTTGGGTCCCCTATACTAAGGGTATACGCAAATAATGCCTATCTCTAGCATAGATATTATGCAATTTATAACAATTGAATTAACAATGAGATAACAAGATTATGAAATAGACATGCATATAAATATATATATATATATATATATATATCATGCTCCAATATATCGCAAGAATTTCTAATAACAATCATGCACTTATCACAAGATAATGCATATACATATTTACATCACAACAAGAATATAACGGATAGAAAACTTGTCTGAGTGTTCTGGGGTAGACCTAAGCTTAGAGTGGGTCCGGTAACCTATAAAAAACATATAGGCCAGAATTAAACCACGGTCGCTTAAGAAACTAGACTTTATCCCCTTAGACTCTAACGTTCGATTCTGCGCTTAACGATTTTCATTAGTCGCTCGAGTACGCTCGGCTCCACCATTTTTATAAAATTAACCGTTAAATGTTTTAAGGCGACTCTTTTGTGAGTACTTTACCAACTTCCTAATCCACCTTACATAATTTTTTTGTAATCCAGTTAGTATTTTAAGGGCCTTAAACAAGGTTTCAAAGTCAAGCGAGGGGTAAGGGTTCGTTCGCGAAATGCCATCACTTAAAACGGTCATTTCTCCTAAACTGTACATCGGATCCAAGCGAACCACATATCAAAATGAAGCTTAAAACACAAACTATTTAAGAATGGAAGTTGTTAGTTCTTAGATGTGGGTGTTCAGGTCCAAAAGTTATGCACAAAACAATTAAGGAAAACCGGCATTATGACGGCTATAACCTAACAATTTCCAAATTTTACCAACACCGAATCAACACCAATCCAACCACAACAATCCAAACATCAACCAAAAACAACCCAACATCCTAATCACCATTATCATTCAAACAAACCAAATTTAAAACTAAGGGTTCAAGAGTTTATACCTTCCTTGGAGAGCGGAGAATTACTAACAAGCCTCTAGGAACCTCTAACTATCTCTACCAAGCTTGGATCTTAAAGAAAACATAAGAAAACAAAATGTTAGCTCTTGAAAACACTATTCATTAAGAACTTTGAGGAATTGTTTAACTAAGGAATCCTTGAAATCTTGGCTTCAAACTTATAGCATAACTAAGTTATGAAATATAGGATCCAAAGAAACAAACCTTGTAATTTTCCATGGCCTAGAGCTTGAGTTTTGAAAATCCATTTCACCATTTCTATGATAAGGTCGAATGGAAGAAGAAGGAAATGGGGGAGAGCTTTTGCTTTCTTGGTTTGCCTTAGGAAATGAGAAAGAAATGCTTGGTGGAGGATGATTCTTGAACAAATATCTTGATAAAATGATGACATCACTTGCTTATGTCATTGCTTGCATCTTTCCTTTGCTACATGTCACAATCTCATGGTGTGAGGGTGTCTTTACTTACAACCACATGTTTTAGCTTCTCTTGGAAGCTTCCTTCCAATTCTACTTGCATGTGCTTGCCCCTTGGTCGTTTATTTGTTTTACAGTTCACTTAACTCTCGTTTTCGTTAATCGTTTGAGGGATCATATTCGGGATCTTATTACTTGGGCTACCCTAAACCTTTCTTAATATTTATATTCCTTAAATGATCCTCTCTTATAATCCTTGAATTGAAATCTTTTTTATCATGTTATCTATACTTAATTCTGTCGGTATCTGGTGGATTTTCGGGAAAAATCAAAGTGTCTGAATTCAAATTCTGACGATCTTTACATACCCTCATATATATTATGGAGTGCTAATATGATCTCAGAATATTCATTAAAGAACCCCTTCATAGGGTGGTCTGACAATTTTATTAATCAGCAATATCAGCAAAAGTTACTATTCATCAGGGTTTCAAAAATTTCCAAAAATTGGGGTTATTACAGTCTCCCCTCCTTAAAAGGATTCCGTCCCGGAATCAGATAGAAAACAGTTGGGGATACTTTTCTAGCATTGCACTTTCTAACTCTCAAGTCAAATTTCCCACATTGTGGTTCTACCACCAAACTCTGACTAGTTTGATAACCATGTTCCTAAGCACTTGTTCCTTTTTGATTCGTAACCCCCACTGGTTGCTCCACATAGGTTAAGACTCATACTGAGCAGCTGTCAAAATTTGATCTAAAAGCTGATGAAGGAATTTTTGTTGGATATCCACTTTCCACAAAAGCCTTCAGAGTCTACAATTTAAGAACAAAAGTTGTCATAGAATCTATCAATGTCTCTTTTGATGATAAGAAGATTATTGGACTTGAAGATTTTGATGATCATGATCAGCTGAGATTTGAGAATGAAGATTTAAATTCTGATTCTGAAAATTTTGATCCTGTAAGTTCTGATGGATTAAGTTCTGATGTCATTGAAACTGTGGTAACAACTCCAAAGGAAAATGCACCTGTCCAGGGGGAGCAAGCTGAAGATCCTACCACATCTCAAGACTCTCGAGAAGCATCAGAACCTATCACTGGCTCTTCAAATTCTGATTCATCTAGTTCTGATGAGCCAAATTCTTATAATTCTGGAATCTCTGATTCTTCAACTCCTGAAAAATCAAATTCATATTCTGAAGTCTCAGAGAGCATAACTATAGGAGGAGCATCAAAAAATTCTGATGGAGACAGCATGGATCATGGGGGAGGATCCAGTTCTAGAGATCAACTTCCATCTGCAAGGAAGTGGACTAAAGCACATACACCTAATTTAATCATTGGAGATCCTGAAGCAGGTGCCAGAACTAGAACTGCAACTTCAAATGAATGTCTTTATCATTCTTTTCTATCTCAGAATGAACCAAAGAAAGTGGAAGAAGCTCTTCAAGATGCTGATTGGGTGAAAGCAATGCAGGAAGAGTTAAATGAATTTGAAAGAAATAAAGTATGGACCCTAGTGCCAAAACCAAAGAACAGATCAGTTGTTGGTACAAAATGGGTGTTCAGAAACAAAACTGACAATGATGACATAATTACAAGGAATAAAACAAGACTGGTTGCTAAAGGTTACTCTCAGCAGGAGGGTATTGATTATGATGAAACATTTGCACAAGTTGTTAGATTAGAAGCCATAAGGATCTTTTTGGCTTATGCTGCTCACAAGAAGTTTAAAGTCTTTCAAATGGATGTGAAAAGTGCTTTTCTCAATGGAGAATTGGAAGAAGAGGTACATGTTGAACAACCTCCAGGCTTTGTAGATCCTAAATTTCCCAATCATGTCTACAGGCTTGACAAAGCACTTTATGGCCTTAAGCAAGCTCCAAGAGCATGGTATGAGACTTTAGCTCAATTCCTTCTGGAAAGTGGATTTCACAGAGGCACAATTGACAAGACTTTATTCTACCTCAACCATGGAAAGGACTTACTTTTGGTACAGATATATGTTGATAATATCATATTTGGTTCTACTAATTCCAAACTGTGTGAGAAGTTTACAAAGTTAATGCAGTAGACCTGCAGTACATCTTAGAAGTTTGCAAAGTTTGCTCATTACTTTATCTAACTGCAAGTAGACCTGATATCATGTATGCTACTTGTCTTTGTGCAAGATTTCAGGCTAATCCAAGAGAACCTCACTTATTAGCTGTGAAAAGAATTTTCAAGTACCTTAAAGGTACAGCTAATCTAGGATTGTGGTATCCTAGGGAATCATAGTTTAAGCTAATTGGTTACTCAGATGCAGATTTTGCAGGATGCAAAATAGACAGGAAAAGCACTAGTGGAAGCTGCCAATTTCTTGGGGGCAGATTGGTTTCTTGGTTTAGCAAGAAACAAAAGTCAATTTCCATATCAACTGCAGAAGCAGAATATATTGCTGCAGGAAGCTGCTGTGCACAGATTCTTTGGATGAAGAATCAGTTACTGGATTATGGGTTAAAATTTTCTAAAATCCCTATTTACTGTGATAATCAAAGTGATATTGCTATGACAGGTAATCCAGTTCAACACTCAATGACAAAGCACATCAGCATTAGGTACCATTTCATAAGGAAACATGTGGATGAAGGTACAGTGGAATTGCATTTTGTTCCAACAGATCAACAGCTAGCAGATATCTTTACAAAACCACTATGTGAAGCTACTTTTATAAGATTGGTAAATGAACTTGGAATGGTTTCAGGTTCTTTCTCTAAATCTGCTTAGTTTTTGTTCTCATGCATCAGACTTTATGATCAGTGTTTACAGATTATATTATCTATTTATAATCTGTGCTTAATTTGAAAATTCATTAAATGCTGATTGTTATCTGATGTGGGTTTATATACTCTGATAAGTGTTTTGAATGTTCTATGGCTATTCAATCCAATGAGGATAGTTGTGCTAGATGTTGACCTAGTAGTCTTTAACATACTAGAAATCCCATGTTTAAATTAGTTGTTTATGTAGAAACTCATTAACACAAGCAGATTCTGATATTGAGCTTAGTCAAGTTTACTTTGTGTATCTTATTAATAAGTCACAAACTAGATTCTTGTTTCTTATCTGTCAAATTCTGATGTCAGTAAATCTTAAGAATGAACTAAGTGCTGATAAGCCTCACTTATCAAAAGAAAAGAAAAGAAAAGAATAAAAGTCAGGTACTCCTTTGAGATCTAGAGTAAAAATGTGGAAGGGAAGACCCAAGTGCATTGTTGGTATTCAGTAATATGCATTAGAAAAGCAAAAAAATTTCTTGGTGACTTTTCACACTCTATGATTATTGGAGAAATACTCTGATAACAGCATAAATTCTGATAAGTAGTCGTGACTCACTTACACTGAGAAGCCACTGTAAAAAGGAATTTTAAAAGATGCATAAAATAAGCACAAATAGTTGAGGTGGACTCTTGCATAAATTTGTTCTATAGTAGACATCATGACTGATGACAGATTTTAAGCATTTTTCTTAGTTATGCCTTATTTCTAAGATGTACTGAAGTTTATCAGACTTTAATCTTTATCTGATATTTTGCTGAATGCACACACTTTCACTCCATATGAATGATGAAAATTAATATAGTGATTAAGTTATTTTTGACAAACAGTTAAGTGTTATTTGCATAAATTATGAGGACAAGTTATGATGGAAGTTCTGATGATTAAACTCTGAAGAAAACAAGTCAGTATTTGTATGAAGAATCACAGAAGAAGATATTCACTATTTGAGTACAGAGACCATGTTCTGATGACTGTTAAAATCTGATATGAGTTAAGTTCTGATATTAAATCCTGATGGAATTTTTTATGCTTACGTGACATTTTTCTTTACTTGACTTATTTATGGTAAAATCTGAAACAGTCATATTTAAATCAGAATAAATTTGGGTAAGTTAAAAACAGTCATAATCATTATGGGTTAGTGGTTAACGTGTTGGTTTTGAATAACTGCATGTCCACAGTAATTGTTAAATATTTCTCGTTCCCATTAACTCTTTTTTTAACTTTTTACTGACTGTTCTTGAAGCACGAGTTCATGCATCTGAACCTGTGATAGTTGAAGCTGAGAATGTTACTTCTCAAAAAGAAACAGCAGCTCAAAGTTCTGATACTTTGAAAAGGAAATTTGTAAATTCTAATGCTGCTGAAGAAACTCCTTCATTGGCAAGGAGATTGAAGAAAATGAAGGCAAGAAGGTATTTGGCTAAGGCTAAATCAGAAGATACTGAAGAAGCTGAGGAAGGGGATCAGGAATCTCTGATCTCACAAGAACCAATTATTATTGCAGCCCTTCCAGCTCAAGCCAAAGACACTGCTAATGACACAGTTCTTACCCCTCCTATCTCTCCTATTAAAGCTACAGATGATGTTAAAGAACAAACTGATATTTCTGAAATAGATATTCATAATTTGAATATACCTGAAGTTCTTTATCTGGAAGCTCCATCTACATCAAAGACACCAGCTCTGGAGATAAATTCTGCTGATCAGAATTTAGATGATGTAATTCCTGAATCTCCAGTTGCTTCACACACTGTTGAGCTCTCAGAACAGAATGAGTCTTCCTCAAGTTCTGATGACAGTGTTTCTTATAATATCCGGGATATATCGTGTAATTATTTTTGCTATTAAATAATTATTATGTGTGTTCAGTATCTATTCTGTGAGATAATTGTTAAGTGTTATATGTACTTGGATATTCAAAAATAATATTAATTGAGTATTTTAAATTTTATATGTCCAAAATAAAATATAGATAATTGTCATATCTTCCTAATTATTTTGATGCTGATTTATGGATTTATAAGAATCATATGAAATTTATAAAAAAAAATTCGGGTATTTAAAACCTATTTTATAAAAACGGGAACCAACCGACGTCACCCGTTGTTACGTTTTTGGAACCCGAAACTCTTTCGAGAACTCCTTCCTAACCTAATTGTAATATTCCGAGCATATTCCATGTTTCGACTTTTTCGATCCGACGTACGGTTTGTTCTGCGCGGGTCCCGGCGCAACATTTTCGATACAATATTCGTTTCGGTAAATCAATAAAACCCGTGTTTTCGATAAACGGGAGCTTTTTATTAAACTATCCCAATTATCACTTCGTAATACGTGGAACCAGGCGCTGAGACCAAGACTGCAGTACAAATTGTACTGGTTTGGATAATTTTCCCGAAAACCGATACCGTTTGGATCAGTTTTTATAAATAAACGTACCGTTTTGATCCAACGGGATACTAATTTTCCATAAATATAAATAGCCTTCTACCGTATTTTATTTCGTATCAAAATCATTTGCAAACAGATAAATATATAATTTTACAGAGAAAAATCATATATTCATAAACTGTTCCAAGAATCAAATCAACTTTTGAAGGTGTTATTCATCTTTGTTTGAAAAGCTCGAGTACTGGATTTGAAGGTCTTGAAAAGCTCTATCAGAATCTGTAATCCATATACCTGCAGAATCAAAGGTTTA
Source organism: Apium graveolens (assembly GCF_009905375.1). Taxonomy (NCBI): domain Eukaryota; kingdom Viridiplantae; phylum Streptophyta; class Magnoliopsida; order Apiales; family Apiaceae; genus Apium; species Apium graveolens. The sequence goes on along the minus strand of NC_133652.1, from coordinate 241,347,072 downwards.
TTTTTTGGAAATTTATTTATTTTCGAATTTATTTTATTAAAGATATGAATTTTTGTTCAGATGATTGTTTGTATGATTTGATGATTGCATGTTGTAGAGCTTGTTTTCCTGATGATTTTCATATGTCATACGTCTGATTTGGAGTTCAATAACATGCTCAAAAGTGGGTTTAATTTTCGAATTTCAAAATTATGGTTTATAACCCGTATGAATGTTTTCAATTGAAATTTGGGGGTTTTTGATTCAGGGGTTATTAATTGTATAGTGGGTTGTGTTCCTTATGAAATTTGCAATCGATTGATATATAGCTCGTTAACAGAGGATGCTTGAATCGTAGGGAGTTGTGTTTTTAAAATTCCCGATGTTCGCCGGAAACCGGCGATGTTCTTGGCCAATTTCCGGCCAGAACAGGGATGATTAGAATGATTTGTTTGCATGGATATGTTCCTGGTAATCTGTAGTTTAATTCTGGAGGTGATGGTGGTGGAAGGATGCCGGAGGTGAGTTCTCCGGCCACCCCCGACTTTTCCGGCGACTGGAACTGCAAAATTGCAGTTTGGTCCCTGTACTTTTGAAAACGATGAAGTTTGCTTTCCCAGGTTTCCAGACTTCGCAAAAATTGGATTCCTGTTTTAAAAATGTTTAAAAATCATATTTCCTATTTATTTTTATTATAAAAATTCGTTTTTAATTTCTTAAAATTCTAAAAATTAGTATTTTAATTCCGAAAATTATTTTTAATTCTGAATTAAATCTGAATTAATTAGTTAATTAATTTCAGTTAATTTTTAATTGATTAATTGGTCAATTAATTTGGAAATTAATTGATTAATTGATTTATTTAATTATTAATTGATTTTAATTAATTATTTAATTAGATTTAATTACTTAAAAATGATTTAAAAATTCCGAAAAATAGTTTCGGGCTTTAAAATATTATTCTAAATTATTTCCAAGGCTCGATAATTATTATAAAATTGTTTCGGAGCCAGAACTAGCCAACCGAACACTGTTTATTATTCCAAAATTGATCCAACGACCCGTTTTAATTACGAAAAATGTTTCAAAAATCATTTTAAATACCCGAAAGCCTATTTATGTCCCGAGACTTCTTTATAAACGACATATCATTGATTACGTGATGTATTATGTGCTATACGTGACTTTTTGATTGACTATCGGTCTATATATTCGGTGTTTACTTGATTATTGCATAACTTTCAATCCATTAATCGGATTTGGGCAAAACGAAGGGTAGATAGAAGTATGTGTTGAATGGAACTCTATGAGTCGATTATTGATAGATGCTTATGATATGTGAGCAGAAGAGGCAAAGCATAGGAAAGGGAAATAGGTAGTTGAGAAGTAAGACGGTTGTGATTGGAAGCGAGTGTAGTGTAGTAAGCTAATACCAGACAAGTGTTCTGAACTTTCTTGAGATATTATAGTATTTGATAGTCGTGTTGATATTGCAAGTGCTTTGAAGCACTGAAACCCAAACTCTGATTCCAGTCATTGTTCTTGAGCCATGAACCTTATTCTTTCTAGACCATTGGTTGTTGTATACCCAAACACGAACCTCAAGTATACGATATTACTCCACAAATACATGCAAACAAAATCCCAAACACCGAACTGAATTACTTATATACTCAACCATTGTATCATATGCTTTGAAAGCCCAAATCTTGAAACCCTGAAATGTTGATTCCTTTGTTATCCAATTCTTTCATTACCCAACATCCAAGATTTGAAATTATCTTATTGATCCTTACAAGGATTGAAACCCTTTCATTGTTAAACACTTATTATTGTTAATGATTCTGGTTATTGTTTATTATTTCTTATTCTGTTATTATGTTAGAATTGGATTGTTTTTATAAAATTGTGGACCAGATTCGTGGTCAGACCATATAATGGTCAAGTTAGCCCAATGTGTGCCTTGGATCCAGTAGTTAGAGCAATGATGTGTGCCTTGCTCGGGGTTAGTGCGTGACTGATCAACAGCCTAACCTTGGTTTTTAAATTAAAAGTATAATATCTAATTCTAAATCATAATCCATTATTCACTTGATATCATAATCATGTTCACCTTATGATCATTATTCTCAGTTTTGTCATTGTGACTTGCTGAGCTAGTTAGCTCATTTGTGCGATGTTGTTTATATTCTTTCCAGTTAAAAAAGAACCAGTTGGTAATGAGGATCCCCAGTCCAGCGCGAGAGCTAGGGGTTCAGGTTGAGGAAGCTGAGCTAGTAGGCTTCTTTTGGGATAATTTAAGTTTGTAAAAGTTGTAATAAAGTTTAATACTCAGTTTGAGTTTGAATGATTGGGATTTGAACGGTTGGTAATATATTAGTGTGTTTGGCTTGTGTCTTTAACCTGTTGCGGTCCGTGGTGGTTGGTAAGTAGGGTCACTGCATATATTATTATTATCTTTATTATTGTTATAAGCAGGTTATAAATAAGGTGTGTGTGTGGACCCCAAACTTCTGACCCGGGTTTGGAGGGCGCCACATTTCTGCTGAGACTCCAGTACCTTTTCTGGGAAAGGAAGAATTGGTGAAGAAATTTGTTGAAAAGGAAGCACCTATTCCTTGGGAGGATACTCACAGAGGTGTTGAGTGGACCAAGAAGTGGAATGAATCAGATTTTATTCCATGTTCTAAAATTCTGACTGAGCATATTGCAAAAGCTGATGAGTTGCTCACAAATGCTGATTTCAAGACACAACTCAAGATCACAGCTCTGTCTACAAAACATCTTCAAGGTCTACATACTGCTACTCATGAAAAGGTTGATACACTCAGAGAACAAGCTGATAAGCTCGATCAGGTGCTCAAGATTGACAAAAACAGGTATATCAGACCTATTTCTGAAAAAGTTGCAGCCATTGAGAACACTCAAGAGAAGCAACAGGCCCAAATTATTGAGATTCTGGTTAATCAAGCTTCTCACAAAGTTCAATTGGATGAAATCCAATCTTCAGTTGAACTTCTTCTTTCTCTCTTACTTCCTGATGATGCCAAAAAGGGGGAGATAGCAAGAAGATTATTTCTGAAACATAATCCAGGAATGGATTTGAAACTCTCAAGGAGGAAGAAGCTAGATTTGCTACTGAGAAGACAAATCCTAAGTCTAAAGCTTCTGATGCAAAGAAACCTCCAAGGCCAAAGGAAAAGGGCATTATGATCAAGGAAAAGTCAAATTCTGAAACTTCAAAGTTCAGAACTAGATCACAGACTGGGAGTAATCCCAAAGACAAAGGGAAAGGAAAAATTGATGAACTAACCCAGTCATTGGACTTGAAAACTTCTCAAGATCTGATGAAACCAGTGTGTAAAATGGTTCAAGTATCTGTAAGAACCCTGATTTTTGAAATATTTTAAAACTTCTGTGAATAGTAACTTGAGCTAATTAAGTAATACGTATGGGGATCATCATTAAATGAATAGTGGAATTTTGAGAATCCGAGATCATATTCTTGTTTATCGAGGAAAATAAGTGAATGTAAAAGCCGACGGAATTCGAAGATTCACAATTATACTACGTGTTTTCGTATCCGTAAAGAATGGCGTAGAACCAGGAATACTACGTGAAATAAATAATATATCAAGGTATTTCTATGATCAAGAGAAGGAATGGAATTGGTTATAGGATTATAAGCGATAAAAGAAATCGCTACGAAACAAGTCGTTATACGTGAAAACTATCGGAATGGAACGACGATTGCATTTACGATAAATAAACGAATGAGAAATTAAATCCCATGCAAGTTGGCCATGCATAACCAAGTCCTAACTAGTAGTTAGGAGTGTAACTAGATGATTAGAAGCTAACTAGAATAGTTAGTGGAATAGTGTTGAATAGTGATGGGAGACAAACAAGTACACAAGCCATACTTCTCCCTTTTCTCACTTCACCACACAATCAAACCAACCCATACCTTTGCCAAAATATTGTCAAATCTGCTGCATACATCCCATATATTCATTATACACTCCCACACTTTAGCCACATAAGAAAACAACCCCTTTTCCCTCACTTAAAGCTCTCCTATTTTTCATTCCAGCAGTTCGGATTTTCTGAGCAAGGGAGAAAGAAAAATTCATAACTCAAAATATACTCATTCAAATATCATGAAATGTTTACCATAGCTTTTCTATATCATGGGTAAGCTTCGTACCAAATTTCAGCTTCAAATTATTTTTTTTCAATTTTATAAAAATGTTTGAATGAGGTGCTGAAAGGTAACTCCGAAATTTTAACTTGTTTCTTTGTTTTGTTTCTTAAGGATCTAGCCCTTCTAAGTGTTTTCTAAGCAAACCAAGCCTCAATCATCCTAGCACTAACCTTCCTAGTATCCAAGAAGGTATAACTTTCAACCTTTTAAGGTTTTATGGTTAAATTTAAGAGTTATGTTTGTTGTAGTGTTAAGATCCAAAGGATTGTGTTTGTATTGATTATGTTCTTGCTAAAGACTTGAGATATTGAGTTGTAATCCATGTATGTGGTACTATATAGAGCATATAAGGTTCATGTGGGTGGATCTTGAGAAGTACTTGTGTTTATGATAGTTATAGGTAGTGATTGTGTTAAGATCAAGTAGTAGAAATTGAGTTTGGGCATTCTTGCACTTGATCTGTTTTCTGCAGGACATTCGGCCATGAAAATGGTTAAAATTTGAAAACCACTGGCTATGACTAGATAGAGATTGTTTTATAGTTTCTATACATGTGTAGATCATCATGAGGAGATTTACGGTTTAGGAGTTATGGTCGTTTTAGTGTAAAATATTTCTGCGATTAGCCAACTGCACTTAAGTCCACTTGCATGGTGATTTTGAAGGACTTAAAATAATTTTGAGATTCTGGAAAAATTATGAAAAATAGATATGACAGTAGAGAAGACTGTCCAAAAATAATCTTGGGAAAATATTAATTTTTCGATTTTATAAAAATATTTTGGTAAAGCGAGCGCAAGCGAGAAACGCATAAAAAACCTAGTTTTGACGAACATTTTCTCACGTTCGAGCTTAAAACTCGAAATGGACTTTCTAAAGCGAACGATCGATTTCAAAACCCGACCATGTTATAAAGTGAGAATATAAGTGTTGAGAATGTGATGATCGGAGATTCGTTATACTTGAGTAGTTGCGAAAGTTGCTTAATAAAAGCGAGACGTTAATCGCGTACTAACTTAGACCGTTGGTTTTTGTTTATAGATCGCCAACCAAACACCAGAGACCATACCACTTCGATTACTCGAGGCAAGTTTTTGAAACCCTATCTCATACTATCCATGCTATATATATACTGTTGTGATATTGATGCCATGATTTATATTTCAAATATATATGCTTGTCTATGATATCAATGCATACGAATTATGCGATTGTTACGAAAACAAATTTCGTTTTACACGAGTATGAGAAATTGAAATGTATTTCAAATATAATATATGATAATGGGAGTTGGAGATATTTTAATAGCGATTTAATTCCGGAGAGAGCCGGACGCGAAAGATTTCTATTTCCATAAATAAAGTACCTTTCGCGTAATATAGATATCAAGCGAACGATTGAGATTTTGACTTAAACTTCGAGAAATATTGGTTTATTCATTTAAGGGACACCCTTACTTGATTGATTATTTTATAAAGCGATACTTAAGGGATTATTAAATATCCAGAAAGTATTTAAAAATATACTGAATAGTTTATAAATCATTTCACGTTATTTAATAAAGATTTAACTATTCAAAGAGCAATTATAGGATACCAAACCCTGTTTTGATTATTTGATTAAGGTGTCTCCATTCGTTGGACCTCATTCAAAAATATTTTGTATTTCAGAAATATTTTGTATTTAAGGTTTATTAATTCATTGAACCTTAATTAGAAATACTTTGTACTTAAGATTTTATCAATTCATTGAACCTTATACAGATATGTTTTATTTATAAGATTTTATCTATTCATTGAATCCCTATTAGATTATTATGAGACCTTAGATATTTAATATCTTCGGACTTCTAAAAACTTATTTAAAAATAGACATAGTTCCCAAGGGTACTTTCTAAATTATTCAAAACTCTTGAAAGAGATTAATCATTTGAAACCTATCAAAACCTTAGGGAACTTAGTCTAGAAGCATAAGAGTTTTGCTTCCTCGTTCAATAAAGAACAAGTGAGTAATATATGTGTCACCCTACTACAGATAGGGATTTGAAAATGATTTTAAATTCAAAACTCCGACAACTCCAAAAGATCAATTCAGTTAAAAGTGATGAATAAAACATCTTATTTACAGGTCAACTTTTAACGACCTATTCCTTCGAAAAAGGATTTTGAGCAAAAGATATAACTATTTTGGGACTGAAATGTGGCCTGCCCGGCACGGAGTGGTATCGGGCAGTGACCAGGCGCGGAGTGGCGCATTATGCAAGCGCGGAGTGGCGCATTTTACGGTTATATGGTCTATGTGACCATTGACTTTCGGACTTGCACGGCAATGGGCAACCACCGTGTAGTGTCTTGATGAGCCCAAAGGCGGCTAGGTTTGTATTCCTTCTACTAGTAGAGAAAGTTTCGTATTCGGCTGATCACCGATACGTGGTTTATTCCAGTATAGTCCCTTTCTTCCATTTTGGAAAAACTGTTGTGAAATATACAACAGAGAGCCGATAAGGCTGAGTTTTAAACAAGGATATTGATGAATATATATCAAATCCATTTGAGAAATCTGCCGATAAGGCTGAGTTTAAATAAGGATATTGATGTTTATATATCAAATCCATTTGTGAAATCTGCCGATAAGGCTGAGTTTTAAATTGGGATGTTGATGAATATATATCACACCCATATGAGAATCTTGGTTCGAGTAACATCTTGAGATTTTGAAATAAAATGAGTACGAGTATAAAATGATTTTGAGAAAGAGATGAATACAAGTATTCATTGGATATACTATTGTAGTTGATTTTGAGAATATTATAAATTTGATAAGCATATAAACTTTCAGAACGCTTTGGAGATACAAAGTATAATTATTGGTTTTATTTATCCTTACATACTTAAATATGGGGATATATACCTTGCTGAGCTTTAATGCTCACCCTTGCTTTTATATATCATATCACAACAGACTACCAGCATGGATCAGACCAGGACTGCTGTCCTTAGGCGGGTAAGGAACGCTCGTGAGTTCCGTAGGCTTTTTGTGCGCCAGCCCCGTCAGGTAGATAAGTGGAAATGATTTATTTGATAATGTTTCCAAGCATATAACCTGTGTGTATGTGAGTTTGAATAAAAGGTCGAGTAATATTGTGAAAAGAGAATTATTTAATTAATAAGTGATCGTAACGACCCGAATTCACGACCTTGGATTTGGGGGTGTTACAGAAATGGTATCAGAGCCAAAGGTTATAAGTTTTGGAAGCAGTAAGAGTAAAATGGGTAGACTGAGGATCTAAAAGTTAACAAGAACTCTCATCGAGTTCGTAGTCGGATTACTATGGAGTAGTCGCGACGGTAGTACCCAAGGGGACCTTAGCCTTAAGAGTTGAGGCATTGGTTGAGTTATTAACAGTCGATTGAAAAGCCAACATTAAGGGAAGAGAATGAGTTGTAGCACTCAGAGAAAAGATTGCTAAGAGTTATATGCGAAAGAGAGTCCATTGGTTGAGCCAATAGAGTTTGTTGATGGACTACCAGGAGTTATGTTGAAGTGTTTATGTGAAGTGTTATACGGAAATTGATGGAATCGTTTAAGATCGACATAATGAGGAAAGGAGAAAATTGTACATGATTTTTTTTATAATGTTGATATAGAAGTGGAGCTAAGTCTCCGGAGAAAGCGGGATGAAGACGATACCCCAATACCATAGGTTGATTGGAAAACCCGAGTCTTGCCACTCATAGCTCTTTATAGAGTGTCCTTGAGGAGACATATTAGGCAAGAATCAAGATGCTTAATTCTTTTACTATTAAGGTTATTACGTTACCTGAATTGGTTGAAAGTATTGTTCCGATAATAAGGGTTCAATACATGACGAACAGCGATTCTACCAAGAAGGGTATTCGCTATACCATTGAGGAATCTATGTCCTATAAGGAAGATTTTAGCGTGTCCCAAGATGAGAATGCTATGCGATAATACGAAATCATTTCGTCCGTTAAGCCATTATGGTTCGACACGGAAAGCGAGAATCGACAGAATAATTTCTGAAAAGTTTCATGCTCCTGCAATCAACGCAGCAAGCTCCGAACTACTGGAGGAGAAGACCAATTAGTCTGACGCAGAATTTCAAGATTGGGATGTCACTAGGAGCTACGTGTATATTCTCGACAGGATGTCGTCTTTTGTTAACACATCAAATCAGGTGCGTGGGCACAACGTTGCGAGTAACTAAAGAGGAATGAAGAATGTATTTGTGACAAAGCGAGTTATTAAGCGACTTTAACATAATGAGTAGAGACGCGAATAATGTTATATTGGTGATCTTTTATATTAGCATAACGATGCCACCCGACATATTGGGAAACTAGAGCAAACCCTACTGAATTGGTAAACCAAAATAACCAAGAACACGAGGAAGTCGAATATAATGAATTCGACTTAGAGGATTACAATGAAGAAGAAACTATGGATACTAATGAGGGGGAAGGCCAGAGCGGAAACCCCATGGACCAAATTATGAATCTTCTTCGATAGAATTTAAATTGTCACCCTCAACCCAGGTTGATCATGTTCCAGTTACTAATGTCTTTAAGGCCTTTAAGTTGTTAAAACCCCCAGAAATTTCAATGGATTGCTAACCTGTTAAGGCCAGAGCTTGGCTGAAAGAAATGGAAAAGAGCTTTGAGATAGTGCCCATAGAAGAGACGCAAAAGACTGTGTTCACCAATTATATGCTGAAAGGAGAAGCAAATTATTAGTGGGAACCTAAAGGAACCCTGGAGACTGATGTGATTACCATATGGGGAAAAGTATTTCCCAGGTTTATGGAGGCTCAGATGGAGTTGAAGTTTCTAGAGATTAAGTAAGATAAGATGTCAGTGGCTGTGTACAAAGCCAAATTTATTGAACTGTCGAGATTCGTGCCGGAGTTTGTGAACATGAAAGAGATAAAGGCAAGGAGATTTCAGTAAGGGCTGAAACAATGAATTCAGGACCGAGTGTCATTACTTGAGATAACAGACTATGTGTAAAAAGGCCTCGATTGTAGAGGCAGAGAGTGAGCAAGGTCAAAAAGAGGAAGAGAGCAAGAAGAGGAGTTCAGAAGCCAAGGCGGCAGAGCGATAACAGAAGTTTCTGATTAGGACTGAGAGGGGAGCGGTGTCCAAACGCGCAGTGGTACCGGGTTTAGCGAACCGGTAAGCAAGAGTATCACCCAGAGAGGTGGTCAATATAGGACTACGTTTCATAACCAGTTTCGGTCACCCCTACCAGATCATAAGTCATGTGGGGAGAAACATCCCGAGGTATGTAATGTGGGAAAAGAGCTACTGAGGTGCTTTAATTGCAACCAACCAGGACATTATTCTAGCAACTGCCCCAACCCAGCTAGGGCGTGATAGCAGGTAACCTTTTACTCAATTTGGTTACTGCAAATATTCTGTTTAATTCTGAAGCAACTAAGTATTTTATATCGCGAGATTTTTGGCCAAGTTAAAACTTAATGTGATTCCAACGCGAGAATTATTGCGAATAAAAATAGTGAATCGAGAGGTTGTTCCAATTAATGAGATTCATCTAATCTGCAAGTGGGAACTAGGAGGGAAGGACTTTAAGTTGGACTTAATTCCTTTCAGGCTGAGAGAATTTGGTGTGGTCTTAAAAATGGATTGGTTATCGAGCAATGGTGCTCAGATTGATTATAAAGGAAAGAAAGTTAAAATCCGAATGCCGAACGGCAAGGAAATTGTGATTAAGGGTCAGCGTCAGACCCAGAAATTTTTGAACATTGCTCAAGCGAAGAAATTATTGAGGAAAGATAGCAAAGCGTATTTAGCATACGTGGCGGGTACCAAGAGAGAAGCCCCGATGTATGTGACATACCAGTTGTTAACAAATTTGAGGATGTGTTTTCCAAAGACCTTTCAGGATTATCACCTGACCGAGAGATAGAGTTCGCTATCGAATTAGCATCAGGAACGGCATCAGTTTCAAAAAGCCCCATATAGGCTAGCCCCGGTTGAAATGAAAGAATTGACTTCACAGTTGCAAGAACTGTTGAACAAAGGAATGATGAGACTTAATATGTCACCATGAGGCACACCAATGTTGTTTGTCAAAAAGAAGGATGGCAGTATGCGATTGTGCACAGAGTATAGGGAACTGAATAAGCTGACTATTAAGAATATATACCCTCTCTCTAGAAATGATGATTCATTTGACGAACTTGAAGGAGTTGTACACTTTTCGAAAATCGATCTAAGAACGGGATATCACCAACTGAAGATTAAAACAGGGAACAAATACCGTATTTCGCACGAGGTATGGACATTATGAGTTCTTGGTGACGTCGTTCGGGCTAAAGAATGCCCCAGTAGCTCTCATGGACTTTGTGAATCGAGTGTTTAAAAAGTATTTGGACGTGTTCGTCATTATTTTTTTATTGATAATATTTTAGTCTATTCTAAAATGGAAGAAGAACATGCGGAATATCTGAGGATAGTGGTAGAAGCATTGAGAAGAGAAAAGTTGTTTGCCAAATTCTCAAGGTGCGAATTCTGGCAAAATGAAGTTCAGATCTTAGGACAGTTGATGAGCAGTGAAGGAGTGTTAGTTGACCCTACCAATGTTGAGGCAGTATTCCAATGAGAAACAATAACCACACCTACGGAAGTAGGAACTTTTTAGGAATTAACCGGTTTTATGAGAGGTTCGTACGGGATTTCGCTAAGATATCAGGACCTTTGATTAGGCCTACTTGCAAAACGGAAAAGGTTGTGTGGAATGAAAAATGTGAGGAAAGTTTTCAGGAATTGAAAAGAAGTTAGGTAATAGCCCTCGTACTGGCATTGCCCGATGGAAAGGGTAATTTTGTGATCTATAGTGATGCGTCACATAAAGGATTATGATGCATGCTCATGTGGCATGGGAAAATGGTTGCTTATGCCTCACGGCAGCTGAAGGAATATGAAGTAAGATACCCTACTCATGAATTAGAATTAGCAGTAATAGTTTTGCTTTGAAAAATTGGAGACAATATCCATACAGAGAAAATTGTGAGATCTACACTGACCATAAGAGCCTTAAGTATATATTTACTCAGAAAGAACTCAACAGGAGACAGAGGAGATGGTTAGAGTTAATGAAAGACTATGTCGGTGAGATTTTATATCACCCAGGGAAGGCCAATGTGGTGGCCGATGCCCTTAGTAGTAAAGAGAGACTCAAGATGTTGACAACGCCGGAGGAACTAGTGAGAGAACTCGAGGAGATGGAGATAGAGGTGAAGTCACTGGTAAAGGGACTGATGGACTAATTGAGATCAAATTAGAACTGGAATTGTTAGAAAAGATGGGACATTATCAGGAAGAGAAGACGAATGAAGAGCGAGAATCTTTGACTGAGAAGAAGTCAAATATGAGAAAGATGAGAAGGGAATTATGAGGTATGCGAACCGGATTTGGATTCCGAATGTTCGAGAATTAAAAGATGAAATTTTACGCGAAGGACATAATTCTAGATATTCAATTCATCCTGGAGGTACCAAGATGTACCGAGATCCAAAGGAATATTATTGATGACCCAACATGAAAAGAGACGTGGCCAATTGGGTCAGTAAGTGTTTGACCTGTTAAAGAGTGAAGGTGGAACATCAGCGACCGAGGGGACTCCTACAACCCTTAGGAATTCCGATGTGAAAGTGGGAACAAATAGCCATGGATTCTGTGGTAGGATTTCCCCGAGCTAAGGCTAACCGTGATGCAATATGAGTAATTATATATCGACTGACCAAGTCAGCATACTTTCTTCCAATCAAGAAAACCTACATGGTGGATAGATTAGCAGAGCTATACATCAAGGAAATTGTGATAAGACATGGAGTCTCTGTAGCTATCGTATCTGACAGAGATCCCCGATTCAACTCCAGATTTTTTTGAGGAGCTTTCAGGAATGCTTATGAACCAAACTGAATGTGAGTACTGCATACCATCCCCAAACCGATGGACAAAGTGAGTGAATCATTCAGACATTGGAGTACATGTTGAGAAATTTTGTAATTGATTTTTAAGGTTATTGAGATGAACACCTATCTTTGATAGAGTTTGCCTATAATCATAGTTATCATGCGAGTATAGAAATGCCCCTACATGAGGCGCTGTATGGTCGGAGGTGCCATTCACCCTTGTACTGGGATGAAGTTGGTGAAAGAAAGTTACTAGGTCCCGACTTGGTGTAAAGAACGAGGGACATAGTTGAGTTGATTAGAGGATGCTTAGCGGCAACCCAAGACCGACAACATAAATATGCCGACTTAGCACGAAAAGACAGAGAGTATGAAGTGGGTGACCAGGTATTTTTGAAAGTGTCACCATGGGAAGGACTGATGAGATTTGGAAAGAAAGGGAAGTTGAGTTCCCGATATATGGGTCCTTTGAGATTTTGTGACAAATAGAACCGTGGCATACGAATTGGCTTTACCTCCAAACCTTCAACAGGTTCATAGTGTTTTTCATGTGCCAATGTTGAGAAAGTATAATGCGGATACCAAGAATATAGTTAAACATGAGTAAGTACTAGATCTGTCCTACATTGAGCAACCAGTTGAAATCATTGGTTGAAAAGAGCAAGTACTCAGGGACAAGAGTGTCAAGCTATTCAGATTCTTATTGAGACATCCCAAGGTCGAGGAGTCGACTTGGGAATTAGAGAGCCACCTGCGAGAAAGGTACCCCCATCTATTTGTGAGTTGATTCCGGGACGGAATCCTTTTAAGGGGGGAGACTGTAAGAACCCTGATTTTTGTAATATTTTAAAATTTCTGTGAATAGTAACTTGAGCTAATTAAGTAATACGTATGGGGATCATCATTAAATGAATAGTGGAATTTTGAGAATCCGAGATCATATTCTTGTTTATCGAGGAAAATAAGTGAATGTAAAAGCCGACGGAATTCGAAGATTCACAATTATACTACGTGTTTTTGTATCCGTAAAGAATGGCGTAGAACCAGGAATACTACGTGAAATAAATAATATATCAAGGTATTTCTATGATCAAGAGAAGGAATGGAATTGGTTATAGGATTATAAGCGATAAAAGAAATCGCTACGAAACAAGTCGTTATACGTGGAAACTATCGGAATGGAACGACGATTGCATTTACGATAAATAAACGAATGAGAAATTAAATCCCATGCAAGTTGGCCATGCATAACCAAGTCCTAACTAGTAGTTGGGAGTGTAACTAGATGATTAGAAGCTAACTAGAATAGTTAGTGGAATAGTGTTGAATAGTGATGGGAGACAAACAAGTACACAAGCCATACTTCTCCCTTTTCTCACTTCACCACACAATCAAACCAACCCATACCTTTGCCAAAATATTGTCAAATCTGCTGCATACATCCCATATATTCATTATACACTCCCACACTTTAGCCACAAAAGAAAACAACCCCTTTTCCCTCACTTAAAGCTCTCCCATTTTTCATTCCAGCAGTTCGGATTTTCTGAGCAAGGGAGAAAGAAAAATTCATAACTCAAAATATACTCATTCAAATATCATGAAATTTTTACCATAGCTTTTCTATATCATGGGTAAGCTTCGTACCAAATTTCAGCCTCAAATTATTTTTTTTCAATTTTATAAAAATGTTTGAATGAGGTGCTGAAAGGTAACTCCGAAATTTTAACTTGTTTCTTTGTTTTGTTTCTTAAGGATCTAGCCCTTCTAAGTATTTTCTAAGCAAACCAAGCCTCAATCATCCTAGCACTAACCTTCCTAGTATCCAAGAAGGTATAACTTTCAACCTTTTAAGGTTTTATGGTTAAATTTAAGAGTTATGTTTGTTGTAGTGTTAAGATCCAAAGGATTGTGTTTGTTTGAGTTTGCATTGATTATGTTCTTGCTAAAGACTTGAGATGTTGAGTTGTAATCCATGTATGTGGTACTATATAGAGCATATAAGGTTCATGTGGGTGGATCTTGAGAAGTACTTGTGTTTATGATGGTTATAGGTAGTGATTGTGTTAAGATCAAGTAGTAGAAATTGAGTTTGGGCATTCTTGCACTTGATCTGTTTTCTGCAGGACATTCGGCCATGAAAATGGTTAAAATTTGAAAACCACTGGCCATGACTAGATAGAGATTGTTTTATAGTTTCTATACATGTGTATATCATCATGAGGAGATTTACGGTTTAGGAGTTATGGTCGTTTTAGTATAGAACATTTCTGCGATTAGCCAACTGCACTTAAGTCCACTTGCATGGTGATTTTGAAGGACTTAAAATAATTTTGAGATTCTGGAAAAATTATGAAAAATGGATATGACAGTAGAGAAGACTGTACAAAAAGAATCTTGGGAAAATATTAATTTTTCGATTTTATAAAAATATTTTGGTAAAGCGAGCGCAAGCGAGAAACGCATAAAAAACCTAGTTTTGACGAACATTTTCTCACGTTCGAGCTTAAAACTCGAAATGGACTTTCTAAAGCGAACGATCGATTTCAAAACCCGACCATGTTATAAAGTGAGAATATAAGTGTTGAGAATGTGACGATCGGAGATTCGTTATACTTGAGTAGTTGCGAAAGTTGCTTAATAAAAGCGAGACGTTAATCACGTACTAACTTAGACCGTTGGTTTTTGTTTATAGATCGCCAACCAAACACCAGAGACCATACCACTTCGATTACTCGATGCAAGTTTTTGAAACCCTATCTCATACTATCCATGCTATATATATACTGTTGTGATATTGATGCCATGATTTATATTTCAAATATATATGCTTGTCTATGATATCAATGCATACGAATTATGCGATTGTTACGAAAACAAATTTCGTTTTACACGAGTATGAGAAATTGAAATGTATTTCAAATATAATATATGATAATGGGAGTTGGAGATATTTTAATAGCGATTTAATTCCGGAGAGAGCCGGACGCGAAAGATTTCTATTTCCATAAATAAAGTACCTTTCGCGTAATATAGATATCAAGCGAACGATTGAGATTTTGACTTAAACTTCGAGAAATATTGGTTTATTCATTTAAGGGACACCCTTACTTGATTGATTATTTTATAAAGCGATACTTAAGGGATTATTAAATATCCAGAAAGTATTTAAAAATATACTGAATAGTTTATAAATCATTTCACGTTATTTAATAAAGATTTAACTATTCAAAGAGCAATTATAGGATACCAAACCCTGTTTTGATTATTTGATTAAGGTGTCTCCATTCGTTGGACCTCATTCAAAAATATTTTGTATTTCAGAAATATTTTGTATTTAAGGTTTATTAATTCATTGAACCTTAATTAGAAATACTTTGTACTTAAGATTTTATCAATTCATTGAACCTTATACAGATATGTTTTATTTATAAGATTTTATCAATTCATTGAATCCCTATTAGATTATTATGAGACCTTAGATATTTAATATCTTCGGACTTCTAAAAACTTATTTAAAAATAGACATAGTTCCCAAGGGTACTTTCTAAATTATTCAAAACTCTTGAAAGAGATTAATCATTTGAAACCTATCAAAACCTTAGGGAACTTAGTCTAGAAGCATAAGAGTTTTGCTTTCTCGTTCAATAAAGAACAAGTGAGTAATATATGTGTTACCCTACTACAGATAGGGATTTGAAAATGATTTTAAATTCAAAACTCCGACAACTCCAAAAGATCAATTCAGTTAAAAGTGATGAATAAAACATCTTATTTACAGGTCAACTTTTAACGACCTATTCCTTCGAAAAAGGATTTTGAGCAAAAGATATAACTATTTTTGGACTGGAATGTGGCCTGCCCGGCACGGAGTGGTATCGGGCAGTGACCAGGCGCGGAGTGGCGCATTATGCAAGCGCGGAGTGGCGCATTTTACGGTTATATGGTCTATGTGACCATTGACTTTCGGACTTGCACGGCAATGGGCAACCACCGTGTAGTGTCTTGATGAGCCCAAAGGCGGCTAGGTTTCTATTCCTTCTACTAGTAGAGAAAATTTCGTATTCGGCTGATCACCGATACGTGGTTTATTCCAGTATAGTCCCTTTCTTCCATTTTGGAAAAACTGTTGTGAAATATACAACAGAGAGCCGATAAGGCTGAGTTTTAAACAAGGATATTGATGAATATATATCAAATCCATTTGAGAAATCTGCCGATAAGGCTGAGTTTAAATAAGGATGTTGATGTTTATATATCAAATCCATTTGTGAAATCTGCCGATAAGGCTGAGTTTTAAATTGGGATGTTGACGAATATATATCACACCCATATGAGAATCTTGGTTCGAGTAACATCTTGAGATTTTGAAATAAAATGAGTACGAGTATAAAATGATTTTGAGAAAGAGATGAATACAAGTATTCATTGGATATACTATTGTAGTTGATTTTGAGAATATTATAAATTTGATAAGCATATAAACTTTCAGAACGCTTTGGAGATACAAAGTATAATTATTGGTTTTATTTATCCTTACATACTTAAATATGGGGATATATACCTTGCTGAGCTTTAATGCTCGCCCTTGCTTTTATATATCATATCACAACAGACTACCAGCATGGATCAGACCAGGACTGCTGTCCTTAGGCGGGTAAGGAACGCTCGTGAGTTCCGTAGGCTTTTTGTGCGCCAGCCCCGTTAGGTAGATAAGTGGAAATGATTTATTTGATAATGTTTCCAAGCATATAACCTGTGTGTATGTGAGTTTGAATAAAAGGTCGAGTAATATTGTGAAAAGAGAATTATTTAATTAATAAGTGATCGTAACGACCCGAATTCACGACCTTAGATTTGGGGGTGTTACAGTATCTGATGATAATCTTGTTGAAGATGAAACTGTTCAAATTCTGAAAAGAAGAAAGATAAGTGAAGATTCTAAAACAACCTCCGACACTGCTCAAGTTGTTGTTCAGAATAAAGGACAGGAAGGTACAGAAGAAACAGCAAATTCTGATCTAGCTATCAAGACATCAACTGCTGACAATGCTCAAGTTGATTTGAATAAATTGACAATTGCTGATAAGAAGAAGTTGTTATGGAAGAAAGCTACTCCAGTTGAACCAAAATCCAATCTCATGATTAATCAACTTGCTACATTTGGGTTGAAAGCCAAGCAACCTAGAGATAGAGCTGGTTTAGGTTCTGATGAAGAGAAGATTCAAACAAGAGTAGAGGTTACTCTAGGAGATCCTTTTATAATGACAGACAAACCATATGAACAAATCAAACAAAGGCACCTTGAAAAGGTGTTGTCTGCTCAAGTTATGATAGATGCTCATGATAAGGAGAATCTGAAAGAGAAATTAATCTTATTTCTCAATGATGGAAGGACTTATAGATTAGCTAATTCTGATGTATTAAAGAAGTCTATCAGAGAACTTTAACATATTCATTATCTTCTAGACGTAAAATCAGATGTTATAAGAAGATGGTTAGAATATATTTTGAAGGCTATAAGAGATCTATTCAGATTCTCTGGTATAAAGACTTCTCAGTATAGTCCAATGAAAACTGAAGGTGATGGAAGAGAAATTCCTATGCTGAAGAATTCTGCTAAAGTGGAAGTTATTCTGAAAGGAAGATGCTTATGTTATAATGAAAACTCTTCATATCCTAAGGTTATCAGCCTTGGTGATGGACTTGAAAGAACATCCAGTCAAGCTCTCAGAACAGCCATTTATCAAATTGGTGACAGTAAAGAAGAAGAACTGATGCAGGTCAAAGCACAGTTAGCTGAAGTTCTGAAGAAAGCTGAAGATAATCTGATAAATGATTTTGTTAAAAATCATTATGGATTCAGATTGATTCAGTGATGTTGGTAAAGCTGGATGTTTTGTAAGTTATTATTTATAGTCTTATTAAACTCTTATTGCATTTGAACTTAAGTGTTTTTGACATCATCAAATCTATTAACTTGTATATTTTTGCATAATTTACAAGTTGGGGGAGATTATTGGATATATTTGAGATGTCATGTCTAATATGTTTCATGTTTAGTTTTCAGATCTTAACTAACAGGAAATATCAGTTCTTATAGAAATTAGGACTTACTGGAAGTCAGGACTTAAGGATATCAGGACTTAGATTATCAGAAGATAATATCGGAAGATGGATATCAGAACTTAAGTACTGAAGGACTAACAGTTAAGGAAGGAAGCTGATTTACAGGAAAGAAGATCGAAACTAATACGGAATAAGATATGCATGGAAAGAGTTTGAGGACTAGAAGAATTATATATGATATCTGGTTGATATATTTTAGGAGACAGAATTATATTACATATTAACTAGAAGTTATCTTGTAACTGTGTGTCTATATAAACACAGACATAGGTTTACTCTATAAGAGTTATGATCATCGAAAAGATCATATATTGTAACCTAGCAGCTCTCGTGATATTTGTTCATCACTGAGAGAACAGTTCCATTCTAACAGAGTTTGTTACATCGAATACATCTGTTTTCTGTTACTTGTGCTTTAAATCTATTTGATTGTATTCTACACTGTATTCAACCCCCTTCTACAGTGTTGTGTGACCTAATAAGTGGTATCAGAGCTTTTTTGTTAACACACATGCCCAAATTCAAGGTCGGGAATTCGAGTTGTTACGATCACTTAATATCGTCTAATAAATAATTAATCCTCTTTTCACATCATTACTCGACCTTTTAACCAAACTCACACACACAGGTTATATGCTCAGAAACATTACTAAATTAACGTTAAAGTATTTAAGTTATTACAGACCAAGGGAAATTATCTCAAAAGGGTGAACGCCGAGAACAGCTCTACATGAGTCTGGCTCGGGTCACAAATAGTCTTGGTTCAAGTACTCAAAAGGAAACTATCTCTACTCGTCTACCTAAGGTGGCTGGCGGACGAACAGTCTACGGTACTGACGTGCGTCCCCTACCCGCTTGCGGGCAGTCATCCTGGTTCGGGCCATGCTGATAATCTGTTGTGATATGAAATTTATAAAAGCAAGAGTGAGCACTAACGCTCAGCAAGATATAGATATCCATTATTTAAGTATGATCAAATAGGGAAAAACAACCGTTTAGCATTGTATATACAAGGTTTCTAAAAGTTTATATGCTTGTCAATTTTATGAAAAACTCAACTTTAAATGTATCAGTTTAATCAACTTATACTCGTACTCATTTCATCTCAAAATCTCAATATGATGCTTGAACCAAGATTCTCATATAGATGTGATATATATACATCAACATCCTTATTTAAAACTCAGCCTTATCGGCCTTCTGCTTTAGGTTTCATAATAATTTATCCAAAGTGGAGGAAAGGGACTGTACTGGAATAAACCACGTACCGGTGATCAGCCGAATACGAAATTTTCTCTACTAGTAGAAGGAATACAAACCTAGCCGCCTTTGGGCTTATCAAGACATTACGCGATGGTTGCCCATTTCCGTGCAAGTCTGAAAGTCAATGGTCACAGAGACCATATAACTGTATACTGCGCCACTCCGCGCTTGATCACTACCTGATACCTCTCCGTGCCGGGCAGGCCACATTCCAGTCCCAAAAAAATTATATCATTTACATAAAATCCTTTATCGAAGGAATAGATCGTTCTGAGTTGACCTTTAAATAAGATAATTTATTCATCACTTTTAATTCCATTGATCCTTGGGAGTTGTCGGAGTTTTGAATTTAAAAATCATTTTCAAACCCTTAACTGTAGTAGAGTTTTACATATATTGTTCACTTATTTTTTGTTGAGCGAGGAAGCAAACCCCTTATGCTTCTAGACTAAGTTCCTTAAGGTTTTGATAGGTTTCAGATGATTGATCTCTTCCGAGAATTTTGAATAATTTAGAAAGTATCCTTGGGATCTATGCCTATTTTTAAATGATTTTTAGAAGTACGGAATATTAAATATTTACGGTCTCATAATATTTTTAAGAAGGGTTCAATGAATTGATAAAACCTTAAGTACTAAATGTTTCTCAATAAGGTTCAATGAATTGATAAACTTCTTAATTAAACACTTAAGACAGGATTTGACATCTTATAATTATCCTTCGAATGGTTACATACGTTTTAGATAGAGTGAATTGATTTAAAAACTTTTCAATATCTCTTAAATATTTTCCGGATATTTTAGTAACTCTTTAGGTATTACTTATAAATAAACAAACAATAGGATATCCCTTGAGTGAATATTCGATTATCTCTTATAGTTATAAATCAAATCTCAATTGTTCGCTTAATATGTATGCTACGCGAAAATACTTTGTTTATTGAAATAGAAATCTCTCGCGTCAGGATCGTTCCGGAATTAAATCGATTTAAAATATCTCTGACTCCCACTATCTTGTATTATAGTAAAATTTCGTTTCAATTTCTCATACTCGTATAAAACGAAGTTTGTTTTCCTGAACAATCGCATAATTTGAATGTATTGATATCACAGACAAGCATATATTTTCGAACTATAAATCATGGCATCAATATCACAACAGTATATATAGCATGGATAATTTGCGATAGGGTTTCGTAAACTTGCCTCGAGTGCTAGGAGTGGTATGGTCTCGGGGCTTTTGTTGGCGATCTAAAATCAATAACCAACGATCTTAGTTAGTACGTGATTATCGATTCGCTTCACTAAAACATTTTTATAAAATCGAAAAATTAATATTTTCTTAAAATTCTTTTTGGACAGTCTTCCTTGCTGCATTATTTAATTATCATGATTTTTCCAAGATTCCAAAATCATTTTTACCTTTTCAAAATCATCACGCAAGTGGCCTTTGTGTAGTTGGCTTTTCGTATGAATGCTCTACACTAAAACGGTCATAACTCCTAAACCGTAAATCCCCTCGTGACGATCCACACATTTACAGAAACTAAAAATCAAGATCTACTCAGTAATGGCCAGTTCTCACAAGTTTCAAATATTTACATGGCCGAATACACTGCAGAAGGCAGACCAAGTGCAATAGGCTCCACATTCCATTTCTATTACTTGTTCTTGACACAATCACTACTTATGACCAACACAACACACTTTACTTCTCAAGATCCACCCACATACACCTTATATACTTTATCTAGTATCACATACAAGCATCACAACTCAAAAACTCAAGTACTTAGCAAGAATATGAGCAAAACAACCTCACACATACACAAACTTTTGGATCTTGACACTACATCATAAATAACTCTTAAACCCACCCTTAAAACTTTAAAGAGTTGGAAGTTATACCTTATTGAGCACTAGGAGGGTTAGTACTAAGATGATTAGGGGTTGTTTTACTTGAAAAACACTTGGAAGGGCTAGATCCTTAAGAAACAAAACCAAGAAACCATGTTAGTCAAAATAGTCCATAAAGTTCTTGAACTTCAAGAATTTGTTTCTCACAAACCATTAAGAATTTGGCCATGAAATCATAGACATACCTTTACTAGGATGTAAGGAATCTTTGTGAATCTTTATAGAATATTTAATAGAGGGAAGGATGGAGAAGTGAAGTGAAGAAGAGGGTTCTCCCTCTTTTCTGCATGAACAGCCGAGAGCAAGAGAGAGGTGGGGGGGGGGGGGTTGGCTTGATTTTTGTTAAAGGGGTGGAGTGTATAAGATGGGTTTGATAGTGTGTATATATTGGCATAATAATCAGCAAAAGAAATGGCTTGGTTGACAATTTAGATGAGTAGAAATGAGGAGGTATGGCCTTGCACTTCCTTGTCTCCCCATTAGTATTCACTCACTATTCACTTTCTATTCTACTACTATTCCACTAACCATTCTAGTTAGCTTCTAATTCCCTAGTTACATCTCCTAACCACTAGTTAGCTTGGCTTTTCATGGCCAACTTGCATGGAATTAATTTCTCATTCGATTAATTATCGTACACGCGATTGTCGTTCCATTCCGATAGTTTAATCGTATAACATTTCGTTTCGTAGTAAATTCTTTTATCGCTTATAATCCTTTAACCAATTCTATTCCTTTCTCTTGATCATAGAAACACCTTGATATAATGTTTATTCCACGTAGTATTCCCGGTTCTACGCCATTCCTTACGGATACGAAAACACGTAGTATAATCGTGAATCATCAAATTCCGACGACTTTTACATTCACTTATTTTCCTCGATAAACAAAAATATGATCTCGGATTTTCAAAATTCCACTATTCATATTTGTGATGAACTCCATACGTATTACATAATTAGTTCCAGTACTATTCACTGAAGTTTTAAAATATTACAAAAATTAGGGTTCTTACAGTCTCCCCCCTTGAAAGGATTCCGTCCCGGAATCAATCCACAAATAGATGGGGGTACTTTTCTTGCATGTGACTCTCTAATTCCCAAGTCAACTCCTCGACGTTGTGATGCCTCCATAAGACTCTGACTAGATTGACACTCTTGTTCCGGAGTACTTGCTCTTTTCAATCAATGATTTCGACTGGATGCTCGACATAGGACAGATCTGGTTGAAGGTATACTTGCTCATGCTCTACTATATGTTTGGCATCCGCTTTATACTTCCTCAACATTGATACATGAAAAACATTATGAACCTACTGAAGATTTGGAGGTAAAGCTAACTCGTATGCCACGGGTCATATTCGTCTTAGAATCTCAAAAAGCCCAATATAACGGGGGCTCAGCTTCCCCTTCTTCCCAAATCTCATCAATCCTTTCCATGGTGACACTTTCAGAAATACCTGGTCACCCACTTCATACTCTCTGTCCTTCCGTGCCAGATCGGTGTATTTACGATGTCGGTCTTGGGCTGCTGTTAGGCGTCCTCTGACTAATTGAACTATGTCCCTTGTCCTTTGCATTAAGTCGGGACCTAGTAACTTTCTCTCACCAACTTCATCCCAATACAAGGGCGAACGACACCTTCGGCCATACAACGCCTTGTATGGGGGCATTCTGATACTCGCATGATAACTGTTGTTGTAGGCAAACTCTATCAAATTCCGATACTCCCAAGAACCCTTAAAATCAATTACACACATTCTCAACATGTCCTCCAATGTCTGAATGGTTCGCTCACTTTGTCCATCTGTTTGCGGATGGTAAGCGGTGCTCATGTTTAGTTTGGTTCCTAGGCATTCCTGAAAGCTCCTCCAAAATCTGGAGTTGAATCGGGGATCTCGGTCAGATACGATAGCTACTGGCACTCCATGTCTTACCATAATTTCTTTAATGTATAGCTCCGCTAATCTATCCACTGTGTAGGTTTCTTTGATTGGAAGAAAGTGCGCTGACTTGGTTAGTTGGTCTACAATTACCCATATTGCATCACGGTTAGTCTTAGTTCGGGGTAATCCTACCACAAAATCCATAGCTATCTGCTTCCATTTCCATATCGGAATTTATATGGGTTGCAAGATTCCGCTTGGTCGCTGGTGTTCTGCCTTTACTCTCTGACAGGTCATACACTTACTGACCCACTCCGCTACATCCTTCTTCATGTTAGGCCACCAGTAGTACTCCTTCAAATCTTGGTACATTTTGGTGCTTCCTGGGTGGACCGTATATCTAGAGCTGTGTCCTTCACGTAAAATTTCATCCTTTAATTCTTGGACGTTAGGGACCCATATCTTGTAGGCATGCCTCCTAATTCCCTTCTCGTCTGGGTCACACTTGGCCTCCTCTCCGTTTACCAGTTCCTTGTTCTCCCTCAACACTATTTCTTGGCATCGCCTAATCTTTTCCAATAGCTCTGGTTGTATAACCATTTCATACAAGCCTTCGGTCCCTGGCTCAGCGACCTTGACCTCAATCTCTAACTTTTCAAATTCTCTGATCAAATCCTCTGACGTGGTGATCCTTTTCAGTCTTTCCTTACGACTAAGGGCATCAGCCACCACATTGGCCTTCCCCGGGTGATAAAGAATTTTGCAGTCGTAGTCCTTAATCAATTCTAACCACCTTCTTTGCCTCATGTTTAGCTCCTTCTGGGTGAAGTTATATTTAAGACTCTTGTGGTCAGTATAAATCTCACACTTTTCTCCGTATAGGTAATGTCTCCACATCTTAAGGGCAAACACTATGGCGGCTAATTATAAGTCATGGGTGGGGTACCTCACTTCATATTCCTTTAATTTCCTGGATGCATAGGCAATCACCTTACCGTGCTGCATCAGCACACATCCCAAACCCTTATGGGACGCATCACTATAAATCACAAAGTTCCCTTTATCGTCTAGTAGGGCCAGCACTGGGGCCGATACCAACCTTTTCTTCAATTCTTGGAAACTCTCCTCACATTTCTCTATCCAAAAAAACTTTTCTGTTTTTCGAGTAAGCCTAGTCAACGGGCCTGCTATCTTGGCGAAATCCTTTACAAACCTTCGATTATACCCGGCCAGTCCAATAAAGCTTCTTACCTCGGTGGGCGTGGTTAGTTGTTCCCAATTAGCGACAGCTTCTATCTTTGCAGGGTCTATGAGAATTTCTTCCTTACTAATCACATGACCCAAAAACTGGATTCTTTCAACCAAAATTCACATTTTGAGAATTTGGCATACAATTTTTCTTTTCGTAAGATTTCCAATACTATCCTGAGGTGTTCTACATGTTCCTCCTCCGATCTAGAGTAAATTAGAATATCATTGATGAAGACTATCACGCATTCGTCCATATACTTCTTAAAGACTATGTTCATCATATCCATGAAAGCCGCTGGCGCGTTAGTCAAACCAAATGACATAACTAGGAACTCATAATATCCGTACCTAGTGCGAAATACAGTCTTAGGTATATCTTCCGGTTTTATCTTAAGTTGGTGATAACCTGTCCTAAGGTCAATCTTGGAAAAACACGTTGCATCCTTTAGTTGGTCAAAGAGGTCATCTATTCTTGGTAATGGGTACTTTTTTTTAATGGTCAGCTTGTTCAGCTCTCGATAATCGATGCACAGTCTCATGCTGTCGTCCTTCTTCTTCATAAAATAACACGGATGCACCCCACGGGGACACGCTCGGTCTAATCATTCCTTTATCCAATAGATCTTGCAGTTGATCAGCCAACTATTACATTTCGACGGGGGCCAAACGATACGGGGCCTTTGATACTGGTGTCGTGCCGGGAGCTAAATCAATGGCAAATTCTATCTCTCGATCCGGGGGTAGTCCGGGAAGATCCTTGGGAAATACATCCTCAAACTCATTAACTACAGGTATGGTGTGGATCTCAGGGGTTTCTCATTTGGTATCCACCACGTGAGCCAAGTAGGCTTCACATCATTGCCTTAAAAGTCTCTTGGTCTGCACCATAGTTAGAAATTTCTTGGTTTGCCGTTGCCCCTTAATTATTATACTCTTACCGCTATGTGTTTTCAATTTTACTTTCTTCCCCTCGCAATCAATCTGGGCATGGTTTCTAGATAGCCAATCCATTCCTAATATCACATCAAACTCCCCTAATTGAAAGGGAATTAAATCTACTGGGTATCTTACTCCACCTAATTCTAGGTTGCAGTTAGCATAAACTTGATTTACAGGGATAATCTCTTGATTAGCTATTTCCATTTGCAAAGATTCTTTCAAAGGTTCCACTTTTAAGTTCAATTTTTCAGCAAATTCCTTAGATACGAAAGACTTAGTAGCTCCAGAATCAAATAGCACGTTGGCGGGATTGGAGTATAGGAGGAGCGTACCTGCTATAACATTGGTGTTCCTTACGACATCTTTCACAGTCATATTAAAGGTCCTGACAGTCGGCCCTCTGTTAGATGCAGCTACACTACCCCTCGAGCTAGCTGGGGCTGCTGCAGGGCAGTCCTTCTTCATGTGTCCTGTCTTTCCGCACTGAAAACACTTAGCTGCTTCCTGGTTACAAGCTGTGGCATAGTGCCCTACCTTACCACATTTAAAGCATGTCACTGGTTTCTGCATACATTGCCCAGAATGCTTCTTACCACAGCTCTTGCATTCTGGCAGAGGAGGTCGTGGTTGGCTATGATAAGACATTCCTGTTTGGTTCCCGCTCCGGGCCACACTCACGCTCCCTGATCCCCTGAATCCTGTACTAAGGTTGGGTTGGGAGGCTGTCCCCCTAACAAACTTACTAGGGAAGCTCTCCCCTCCCACACTCCTGCTTCGACCATCAAACTTTCGTTTCTTAGTTTGCTTCATTTTCTGGCTCATTTTACTCCCTGTTTCAGCTATTGTGGCCTTCTGCACTAGGGTGGCATAGTCAGTTATCTCCAGAATTGCCAGCTTATTTTGAATCCACTGCTTTAATCCCTGTTGAAATCTCTCAGCCTTTTGCTCTTCGGTGCCCACCAGCTGTGGCACAAACCTCAACAATTCTGTGAACTTAGCTTCATATTCCGCTACGCTCATATTCTCTTATTTGAGCTCTAGGAATTTTCGCTGCATCTGAATCTCCAAAAACTTCGGGACATACTTCTTTAAAAACAACTCAGTGAATCTTTCCCAAGTAACAATCCCTTGGGGCTCCATATTTTTCTTGGCTTCCCACCAATAGTTAGCCTCACCCTTTAAGAGATAAGTGGCAAAATTAGTCTTGTGGGCTTCCTCAGTGCCAATTCGCTCAAAGGTCTTTTCTACCTCTTTCAGCCAAGCCCTGGCCTGAACTGGGTCAGCAATACCGTGAAACTCTGAGGGTTTGACCGACTTGAAAGATTTAAACGCATTAGCCATGGCCTGCTGGGGCTGCTGGGGTGGTCGTTGTTGTTGCAGGTTTTGTCTCAGAAATTCTACGAACTGCTCCATAGGGTTCACTGGCACTTCCATCCCCTGAGTATCTTCAGCCTCTGACTCTTCATATTCCTCATCATCATACTCATTTCGTTCTTCGTTAATTCTTAATGGCGGGGTCTGTGCTCGATGCCCTTGTTCATTATTACTGCCCTGGCCACCAGATGCAGCCGGGTGATTTCTTGTTACTATTCTCCTTGGTGGCATTTTCCTGTTACATAAACTTATTTAGGTTGTTTTCATTTGTCAATCCTCATGCTTCCTGATTTGTTATGACAGTATATATAATTATGCAGGTATGAAAGAAGATTAAACCACAATCTAGAAATCGCAACTAATCAACACGATAATTATACATAATTTGGCCATATGCTAGGTCTGGGTACAACATACTGAATAAAAAATTACAATTTGCCTTAATACAATAATCCTTAGCTGGTGGCACTATCAAAGATAACAACCAAAAAAACTATTACAAAATAACTAAGTACCACCGCTGAGGAACAACAACCAACTACTAACAGTGTCCACTAGCCACGAGCAACATCACGAATCTGCCTCATAGCGTGGACCACAAACCTGATAACCTCGCGCCTACTCACCAAGTCACGCTGTGGGGATAAGTGGTGAATCCTACCGATGGTCCTCTGCTCTATGCGGCGAATGGTCTTGCGCACGTGTCGGGCGCTGGGGTATCCTTGCCTGCCTCGGGCCTCTATCCTTATGTGCCACTCGATGGAAAGCTGGTCCATCAGCTCGGCAATACGGGCCTCGGCCGCTGTCAGGTCAGTAGCATAGCGACCTACCACCCAATCGTGATCTGCTAGGGATATGACTGGTATGGGTGGTGGAAGTGGGGAACCTGCAGGAGTCGCTGCCACACCATCAAGAATAGGGTCCATGCCGTCGTCGGTCTCAGTCCGTGCGGGACTAACTGGTACAGGGGGCGGGGTGGGTGTCCTCACTGGGGTGGCTGCCCCTAACTCCGCCTCTAACTCCTCAGTTAGTGCAGTGACTCTGGCCTGCAGAGCTATCATCATATCCATCAAATCTACTACTCCTGTCTCGTTCTCGAGCTCGGCGACTCGAGCCTGGGCTGTTGAGAGCCGATCTAAGAAACGCTCTATCGACCTCTGATGCACATCCACCCTCATAATCTCTGGAGATGGAACCTCCGTGCTGCCGTATGGAATATCCTTATGAGGGGCTATCTCAGTGTCTGGCTCAGTGGGGTCCTCCTCTGGATCCTCCTCGGGGTCAGTCTCCGGGTACTCGAATACCTCCAAGCCCACAGTGGGGGCAGGGTCAGCTACCTCGGTCTCAGCTAAAAGGGCCTCATTATGCTCTCTCTCGTACGCCTCTATAGCCTCAGGGTCTAACACATCGGGTACCTACAAGTCATTTAACACACACATTACTATCCTTGGATACTTAAATCACCCCTAAGGGTTCTTAATGTCAATGCTACCCTCGTAGCCCGACTACGAACTCTATGTAGTTCTAGTTCATTGATTCAGTTGATTCACCTAACATTTCTGAGACTTATAACCTAGGGCTCTGATACCATTTATGTAACACCCCCAAATTCAAGGTCGGGAATTCGGGTTGTTACGATCACTTAATATCGTCTAATAAATAATTAATCCTCTTTTCACATCATTACTCGACCTTTTAACCAAACTCACACACACACAGGTTATATGCTCAGAAACATTACTAAATTAATGTTAAAGTATTTAAGTTATTACAGACCAAGGGAAATAATCTCAAAAGGGTGAACGCCGAGAACAACTCTACATGAGTCTGGATCGGGTCACAAATAGTCTTGGTTCAAGTACTCAAAATGAAACTATCTATACTCGTATACCTGAGGTGGCTGGCGGACGAACAGTCTACGGTACTCACGTGCGTCCTCTACCCGCTTGCGGGCAGTCATCCTGGTTCGGGCCATGCTGGTAATCTTTTGTGATATGATATTTATAAAAGAAAGAGTGAGCACTAAAGCTCAGCAAGATATAGATATCCATTATTTAAGTATGATCAAATAGGGAAAAACAACCGTTTACCATTATATATACAAGGTTTCTAAAAGTTTATATGTTTGTCAATTTTATGAAAAACTCAACTTTAAATGTATCAGTTTAATCAGCTTATATTCGTACTCATTTCATCTCAAAATCTCAATATGATGCTTGAACCAAGATTCTCATATGGATGTGATATATATACATCAACATCCTTATTTAAAACTCAACCTTATCGGCCCTCTGCTATAGGTTTCACAACAATTTATCCAAAGTGGAGGAAAGGGACTATAATGGAATAAACCACGTACCGGTGATCAGCCGGATACGAAATTTTCTCTACTAGTAGAAGGAGTACAAACCTAGCCGCCTTTGGGCTTATCAAGACATTATACGATGGTTGCCCATTTCCGTGCAAGTCCGAAAGTCAATGGTCACAGAGACCATATAACTGTATACTGCGCCACTCCGCACTTGGTCACTACCCGATACCTCTCCGTGTCGGGCAGGCCACATTCCAGTCCCAAAACAATTATATCATTTACATAAAATCCTTTATCGAAGGAATAGATCGTTCTGAGTTGACCTTTAAATAAGATAATTTATTCATCACTTTTAATTCCATTGATCCTTGGGAGTTGTCGGAGTTTTGAGTTTAAAAATCATTTTTTAACCCTTAACTGTAGTAAAGTTTTACATATATTGTTCACTTGTTTTTCGTTGAGCGGGGAAGCAAAACCCTTAGAAAGCAAAACTTCTTAAAAGGAAGTTTTGATAGGTTTCAGATGATTGATCTCTTTCGAGAATTTTGAATAATTTAGAAAGTATCCTTGGGATCTATGTCTATTTTTAAATGATTTTTAGAAGTACTGAATATTAAACATTTACGGTCTCATAATATTTTTAAGAAGGGTTCAATGAATTGATAAAACCTTAAGTACGAAATGTTTCTCAATAAGGTTCAATGAATTGATAAACTTCTTAATTAAACACTTAAGACAGGATTTAACATCTTATAATTATCCTTCGAATGGTTACATATGTTTTAGATAGAGTGAATTGATTTAAGTAACTTTTCAATATCTCTTAAATATTTTCCGGATATTTTAGTAACTCTTTAGGTATTACTTATAAATAAATAAACAATAGGATATCCCTTGAGTGAATATTCCATTATCTCTTATAGTTATAAATCAAATCTCAATCGTTCGCTTAATATGTATGCTACGCGAAAGTACTTTGTTTATTGAAATAGAAATCTCTCGCGTCCGGCTCGTTCCAGAATTAAATCGATTTAAAATATCTCTGACTCCCACTATCTTGTATTATATTAAAATTTCGTTTCAATTTCTCATACTCGTATAAAACGAAGTTTGTTTTCGTAAACAATCGCATAATTTGAATGTATTGATATCACAGACAAGCATATATTTTCGAACTGTAAATCATGGCATCAATATCACAACAGTATATATAGCATGGATAATTTGCGATAGGGTTTCGTAAACTTGCCTCGAGTGCTAGGAGTGGTATGGTCTCCGGGCTTTTGTTGGTGATCTAAAATCAATAACCAACGATCTTAGTTAGTACGTGATTATCGATTCGCTTAACTAAAACATTTTTATAAAATCGAAAAATTAATATTTTCTTAAAATTGTTTTTGGAAAGTCTTCCTTGCTGCATTATTTAATTATCATGATTTTTCCAAGATTCTAAAATCATTTTTAGCCTTTCAAAATCATCACGCAAGTGGCCTATGTGTAGTTGGATTTTCGTATGAATGCTCTACACTAAAACGGTCATAACTCCTAAACCGTAAATCCCCTCGCGACGATCCACACATGTACAGAAACTAAAAATCAATATATACTCATTCATGGCCAGTGACTCACAAGTTTAAAACATTTACATGGCCGAATACACTGTAGAAGGCAGACCAAGTGCAATAGGCTTCACATTCCATTTCTATTACTTGTTCTTGACACAATCACTACTTATGACCAACACAAAACTCTTTACTTCCCAAGATCCACCCACATACACCTTATATACTTTATCTAGTATCACATACAAGCATCACAACTTAAAAACTCAAGTACTTAGCAAGAATATGAGCAAAACAACCTCACACATACACAAACTTTTGGATCTTGACACTACATCATAAATAACTCTTAAACCCACCCTTAAAACTTTAAAGAGTTGGAAGTTATACCTTCTTGATCACTAGGAGGGTTAGTACTAAGATGATTAGGGCTTGGTTTGCTTGAAAAACACTTAGAAGGGCTAGATCCTTAAGAAACAAAACCAAGAAACCATGTTAGTTAAAACAGTCCATAAAGTTCTTGAACTTCAAGAATTTGTTTCTCACAAACCAATAATAATTTGGCCATGAAATTATAGACATACCTTTACTAGGATGTAAGGAAGCTTTGTGAAGTTTTATAGAATTTCTAATAGAGGGAAGGATGGAGAAGTGAAGTGAAGAAGAGGGTTCTCCCTCTTTTCTGCATGAACAGCTGAGAGCAAGAGAGAGGTGGGGGGGGGGGTTTGGCTTGATTTTTGTTAAAGTGATTGAGTGTATAAGATGGGTTTGATAGTGTGTATATATGGGCATAATAATCAGCAAAAGAAATGGCTTGGTTGACAATTTAGATGAGTAGAAATGAGGAGGTATGGCCTTGCACTTCCTTGTCGCCCCATTACTATTACTCACTATTCACTTACTATTCCATTAACCATTCTAGTTAGCTTCTAATTCCCTAGTTACATATCCTAACCACTAGTTAGCTTGGTTTTTCATGGCCAACTTGCATGGAATTAATTTCTCATTCGATTAATTATCGTACACGCGATTGTCGTTCCATTCCGATAGTTTAATCGTATAACATTTCGTTTCGTAGTGAATTCTTTTATCGCTTATAATCCTTTAACCAATTCTATTCCTTTCTCTTGATCATAGAAACACCTTGATATAATGTTTATTCCACGTAGTATTCCCGGTTCTACGCCATTCCTTATGGATACGAAAATATGTAGTATAATCGTGAATCTTCGAATTCCGACGGCTTTTACATTCACTTATTTTCCTCGATAAACAAGAATATGATCTCGGATTTCCAAAATTCCACTATTCATATTTGTGATGAACTCCATACGTATTACATAATTAGTTCCAGTACTATTTACTGAAGTTTTAAAATATTACAAAAATCAGGGTTCTTACAACACATACAGTAAAGATCCAAAACAATCATGTCTGAAGAAGCAGAAAATCCAACCAAGCCCGCTAAAACTGAAGAAACTCCAAAGACTCAAACCCATAGTCGATATGAGACTATCAGGGTTCCCATGCTGAGACCGTCTGAATATCCCATATGGAAAGTGATGATGGCTATATTTCTGGAAGCTACAGGTCCAGAATACCTTGACAAAATTTATGAAGGACCGCATAAGCCAACCAAGCTCTCTGTTGTAGTTGCAGATCAGCCAGCAAAGACCATACCAAAGGAGAAAAGTGAATACACAGCTGAAGATATCTCATCTATTGCCAAGGATGCAAAGGTAAGGCATTTGCTGCATAGTGCCATTGATAATGTCATGTCAAATAGGGTAATTCAATGCAAGACTGTAAAGGAGATATGGGATGCTTTGGAGACAAGGTGTCAGGGAACTGATGTAATCAAGAAAAATAGGAGGACTATACTCACTCAAGAGTACGAGCACTTTGACTCAAAAAGTGATGAGTCATTAACTGACTTATATGACAGGTTTGTCAAACTCTTGAATGATCTGTCACTGGTGGACAAGGAATATGACATTGAAGATTCAAATCTAAAATTCCTTTTAGCTCTTCCTGAAAGTTGGGATTTGAAAGTTATTATTATAAGAGATAACTATGCTCTTGATGAAACTACTCTTGATGAAATTTATGGAATGCTCAAGACTTATGAACTTGAGATGGATCAAAGAAGCAAGAGACATGGGAGAAAGTCAAGAACAGTTGCTCTTAATACTGAGGAGGAATCCCCCAAAGTGGATGTCTCAAAGGAAGGAAAAGAAAAGGCTCTCATCATAAAGTCTGATTCAGAATCATCAAGTTCTGATGATGATGATTTAGAAACTGAAAGTCTACCTAAAGTAGATGCTGATGAAGAGATGATGAAGCTGTGTTCTCTTATGGTGAAGGGTATCACAAAGATAGCCTATAGGAAATTCAGAAGGGGAAAGAAGTTTTCCAGGAAAGGAAGAAGTTCTGATAGGAAGGGTTTCAGAAAATCTGAAGGCAAAGGAGGAAAGTCTGACATAGGAGATTACTCAAATGTCAAATGCTACAACTGTGGTGAGAAAGGCCACATATCTCCTATCTGCAAGAAAGGAAAGAGTGACAAAGGCAAGGCACTTGTCACAAAGAAGAAAAGCTGGACAGACACCTCAGATTCTGAAGATGAGGAGAACTATGCCTTGATGGCAAATGCTGATAGCAGTTCGATGCTGCTGAGTTAAAGGTACCTCAAACAACTTATGCCTTGGATAGTGATGATATTACTGAGTTGAGATTATATCTTAAAACCATGTTTATTAGCTATAGAGATCAAACTTTAACATATGAAAGATTAACTTCTGAAAATATTGCTTTTAAAAAGAGGAATGATTATTTAGAAAAAGAGTTAGTTATGTTCCATCAAACTCAGAAAGATAGAGATGATGATTTCTATGTGAGAGATGAAGTGCTAAAAATGAATAAATCTCTAAAAACTGAGTTAGAAAAGGAGAGAGTGATTATCAGGACTTGGACTAACTCTGGCAGAACAACTCAGAATATACTAAGTAGTGAGAACTGGAAAGAGGGCTTAGGTTATGGATATGAGAAAAGTGAAAAAGAAACTGAACAAGTTAAGCCAATTATTGTTAAACAGACTACTAAGACAAAGGTAAATCCTGTTTAATTTGTAACTGAAACTGTAAAGTCTGATTCTGAAAAGATGAAAGATGTTGAGATAGAAGTGCTAGCAGAGTCAACTTCTGACAAATTAGAACAGGATAAACCAACTGAAGTTAAAATAGGCTTAATGACATAGAAGCATCTTAAACATAAGCTGAAAGAGAATATCAGTGTAAACAAGGTAAAGGAAGCTAGGAAAAATAGGAATGGAAAGGAAGGTGTGAATAAAAGCAACAATTATATGCTTGTTCCTAATTATTGGTTATCTAGCATTTAACCCAGTAGTCATGAAATCAGACAGCAATTGGCTTTTCTTTGGATCTTATGGTTTGACATTTTTATATAGAAGTTTCTTTTTATCAGCTACTTTCATTTTGTCTAAATTAACTTGAGCTATGTCAGAGGTTGATGTCTTAATGACCTTATCAGAACTTGTTGTTTCTTCTATAGCTTGCTATTCTTCACTCTGAACAACTTGAGCCTTGTCAGAGGTTGTCTTGGATTCTTCAGTTATCTTCCTTCTTTTCAGAGTTTGAACATTTTCATCTTCAACAAGAGTATCATCATGAACTTGAACCAGTTTGCACACAGGTTTTATCACGATTTGAGGAATTTTCATCTCCTGTGGCTTTATTGGTTCATCAACTTTTCCCTTTCCTTTATCTTTGGGATCAATCTCAATCTATGATCTTATTTTGGGCTTTGATGCCTCAGTATTTGATTTCTCCTTGATCACAATGCCTTTTTCCTTAGGCCTTGGAGGTTTCTTTGCAACAGAAGCTTTTGGCTTTAGATTTGTCTTTTCAGCTTTAAATCTAGCTTCTTCCATCTTGAGATTTTCTAAATCCATTCCAGGATTATGCTTCAGAAATAATCTTCTAGCAATCTCTTCATCAAGTGTCTGAAACTTGGGATCCTTTAGTAGACAGTAGTCTGCTTTCCCTTGAGCTTCAGAGTTTGCAGAAACTTCTGAGAGTCTTGACTTCCACCTTGAATCAGAACATCAGGCTTTGTCATCAGACTTTGCTCATCAGAACTTGATATCAGATTTTGAGTTTGAGCAGCTTCTGAACTTGTCTTCTTTTGAGTAGAAGATTTGCTTGCATCAGAGATTAGTTTCCTAGAAGAAACCTTGCTGCTTTTCCCTTGACCTTGATCTTTTCCATGACCTCTACTCTTATCAGAGTTTCCCTGGTCATCACCTTTGTCATCCTTCTTCTTCAGTATTAGAGTAGGTGAGCATTTGGACTTAACTACCTTCTTCCCCTTTTTGGCATCATCAGGTAGTAGGAGAGAGAGAAGAAGTTCAACTGAAAATTGGATTTCATTAAGTTGAGCTTGTTGAGAGGCTTGTTCTGCAGGACCTCAGTAATTTGGGCCTGTTTCTTCTCTTGTACCTTCTCAATAGCTTTAATCTTTTCATGTATAGGTCTGATAAATCTTGACTTATCTAACTTGAGAGTCATATCTAGCTTTTTAGCTGACTCAAGAAGTTTATCAACCTTGGCATGAGTTTGAGAGTGTAGATCTTGAAAAATTTTAGTAGATAAAGCTGTGACTTTGAGTTGTGTCTTGAAATCAGAATTTGTGAGCAACTCATCAGCTTTTCCCATATGGTCTGTCAGTACTTTGGAGCTTGGAATGAAATCAGTTTCATTCCACTTCTTGGTCCACTCCACACCTCTGTGAGTATCTTCCCAAGGAATAGGAGCAGCTTGCTCAACAAACTTCTCAATAAGTGCCTCCTTTCCTAGAATGGGAGCTGGAGTATCAACAAAAACATTGTCTTCAGAACTTGAAGAAGACTCATTATCTTCTGACAGTACTAGTGTGTGTTGTTGTTGGAGATTCTGTAGTAGCTTCATCTAAATTCTGATCATCAGAATTTATCTCCAGAATTGGTGTAGATGGTATCTCAGCATTTAAGATTGGAGAGTTGAATGTAGATGGTTGAGCTGCTATTGGAGCTTCCAGATAAAGAACAGTAGGAATATTCAGATTATGAATATCTATGTCAGAACTTGTGTCTTGTTCTTTAGCATTATCTGTAGCTTTGATTGGAGAGACAGGAGGTGTGAGCATTGTATCTTGAACAGTGTCTTGAGCTTGAGTTGGGGATGGCAAAGCTTCAATTATAACAAGTTCTGATGAGATCAGAGATTCCTGATCCCCTTCCTCAGCTTCTTGTGTATCCTCAGACTGAGGTTGAGCCATGTGCCTTCCTGCTCTTTATTTCTTTGATCTCCTTGATAGAGAAGGAGTTGCCTAGGCAGCATCAGAACTTACAGTTCTCTTTCTCTTCAAAGTATCAGAACCTTCAGCTTCAGTATTTATCTGAGAAGTTTCCTCCTAGAGGTTGTTCAACATATACCTCTTCTTTCAATTCTTCATTAAGAAAAGCACTTTTCACATCCATTTGAAAGACTTTGAAATTTTTGTGAGCAGCATAAGCCAAAAAGATTCTTATGGCTTCCAATCTAGCAACTGGTGCAAATGTTTCATCATAATCAATACCCTCATGTTGAGAGTAACCTTTAGCAACCAGGCTTGCTTTGTTTCTTATAATTATGCCATCACTGTCAGTTTTGTTTCTGAACACCCATTTTGTGCCAACAATTGATCTGTTATTTGGTCTTGGCACTAGGCTCCAAACTTTATTTCTTTCAAATTCATTTAACTCTTCCTGCATTGCTTGCACCCAATCAGCATCTTGAAGAGCTTCTTCCACTTTCTTTGGTTCAGTCTGAGATAGAAAAGAATGATAGAGACATTCATTTGATGTTGTTGTTCTAGTTCTGACACCTGCTTCAGGATCTCCAGTTATTAAGTCAAGTGTGTGCGCTTTAGTCCACTTCCTTGCAAATGGAAGTTGATCTCTAGAATTGGATTCTCCCCCATGATATATGATGTCTCCATCATCATTTTCTGATGCTCCCCTGTAGTTATGCTCTCTGAGACTTCAGAATTTGAGTTGGATCCTTCAGGATTTGAAGAATCAGAGTTTCCAGAATTATCAGAATTTGGCTCATCAGAACTTGATGAATCAGAACTTGAAGAGCCAGTGACGGGTTCTGATGCTTTTTGAGAGTCTTGAGATGTGGTAGGATCATTAGCTTGCTCCCCCTAGACAGGTGCATTTTCCCTTGGAGTAGTTACCACAGTTTTAATGACATCAGAACTTAACCCGTCAGAACTTACAGGATCAGGATTTAAGTCATCAGAATTTACAGAATCGGAATTTAAATCTTCATTTTCAAATCTCAACTGATCATGATCAGTGAAATCTTCAAGTCCAATAATCTTCTTATCATCAAAAGATACATTGATAGATTCCATGACAACCCTTGTTCTTAAATTGTAGACTCTGAAGGCTTTTGTGGAAAGTGGATATTCAACAAAAATTCCTTCATCAGCTTTTAAATCAAATTTTGACAGTTGTTCAGGATGAGTCTTAAGAACAAAACACTTGCAACCAAATACATAAAAGTATTTCAGATTTGGCTTCTTTTTCTTCACCATCTTATATGGTGTTTTTCCATGCTTGTTTATGAGTGTGACATTCTGTGTAAAACAAGCAGTCTACACAACTTCAGCCCAAAAGTAGGTTGGTAGCTTTGCTTCATCAAGCATAGTTCGTGCAGCTTCAATGAGAGTCATGTTCTTTCTTTCTACAACTCCATTTTGCTGTGGAGTTCCAGGTGCAGAAAATTCCTGCTTTATTCCATGCTCTTTGCAGAACTCTCCCATGATTGAATTCTTGAACTCAGTGCCATTATCACTTCTTATAATTTTGACAGAATCTTTGATCAATTTATCCAGCTATCTGACATGATCAGTTAGAGTAGATGCAATTTCATTCTTTTTGTGCAAGAAATACACCCAAGTGTATCTTGTGAACTCGTCCACTATAACCATAACATATTTCTTCTTTGCAATAGACAAGACATTGACTTGACCAAATAGATCAACATGCAGTAGGATATAAGGCTCAAGAATTGAAGATTCAGTTTTGCTCTTGAATGAAGAAGTTCTTTGTTTTGCCTTTTGACATGAATCACAAAGGCCATCAGGAGCAAACACTGATTTTGGCATTCCTCTCACAAGATCTTTCTTTACTAGCTCATTTCTGTTGTTAAAATTTAAATGTGAGAGTCTCTTGTGCCAATTCCAGCTTTCTTCAATTGATGCTCTACTTAACAGACAGATTGCAGAACCATCATAACTTGTTGAAAGTCTGGCTTCATATATGTTACCATGCATGTAACCTTTCAGAACCACTTTTCCTGTAGAATTACTTACAACTTCACAGTGTTCTTCAAAGAAATCCACATCATAACCTCTGTCACAGATTTGACTCACACTTAGCAGATTGTGTTTAAGTCCTGAGACAAGAGCTACTGATTCAATGATGACATTCCCAAGATTGATATTGCCATATCCCAGAGTTTTTCCCATGTTGCCATCTCCATAAGAAACTCCTGGGCCAGCTTTCTCCACAAAGTCTGATAGCAGGGCTTTATTTCCAGTCATATGTCCTAAACATCCACTGTCCAGAACTAGGATGTTCTTCCTGTTGCCCTGCAATCACAAAGACCACTATTGGTTAGTTTTAAGGATCCAGACTTGCTTGGATCCTTTGGCCTTTTTAAGTTTGTTAGCATTTGCAGCGGACTTAATTTCAGAGTTTATGCTAACATGCTGTTTATCAAACTTTATATCAGACTTTGCATCAGACTTTACACTAGAAGGAATTATACTAACTTTCTTCAAAGAGGGTTTTATTTGATAATAATCATAGTACAAACTATGATATTCCTTACAAGTATAAAGGGAATGCCATAAACTACCATAATAAAAACAACGATTTTGTGGTTTAAACCTAACAGACTGACTCTTAACTCCCTATTTAGGAGGTAAAGAGTTTATATCTTTATTTTTCTTGCAAAAAGAAGCAAGATGGTTAGAGTTTCCACAGTTATAACATTTCTTTCTAGGAGCATTAGAAACAGGCATATAATTATTAATTTTATTCACACCTTCCTTTCCATTCCTATTTTTCCTAGCTTCTCTTACCTTGTTCACATTTCTGACCTCTTCCAGCTTATGCTTAAGCTGCATCTTTATCATTAAGCCTATGTTTACTTCAGCTGGTTTATCATGTTTTAATTTGTCAGATTTTGACTTTTCTTTGACTTATGTCCTAGATTCTTTCATCTTTTCAGAATCAGACTTTACAGTTTTTGCTACAAACTTAACAGGATTTACCTTTGGCTTAGCAGTCTGTTTAACAACAGTTGGCTCAATTTGCATAGTTCCTTTCTCACTTTTATCATCTCCATAACCTAAGCCCTCTTTCCAGTTTCCACTACTTAGTAAATTCTGAGTTGTTCTGCAGGAGTTAGTCCAAGTTCTGATAATCTCTCTTTCCTTTTCTAAATCAGTTTTTAGAAATTCATTCAGTTTTAGTACTTCATCTCTAACATACAAAGCCTCATCTCTTTCTTTCTTAGTTTGATGAAGAAAAACTAACTCCTTTTCTAAATAGTTATTTCTGTTTTTAAAAGCAAGATTTTCAGATGTTAATCTTTCACATGTTAAAGTTTGATCTCTATAACTAATGAACATGGTTTTAAGATATAATATCATCAGTATGAAAAGCATAAGTTGTTTGAGGTGCCTTCAATTCAGCAGTTTCAGTACTGATATCAACATTTGCCATCAAGGCATAGTTCACCTTATTTTCAGAATCTGAAGTGTCTGTCCAGCTTTTCTTCTTTGTGACAAGTGCCTTGCCTTTGTCACTTTTTCCTTTCTTGCAGTCAGGAGATATGTGGCCTCTTTCACCACAATTGTAGCATTTGACATTTGAATTGTCTCCTCTATCAGACTTTCCTCCTTTGCCTTCAGATTTCTGAACCCTTTCTTATCAGAACTTCCACATTTCCTGGAAAACTTCTTGCCCTTTCTATATTTGATGTAGGCTATCTTTGTGATACCCTTCACCATAAGAGCACACAGTTGCATCATCTATGCATCAACATCAACTTCAGATAAACTTTCAGCTTCTGAATCATCATCATCAGAATATGATGACTCTAAATCAGACTTTATGATGAGAGCCTTTCATTTTCCCCTCTTTGAGGCAACCACTTTAGGAGATTCCTCCTCAGCTTTAAGAGCAACTGTCCTTGACTTTCTTCCATGCCTCTTGCTCCTTTGATCCATCTCAAGTTCATAAGTCTTGAGCATACCATAAATTTCATCAAGAGTAGTTTCAGTAACGTCATAGTTGTCTCTTATGGTAGTAGACTTCAAATCCCAATTTTCAGGAAGATCTAAAAGGAATTTTAGATTTGAATCTTCAAGATCATATTCCTTGTCCACCAGTGACAGATCATTCAAGAGTTTGACAAACATGTCATATAAGTCAGTTAATGACCCATCGACTTTTGAGTCAAAGTGCTCATACTCTTGAGTGAGTATAGTCCTCATGTTCTTTTTAATTGCATCAGTTCCCTGGCATCTTGTCTCCAAAGCATCCCATATCTCATTTCAAGTCTTGCAATTAATTACTCTCTTTGACATGACATTATCAATGGCACTATGCAGCAAATGCCTTACCCTTGCATCCTTCGCAATAGATTAGATGTCTTCAGCTGTGTAATCACCTTTCTCCTTTGGTATGGACTTTGCTGGTTAATCAGCAACTGCAACAGAGAGCTTGGTAGGCTTATAAGGTCCTTCATTAATCATATCAAGGTATTCTGGATCTGTAGCTTCCAGAAACATAGCCATCTTCACTTTCCATATGGGATACTCAGAAGGTCTCAGTATGGGAACCCTAATAGTCTCATATCGACTGTGGGTTTGGGTGTTTTGAGTTTCTTGAGTTTTGGTGGGCTTAGTTGGGGTTTGTGTTTCTTTAGACATGATTGTTTGGATCTTTAATGTATGTGTGTTAACAGAAAAGCTCTAATACCACTTGTTAGGTCACACAACACTGTAGAAGGGGGTTGAATACAGTATTTATACAATCAAATCGATTTAACACAAGTATGTAACAAAGATTAAGTATATTCAATAAAATCTGTTACAATATGAACTGATGTTCTCTCTCAGTGATAACAAATATCACTAAGAGCTGCTAGGTTACAATGTATAATCTTCTCGATAATGATAACACATATAGTGTAAACCCTAAGTCTGTGTTTATATAGTACACAGTTATAAGATAACTTCTAATTGATATGGAATACAATCCTGTCTCCTAAAATATATTAATCAGATATCTTCTATAAGTCTTCTAGTCTTCAAACTCTTTCCATGCATATCTTCTATTGTTTTAGTCTCGATCTTCTCCTGTAAATCAGCTTCATTCCTTAACTGAAAGTCTTCCCACACTTAAGTACTGATATGTATCTTAAGTTCTGATATTAAGCTCTGACTTCAGTAAGTCCTGATTTCAGTAAGTCCTGATATGTCCTGTTGTTAAGTTCTGAGAACTAAACACAAATCATATTAGACATGACATCTCAAATATATCTAACAATATATATATATATATCTCATACATTCCTTGAAAACCTCTGTCATGAAAAGTATAAACAGAGTTATAATATCCAATGAATTTGGAAAGAAGAAAACTTTGGCATAAACCCGATATCTTGCTGAACAGGCAAAGATACCAATTAAGTAACCTTTTACACTAGTAGATGGATGAATCCCCCACCAGTCATCACTCTTGCCGCATTAGGACCTTGTGTTGGACCTCCACCCGGCCTCTTACGCGTTGATGGATTGCTACCCAGCCACTTACACTTTGATAGACCGTACCCCGGCCTGTCGCTTATGCCGACTCATTTAGAAGGACTTACTTCCTAAATTTTGGGCAAGTAATCAAAAGCTCTTTATCAAATCAAGAACCTCGTTGCGAATATAAAATACACCACAAAGCCGGATCCCTTAGGTTTTGAGCAAGTATTTAAATCCCCTTCGAAAGGAAGATCTTAAATTTGAAAATGAGTTTTGGGATCTGCTCTAAATTTTAAAATTATTTTGAAGACTCGAAAACATTTTTGAAAGCGTTTGGAATAAGGATGATTTGATAGAATAAATCAATTCCAAGATAATCAAAGAATATCTTAATATTATGCTATAAATAATATTCCAATAACGAATAGCTTTTATCAAAGCAAATGAAGTAAAAGTTTTAAAAAATAACTTTCTAAAAATATTTAAGGTAAGAATGATTGACGATATCAATCATTTCTCGAATACTCGGCGAATAACGAAATATTATCCTTTAAGAAAATAAAGAATATTATTTAATAAAATAAACGGAGTCAATAGTCCTCGAATGAATATTCAAACTAATATTCACTTATAATTTA
Source organism: Apium graveolens (assembly GCF_009905375.1). NCBI lineage: Eukaryota > Viridiplantae > Streptophyta > Magnoliopsida > Apiales > Apiaceae > Apium > Apium graveolens. The sequence goes on along the minus strand of NC_133652.1, from coordinate 241,304,792 downwards.
AAACTATCAAATAAACATTATTCGATTAGTAGTTTTGAAAACTATATATATATATAATATACTCGGGAACATCGCATCCTGGTTTAGAAAAATGTTAACCTTTGGGTCCCCTATACTAAGGGTATACGACAATAATGCATATCTCTAGCATAGGTATTATGCAGTTTATAACAATTGAATCAACAATGAGATATCAAAATTATGAAACAGGCATGCATATATATATATATATATATATCATGCTCCAATATATCGCAAGATTTGCTAATAACAATCATGCACTTGTCACAAGATAATGCATATACATATTTACATCACAACAACAGTATAACGGGTAAAAAACTTATCCGAGCGTTCTGGGGTAGACTTAAGCTTAGAGTGGGTCTGGTAACCTATAAACAATATATAGGCCAGAATTAAACCACGGGCGCTTAAGAAACTAGACGTCATCCCCTTAGACTCTACCGTTCGATTCTGTGCTTAACAATTTCCATTAGTCGCTCGAGTACTCTCGGCTCCACCATTTTTATAAAATTAACTGTTAAACGTTTTAAGGCGAATCTTTCGTGAGTACTTTACCAACTGCCTAATCCACCTTACATAATTGTTTCGTAATCCAATTAGTCTTTTAAGGGCCTTAAACAAGGTTTCAAAGTCAAGCGAGGGGTAAGGGTTCGTTCACGAAATGCCATAACTTAAAACGGTCATTTCTCCTAAACCGTACATCGGATCCAAGCGAACCACATATCAAAATGAAGCTTAAAACACAAACTATCTAAGCATGGAAGTTGTTAGTTCTTAGATGTGGGTGTTCGGGTCCAAAAGTTATGCACAAAACAGTTAAGTAAAATCGGGCATTACGACAGCTATAACCTAACGATTTCCAAATTTTACCATTACCGAATCAACACCAATCCAACCACAACAATCCAAACATCAACAAAAAACAACCCGACATCCTAATCACCATTATCATCCAAACGAACCAAATTTAAAAATAAGGGTTCAAGAGTTTATACCTTCCTTGGAGAGCGGAGAATTACTAACAAGCCTCTAGGAACCTCTAACTATCTCTACCAAGCTTGGATCTTAAAGAAAACATAAGAAAACAAAATATTAGCTCTTGAAAACACTATTCATCAAGAACTTTGAGGAATTGTTTAACTAAGGAATCCTTGGAATCTTGGCTTCAAACTTATAGCATAACTAAGTTATGAAATATAAGATCCAAAGAAACAAACCTTATAATTTTTCGTGGCCTAGAGCTTGATTTTTGAAAATCTATTTCACCATTTCTATGATAAGGTTGAATGGAAGAAGAAGGAAATGGGGGAGAGCTTTTGCTTGCTTGGTTTTCCTTAGGAAATGAGAAAGAAATGCTTGGTGGAGGATTCTTAAACAAATATCTTGATAAAGTGATGGCATCACTTGCTTATGTCATTGCTTGCATCATTCCTTTGCCACATGTCACAATCTCATGGTGTCAGGGTATCTTTACTTACAACCACATGTTTTAGCTTCTCTTGGAAGATTCCTTCCCATGCTACTTGCATGTGCTTGCCCCTTGGTCGTTTATTTGTTTTACGGTTCACTTAACTCTCATTTTCGTTAATCGTTTGAGGGATCATATCCGGGATCTTATTACTTGGGCTTCCCTAAACCTTTATTAATATTTTATAGTCCTTAAATGATCCTCTCTTATAACCCTTGAATTGAAATCTTTTTCATCATGTTACCTTATACTTAATTCTGTCGGTATCTGGTGGATTTTTAGGAAAAATCAAAGTGTCTGAATTCAAATTCTGACGATCTTTACATACCCTCATATACATGATGTGTAAATATGTGTTTACTAATCTATAAAGTAAACACTGGTCCTTTGCTTTTAAATTATATCAAACAGATCTAGTTTTTCTTGTAACTCTCTCAAGGAAGAAGCTGAGTTCTTTACTTACAAAGAACCCAGGATTTGTAGCAAAACACTAGCTTAATTTTAATACAAAACTAAGTGAGTTTTGAAATATTGTGTGTACTATTTTAATTTCAGTTAATATAATGTTACTACATTTCTAATCTGCTTTATTCACCAAGTAACAAACATTCAAAACGCCTTCAAAATAACCAAAATACATTCACCCCCATGTGTTATTTTCATTATCTAACAAGCGGTATCAGAACAAAATCTAAAAGCAAATAGATTATAGATCTGGGAAGAATGAATACACAGAAGATTATCAGTATCAAGATTCCTGCCTTTAACAGATCTAACTATACATTATTGAAAAATAAGATTTAGTTGTTTATAAAGATGGCCAACCTATTATATGTTTAGATTCTCAAAAATGGCCCTTTCACCCTCATGGAAAGAGTTGAGGAATCTACAGATGGATACATGGGCATTCCAACTCATTACGCCCCTAAAGATCCATCAAAGTATACTGAACCTGAAAAGGAGAAAGTCTCCCTGGATAGTGGCTTGCTATTGATTTTAATAAAGTCACTTGACAATATAATGTACAATAACATTATCAACTATGACACAACCAAAAAAATTTGGGAGAAGTTAGAAATTTTGTGTGAGGGAATAGAGGAGGTTAGGTCAAACCAAAGGAGAATTTTGGTATCTCAGTATGAGGGTTTTATGGCTAAACCAAAGGAGAGTATAACTGATGTTTTTGAAAAATTCAATAAGCTGATTAATGACTTACAGCTTCATGACAAATACTATGAAGCTGAGGAGGTTAACTTGAAGTTTTTTCTCAACCTTCCTAACCGTTTTGAACAAAAGATCTCAGCTATAAGAGAAGGGAGAGACTTGAGCAGGATGACATTGGAGATTTTATATGGTATCCTGAAAACCTATGAACTGGAAATGATTCAAAGAAAGTTTTTAAGAGCTAGTCAAGGGCATATTGTTGATGGATCAAGTGCTCTAGTGGTTAATGACATCCAGTCATCTGATGATGAACAAGAAATCCAGACTCCAGTTGTTTCATGCAATGAGTAAAAGAACAAGGAACCACAGAAGCAAGTTTTTCTTGAACTTGAAGATGATTAATTTTTATACCTTAGATGAACTGGTTGAGTTAGACTAGTCCATGGCTTACTTAGCAAGGAAATTCTCTAACATTAGAGTAAAGAAGCTAAAGTTCTGCAAAAAGAAAGGACAAACATCCAATAAGGACAGTAGCTAGAAAGGAAAATCACAGTATAACTCTAGTGGCAAAAGTGGCTACAAAACAGGATCTGTTGACAGGTCAAGGATTAGGTGCTTCAATTGTGATGAATTGGGCAATTTTGGTACAAAATGCAGGAAGCCAAAGAAAGTGAAAAAGGACGAGGCTTATCTTGAATTGGAAGCAAAGTATGAAGCTCTTCTAAGAAAGCAACAGGGTAAAGCTTATATTACGGAAGGAAAGAGTTGGGATAATTCTGACAGTGATGAAGATGAGGAGTTTGGAAACTATACAATCATGGCCTTGGAGCAAGGAGAGTCATCCTCATCAAAAATAAAGGTACCAACTCTTACTACTATTGATTTGAATGTAATTCAATATAAGGAGACTGTTGAAAAGATGAGCATGCAAATGTTCCACATCCATACTAGCTTGGTAGCAGCTAATGAAGAGGTCAGTAGGTTATCAAAAGCTAATGAGAAGCTTGAGATTGAGAAACAAGATCTAGAACTGCAGCTTTTTGAGCTTGAAACTGTCAAGCAAGAAAATGAATATCTAAAGAACAAGCTAAAGTGTGCTACTGAGATAGAAGTTATGTTGAGGGAGAAGCTAGAGAAGAATAAAGTGAAACTGAAATCATTCAGAAATGCATCTCAGTTAGTTGGTCAGTACCATGAGAAGAACAATCCATGTGCTAACACAGCTATTGGCTTGGATTATGATGCATTGAACAACAACAGGAAAGTTGAAAGTGATAAGGAACGAAGCAAGGTTGGTTGCAAAAGGCTACTCATAGGAAGAAGGAATTGATTATGATAAAACTTTTGCTCTAGTTACAAGAGTTGAAGCAATAAGGATCTTTCTTGCATTTGCTGCACACTCAAATTTCAAGGTGTATCAAATGGATTTAAAGAGTGCATTCCTTAATGGTGAGTTGGAAGGAGAAGTTTATGTGCAACATGCACCTGGATTTGAAGATCCAGAATTTCCAGATTTTGTGTACAAGCTACTCAAGGCTCTCTATGGACTAAAATAAGCACCTAGGGCTTGGTATGATACACTATCAGAATTCTTGATCAAACATGGTTTCACTAAAGGTACAATTGACAGGACTCTCTTCTACAAGCAGCATGGTGTTGATATGATCCTAGTTCAAATTTATGTGAATGATATCATTTTTGGTTCTATAAATGAAAAGCTGTCAAATATTCTCAAAACTCATGCAGAGTGAATATGAACTGAGTATGATGGGAGAATTAAGTTACTTTCTTGGACTTCAAGTTAAACAAAAGAGTAATGGAATCTTCATCAGCCAAACTAAGTATGTCAAGGATCTATTGAAGAAGTTTGGTATGGTTGATTGTTCACCTGCATCTACACCTATGTCTACAACTACTAAGTTGGATGAAGATAAGAAAGGAAAAAGTGTAGACATTTCAGGTTATAGAGGAATGATTGGATATTTACTGTACTTAACAGCTAGTAGACCAGAGATTATGTTTGCAACAGGTCTGTGTGCAAGATTTCAAGCCAATCCAAAGGAATCACATTTGATGGTCGTGAAGAGAATTTTCAGATACCTAAATGGGACTCCAAACTTGGGATTATGGTATCCTAAGGGAACAGGTTTTGAAGCTGTTGGATACACAGATGCAGATTTTGTTGGATGCAGGGTTGACCAAAAGAGCATTAGTGGAAGCTGTCAATTTCTTGGACAAAGACATGTATCTTAGTATAGTAAAAAATAACAACATAGCTGAGGCTTAATACATAGCTGCTGGAAGTTGTTGTGCTCAAGTGCTTTGGATTAGAAATCATCTAATGGATTATGGCCTAGTGTTACACAAAATTCCAATTATGTGTGACAATACTACTGCTATATATATTGTGGCTAATCCAGTTAATCATTCTAGAACAAAGCACATTGATGTAAGGTACCACTTTATTAGAGAACATGCTGCAAATGGTAACATTGAGCTAATTTTTGTTCCAACAAAAAAACAATTAGCTGATATTTTTACTAAACCTTTGGATGAAGCTACTTTCACTAGATTTGTAGGTGAAATTGGTATGCTTAATTCTTCATCCTAAAGGCAAGAACTCAACAAATGTTTTGCAGGAGATTAATTTCTGATAAATCAACACTCAGTTGATTAATTGGAAATTAACTGAAATATGAATTATAAATGTTTCATATTTCTCTGCATATTTATTTTTCATAAAAGATAGATCTCAAAAATAGCAAAAGTATATAGAGAACTGAGTTCTCGATAAGTTTAAATGTCTTCTCGATAAGTCATTTTGAGACTTCTCGAAGTAGTTCTCGATAAGTAAGTTTTGGACTTATCGAGTAAGACATCTCGATAAGTCATTTTGACTTCTCGATAGAGTTCTCGATAAGTCTTTGTTAAACTTCTCGTGGACATCTCGATAAGCTATTATGTCTTCTCGAATGACTTCTCGAATAAGGCCATTACTATACTTCTCGAATGAACATCTTGATAAGTCACTCTATGACTTCTCGATAAGTATTATAGAGTTCTCGACTAATCTACTTTGAGTTCTCTACAAGTACAATTTAAACTTATCTTTAACTCAGACGGAAATTATTTTATTTAATAAATTATTTTTAGTATGATACTTTTGAAAAAAATTATTCTAATTTTATTTTGATTTATTCAAATCAAAATTGAAAACAATTCAGTCCATTCAGGACTAACTCGGTATTTTTTTGACATCTCGACAAGACATTTTCTAGTTCTCAATAAGAGTCAGGAAAATGACATATCGATATATATATCTATTCTCCAAATATGACTTCTCGATAAGAAAATTCCAAACGTCCACTTTTAATTCTCGATAAGTCATTTACCTTTTACTATAAATACCCAATCAGGATGTTTCTGGCATTCGCAGCACATTCAGATTTTAAGGTTTATCAAATGGATGTGAAGAGTGTATTCCTGAATGAGGAGCTAGAAGAAGAAGTGTATGTGGAACAACCTCCAGGTTTTGAAGATCTAAATATGGCTGACTTTGTATATTTTTTATTCGAAGCCCTCTATGGTCTTAAGCAAGCTCCAAGAACATGGTATGACACTCTCTCTGAGTTTTTACTTGAAAATGGTTTTCCTAGAGGTGTTATAGATAAAACTATGTTTCATAAAATGCATAAATCTGATATGATATTAGTTCAAGTATATGTTGATGATATTATATTTGGCTCTACTAATGATGATCTCTGCAAGAGATTTTCTAAGCTAATGCAGAGTAAGTATGAAATGAGCATGATGGGAGAGTTGAACTACTTTCTTGGATTAAAAGTGAGTCAAAAGAAAGATAGTATATTCATCTATCAATCCAAGTACATAAAGGAGCTTCTCAAGAAGTACAATATGGAAGATTCAACTCCGGAAAAGACTTCATTGCCAACAGCCTCTAAGCTTGATCAGGACAAAACTGGTAAGAAAGTTGACATCACAAGCTATAGAGGTATGATAGGCTCATTACTTTATCTTACAGCAAGTAGGCCATATATTATGTTTGCAACATGCTTAGGTGCTAGATTTCAAGCTTACCCTAAAGAGTATCATCTTATAGCTGTTAAGAGGATATTTAGGTATCTTAAGGGGACTATCTTATAGCTGTTAAGAGGATATTTAGGTATCTTAAGGGGACTCCAAATCTTGGAATTTATTATCCTAAAGGTACAGGTTTTAACCTAGTTATCTGTACAGATTCAGATTTTTCCGGTTGTAAGATTGACCGGAAAAGTACTTCAGGAAGCTGTCAGTTTCTTGGAAGAAGGTTGGTATCCCGGCATAGCAAGAAGCAGCACTCAGTATCCACATCAGCTGCTGAAGATGAATACATAGCTGCTGGAAGCTGTTGTACTCAAATCTTGTGGATGAGGAACCAACTCTAGGATTATAGTCTGTTGATGTCAAAGATTCCAATATTCGGTGACAATACAAGTGTCATAGCAATCTCAAACAACTCAATTCAGCACTCAAGAACAAAGCATATTGATATCAAGTATCACTTTATCCGAGAGCATGTCACCAATGGCACTGTGGAATTAGACTTTGTACCCACAAAGGATCAAATTACAGACATCTTCACAAAACCACTTGATGAAAACACTTTCTCTAAGTTGGTTAGTGAACTTGGGATGTTAAATCTTTCTAATTAATAAATTAGAAGTCAATAACTGCAATTTGCCTTAAATATATTCACTTGTTATTCAATTTCAATATTTTAAGGACATGTGAATTTATGTGTCATTATTTATTTCTCGTAGTTCAAATATTTATGTGCTTGTATCTAATTGATAAATATTCTAGCACGTTGATATTGATAAATTGTTCAAAAATAATTTAATCATGATTGATTAAGTTATGAGTAAAATTTAGTAGCATAATTTATTTCATAAAAATATAATATTTTCAAGTATATGATAATAATTGTATAATTATGAATAAAATTGTGAATTATCAATGAAATGGATTTTAAATAATTCAATATTTAAAGAATTCATTCAATTAATATTTATTTTTTCAACACATTGTTTGTTTTGAATTTAATAATTTATGTCTTTCTGTAAAAAGATTGATAGATTAATTAAAATAAAAATAACAATGGTGGAACAAAAAAAAATTAAGTACAAGGATTACTTGCGACCACCGGGTGATACAGGTCGCAAGTAAGTACCTAAAATTTGTTGTGTTTTTATTCTAAGGGGATACAGGCCGGAACTAAGTACTTGATCAATTTTTTTTTCCTCTAGTCGCAAGTAACTACTTAGAATTTTCTAAGTTGATTTACTTGCGACCTACACTCCCCTGTAGTAGCTAAGTAAAAATTGAATAATTCTATCACAATTACTTGTGACCTTAACATCACTGTGGTCGCAAGTAACTACATAGTTTTTCCAAGTTATTGCTTAGGTTACTTGCGACCCCTATGAACTATAGGTCGCAAGTAAGTGCCTTATATTTTTTTTACGTTACTGCTGTGTATTTATGTGATCTCTCAATTCATATCTTTATTATATATACATATATACTCACAGTCGCTAGTGAGGGCGATAAAAGAGAGAATAATTTTCAATCGATTGAAACAGTACCCAAACTCTGCTAAAATTTCTAAAAATTGCAGATTTGTGAAGCCCAGGACATACTCTATCATTTGACTGTAAAATCACACATTTTTACCGGTTAATTTGATAGATCTTAAACTGTGGTTTCTAAGAAATAAGGTTATGTTTGGTTTGTACTTAATTGGTTTTTCTGCTTATTTGCTCTCTAGGGTTTAATTATTGCATTTTTGTTCCGCATAAACTTGTGTGTTCTACATATTAGTCTCGTGTTATTATTTCAAGTGCACGGTAAATTTGTTTTACGGTCAAAATTTTATTCTCATTTTTTAATTAAAATGGCGGATAATATTAGGATACCTAAAACAAATTATGTCTCGGTTATAAATCGTAATCCAACTCATATAGGCTATTTTGAAAATTGGATTCGATTTTTAAACAAGCACTCGATTGTGTACTATGCCTTAACTACTAATGTACAATTAAATGTTGAGCTCCTCAGATACATTCATAGTACAGCTGAAGACACATCAGATGATGAAAGGCTAGGGTTCTCATTTTTGATTGGTGATGAAATTATACAAATCACTGAGGATGATTTCACTGAATATCTACAACTTCCTCGAGATAATTTCGATCCATTACCAGAGAAGTGGGAACTGAATAACTTCTTTAGAGACATAAACAGCACAATGCCCAATGCATTCTTCCCAAACACTTCAACAAGAGTCATTTTACCAAACCCTAGAACTTGTTCTTTAATATTCTGTCCTTCTGTCTGTCTCCCAAGACTGGTGGATTTCTGGAATAACACGATTCATGAGGGAAGTTGGAGTGGTTGTTGCGAATAATATTCGAATCAACTTCGGGCATCTGTTCATGAAAGAAATCCTGGAAAACCAAGCTCTAAAACAAGATCACATTATATATGTCAGGTTTCTCCAGATTGTTCTAAATGGCAAGCTCATGAAAGCTCAGAAAGACATGGTTCTCAGTGACAACATGGAAAAATCTCAAGTCTTGTCCTAAAAAATGGTGGGTAAACTATTCAGACAAACTCCTTATTCCAACAACAACCCCATTCATGTGACGGACTTTATGCAAGAATACTTTGACTCCATTGCTCAAGAACATGTCTTCAAGACTGAAGATGATCATGAATTTGATAAATACGAACCTGATGTTGAAAATGAGGATGATGCAGAGCCAGAGGCTGAATATGAAGCAAATCCTCAGCCTAACCCTGACGCTCAACCAATGGATGTTGACCAAGAACCTGTAATTTCTGAACAGTCAGAAGAGGTTTCTCAACCTGAAGCTGCTGAACATCAAGAAGAAGCTGAGCCCAATCAATCAGAGACAATATTTACAGGCCAGACTTCACAGGTATGAATAAATCTTCTATAAGTACTACTTTTGATGATTTAATTGATATTGATTCACTTAACCTTGGTGACTTTCATACACAACTTGCCCGAGAGAAATTATAATCAGGAGGCAGTGAATTTATATTCCCACAAATTCATAACCACCCTCTAGAGCCCATAAATACAGCTCAAACTCTCTTAGCCCAAACCCTGGAGTATAAGGATCCTATGAGTATAGAGGGAGAAACTGCACACGATGCAGCAATTAAGGAAGGTACTTTAAATGGACCCGCAGCTCTGTCTCCAATGAAGAAAAGTCGTCCCCACTGAGATAAATATAACCTCCCATGTATCCCCACTGAAAAGGAACATAACCAATTACCGGATCCATCTTCTCAACAAGGTGGGTTCATTGAAATTCGCCTGTCGGCCACGGCATCTTGTATTGAGTCAAACACACTCTCCAATATTCAAGCTCTTGAAGCCTTAAATATGTCGATCAGAAGAGAGTTATTTGGTGATGATGAATTGACGGTAACAGGGCATTCAACCATATTACAATTAGAATATCCTATCCAAGGTCCTTCAATGGATCAACTGCCTTCACAGGTGTTGGTAGAGAGTGTTGTAATCGCTGCCACATCTAGCACGACAATTACCTCCCCAGGACTAATAAACCTGGATGTATCTACGGATAGGGGATCCGACATAGGTGCGAATCGGCAACTCATTGGCAATGAACCAGATTCAACTGGAGAGCCTACGGGGAAAGTGTCTTCACCAACACTAGAGGAAGCTGAGGAACAAATGCTAAATATGAAGGCATCAGTGATCCTCCCAGAAATTCAAACTCTGGACCAGTCATCTCATGATGACATGCAACTTGTCTTGAACAAGGATCGGGAATCGTGAACTCCCATTGCACCACTACTGACCTTCTTAAGGCTGGCTCCAGTATTTCCTGCAGGTACATCTTCTGGATCTCAGAGCTATGAACGGAGTGAATCCGTGAGGTTAAGTGAAACACAAAACCCTAAAACGAGTGAAAGAGTGCTGAGTAATATACTTCGAGAAGCATGTGAGACACCTACCTCCCAAACTACAACTATAGACATGTCACACTATGTAACAAAATCTTACCTTGAAGAGCAGTTAGCATTTAAAGATAGTTATCTCAAAGAACAACTGGCTCTCAAGGATCAGTATCTCAAAGATGAACTATCTATCAGGGATCACCAGATTGCATGTCTTTCCGAACAACTTGAACTTCAACCAGCATCATTTGCTAGTTTACGGGAATTCGTGGAGCAATCTCTCTCTCACTCAGGAAAGGGAAAGGCAATTGCCAATATTGAGCCAAATATCTCAGTTAGAAAGCAAGCGCCAATCCCTGACCCCACTGAAATAGCTCTTGCCAGTACATGGCCAAAGATCTCAGTCAACAAGCAAGTGTTTGTCTCAGAACCATCTACTCAAGAGATCACTGTCTTGATCTTGCCTGCTCAATCAACCCCAACTCTGAAGGATAACACAACTGAGGGGGGGAAATGGGTGGACCAAGAAAAAGTAGTTGCTGTTGTGAACTTAATTCAAGATGCTTTTCAAGCAGCTGATTCTGGATATAATGAGTTTGGAGATGAGCTTCAAGAAGAAAAAGAAGAAGAAGAGGAGTTGATTGATGAAAGGGTGCTATTAAAGTCAAGACATGCTGCTGAGAAGAGTTCTTCAACACTGGGAGAGCAATCAACATCAAAACAAGATCATCTGAGCAAAGTCATTACATCTCAGAGGAATCTTATGTCGGAGATATATGCTCCAAAGCCCCTATTCTCATTTTATGAGCTGGAGGAAGGAGAGATAGATGAGAGCGATGTTCATAAAGGGTATGAACCCAGATTTGATGAAATGGTGACGGAGGAGAGAATGATTATCTCTGAGAACGAGGAATATGAAGATGAAATATTGTTCTGCTTCTTTTTCTTTTGTTCTCGGGTTCTGTATTGTTGATTGAATTAATTGAATGAACTGCTTCTGCTTCTTTTAATCAATCAACCGAATAGAATTGAGCTGGCAAGACAATCCTGAGCTCAGCAAGACAATCGGTAGGACTATCCTTAGAACTAGCAAGACAATCAGAATGAACTAGCAAGACTTTCGGTATGACAATCAATTGTCATACCGATTGTCATAGTAGTTCAAACAGATTGTTTTTGCTGAAAATAAATAGATTTAAATCCTATAAAAATTCTGGTAAGACAATCCTTTTGAATTAGCATGACTTTCGGTATGACTATTGATTGTCATACCGATTGTCATACTAATACAATCAGTTGTCTTGTTGAATTAAAACAGATTTTTAAACTAATTTAAATTCTGAAAATTTTTAATATTAATTAAGAATTAATTAATCAATTAATTTAATTAATCAAATAAATTAATCTTTTGCAGATATAATTTATTTTCTTAATTAAATTATATGACTTAATTAATTAATAGAGAATTAATACTAATCTTGAGCAGCATCTATTCTTCTGCATATCTTCTGAAAATCACTGAAATATATGAATCAATTCCACCACTTCAATGTTGACACTCGATGTACTGTCTGGTTCATGAGTGACTAACTTCCGTGACGTTTCTTCATGTCTTGACTTTGACACTTTGATTTTCTTCAGATTAAATCCTTGTAATTAATGATACTCTGACGAGATCTCTATCACTTGATTAAATCCATGATCTTTATAACACCCCCAAATCCGGGGTCGGGGATCCGGGTTGTCACGAGTTCCATTTCCCTTAATAACACCCAATCTTAATAAATAATCAACTACTCTGTACTGTGACCCCACAATAAACACACACACGACAAGTTATAGTCTCAGAGATGAATATCCAAAAATAATCACAAGTCATTTTATCCCACAATTATATGCCAATACACCTTAAAAGGGTTTCTGAATAAATTTACATTTCTTTGCCATTATTATAATTCATAAATATACATAAATCCGGTACATCAAAAGTTGAAGCCTAGCCTATTGGTAGTTCCTACCTCAGCTACAGCGACATCAACGCCTATAGGAAACTGCGGAACGTTTCCTATCCGCTCGCAAATTGGGAGCTTGGTCATGTTCATCTTTTCTATCTGTTGTTATGTGATGAAAGAAGAAAGCAAGGGTGAGCAGCAAGCCCACCAAAATAATATGTATAATGATTTACAGTATATGAGCCTTCTCATAGTACTCATGAAAGTCTTGGTCAAAAGAAATGAACCAAGATTGATATCTTAATGCGATGAAGTCGCAAAATATTCAGTATATATACATATATACTTTTCAAAATCTTGGAAGTCCTCTTCCATGCATAATATACACAGAGTTCCAGTTTATAACTGTATAAAACTATCGTTGCAAGGTGATCTCATATATCTAACCTTGTCTCAACGTTTTTCTGAAAATCTTTGACATGCATAAGATAATCATTTACTAGATATAAGTTTAAAAGATGAAGTTACAAGATACTCCAATATACTTATATCTTTTCCAAATACTACTTGAACTACCACCGTTCAAGTTATAATTAGTTCAAAAGTTCATCACATAGATGAGACTACACGATAATACTTGAATAGATTCAATCTTTAAAATATCATCAAAATAAAATGAAGTTATGAGATACTTCATTTGATGCAAACATCATTTTGAAACCTTGACCCTGCCAACACTCAACAATCGCCCAACCGTAGCCTTTCTATCGAAGTGCTCTGGGTAGTGTTGCAGAAATATCCAATTGGATGATGAACTCATTACGGGAGTTTGCCGCGCCAGGAAGACCACTTACGATGATCAGTCGTAGTAGTGCAACCCCACCATTTTCTACATGTAGAGGAGAACCTGTCGGATTTACTTGTCAACCGAACACTGGACTCCTAAGGAATGGACCGTCTTAGCGGAACTTCCAGGCCATTATGGGCCAATAAAATAAGGCTGGGCTGGCGCTACTCGACCATTTACGCCACTCCTAGTTCAGATGAAATCCATGACTCTGAAATGTAAAGCTCGTCCCCACTTTCCCCAAGTAGAAACTTGTTGATACGGCTCCACCAAGAAGTCGTATCTAGTTGGAAAGGAAAACTCACCGATATTTCCCAGGCGATGCCTGTTAATGGATTAACTTGTTCCAAGAATTTTACTTCCCGAGTGTTGGGTAAGTAATCAAAATTCTTTTATCAAGACAGCAACCTTGTTGCGAATATAAAACACACCACAGAGCCGGATCCCTCAGGTTTTGAGCGAGTATTTAAATCCCCTTCAAAAGGAGGATCTTAAATATAAAAAAAATGAGTTTTGGGATCCGCTCTAACTTTTAAAATCATTTTGAAGACTCGAAAACATTTTTAAGAATGTTTGGAGTGATGCTGATTTAACAAAATAAATCAGTCCCAATATATTAGAAAATATCTGAATATTATTATTTAAATAATATTCCCATAAAGAATAATCTTTATAAAATAATTGAAGTAGAAGTTTTAAACTTATACTTGAAATGAATATTAAATAACCAAAGATATACCTATACGAAAGTACTATCTTTATTTGAATAATCAAAAGTGAGTTTGATTATCGACACCTTATTCTTTAATAAAAATAAAGAATATATCTCAGAAAATAATCGGAGTCATAGATCCTCAAATGAATATTCAAATAATATTCAATAAATAAAATAAGCTGAGTCATAAGCCCTCGAATGAATATTCGAAATAATATTCAATAAATAAATAAGCTGAGTCATAAGCCCTTGAATGAATATTCGAAATAATATTCAATAAATAAATAAGCTGAGTCATAAGCCCTCGAATGAATATTCGAAATAATATTCAATAAATAAATAAGCTGAGTCATAAGCCCTCGAATGAATATTCAAAATAATATTCAATAAATAAATAAGCTGAGTCATAAGCCCTCGAATGAATATTCGAAATAATATTCATTAAATAATATAAAGTTATCGAATAAACCTTATTCGATTAATAGTTTTGAAAACTATAACCATATATATATAAATATATATATATATATAAAATCAACTCGGGATCCTCGACTCCCGGTTTTAGAAAATGTTTTCACCTTTGGGTCCCTATACTAAGGGTATATGCAAATTACCGCTATTCTCTAGCATAGGTATTATCAACTGAACCAACAGATATATATGGCAAGAATACGAAACAGGCATGCATATATATACCATATTAGCATGCTTCAATATATCGCAAAATTTGCTAATTAACCAACATGCATCTATCACAAGATAATGCATATACATATATACATCACAACAACAGTATAACGGGTAGAAAACTTGCCTGAGCGACTGGGGGTTACAAATGGCTCGGGACGAGTCTGGTAACCTATAAACAACATGTAAGTTGGAATTAAACCAAAGTCACTTGTAAATCTATACCTTAACCAAATTAGACTCTAACGCTCGCTTTGCGCTTACTGGTTCTCTTAAGTCGCTCGAGTACCCTCGGGTCCATCATTTTTAATAAATTAACCATTATGAGTTTTAAAGCGATTCTTTCGCGAGTACCTTACGAACTGCCTCTTACACCTTACATAAATATTTCATACTTCAATTAGTCCTTTAAGGTCTTTAACCTATGTTTCGAAGTAAGGCGAGGGGTAATGATTCGTTCGCGAAACGTCGTTACTTAAAACGGCCGTTTCTCCTAAACCGTACATCGGAATCTAACGAACCACATATCAAAACGAAGCTCGTAACATGAACTATCTAAACATGGCAATGGTAAAAACCTAACAGTGAGTTCAAGGGTTCTGATGTTAAGAACAAAAACAGTCTACGGTAAATCGGGCATTACGACGGCTATGTTTACGCGATTTCCCAAAATTTTACCTAACCAATTCAACCACCAATCAATCCCAATTCATTCATACAACCAACATCCATCCATATCACACTACAACAGCCCCCAAAACCTCAAGTTCTCCAATTTATGTTATTCTCAATCATGAATTTAAAACTATACTTAAGTCCTTTACTAATCAACAAGTTTCAACATTCAATTCACTACAACTCCAACCCAAACTCTAAACCTACAAGCATTAAGCTACTCTTTTACCATAACAACCAAAATCATCCTAATATACAAAGTAAAGCTAGGGTTTGGAGATGATATACCTTCCTTGAAGCTTTTAATCAATGAAAGATCCTTGGAATGCCCATGGAAGCCTTGATCTATGCTTAAGCTACCTTGAACTTTCATAAAAAATCAAGAAAACCAAAGTTATTTCTTGAAGGTTACTATTCACCATCTTCTTCCTTGATTTATTGGAAGAGATTGTGAAGGAATTAGAAGCTTAAACTTATAGGATATCCATATCTATGTACAAGGAACCTTATATAATTACCTTGTGATTTAACGATGCTTGGAACTTGATTTTTGATTTTTCTTCCTTTGAAAAAGAAGAAAAGCCGAGAGCAAGATGATGAGAATGAAATGATTTTGTGTTTTTTGATTTGTTTGGCTTAGCTTGGTTGTTTTTTGTTTTGTTTTTGGTAAATTACCTTAATAACCTTATATTTGTGTGGTTATAAACCAACCACACCTCCTCCTTCCCTATGTCATGCTTGCATCACCTTATTGTGTCATCATCTCTTACTTGCCCTCTTCTCATTGGTTGGATGACCTCATCATCCTAACCTCCTTGATTAACTTCCTAATTGTTTGCCTAATGACCACTGATTTGTTATACGGTTCGCTTAACTTTCGTTTTCGTTTATCGTTTGAGGGATCATACCCGGGATCTTATTACTTGGGTTTCCTTAACCTTTCTCAATACATTTTAATCCTTTTATGATCCTCTCTTATAACCCTTTAATTTAAATCCTTTTTATCCTGTTACCTTATACTCAATTCTTTCCGTATCTAGTGGATTTCCGGGAAAAATCAAAGTGTTCGGAATTGGATTCCGACGATCTTTACATACACTTATATACCATATAGAGTACTAATAAAATCTCAGAATATCAATAACAGAACCCCTACATAGTGTGGCATGAAAAGTTTTCTCATTCAGCATAATCTGCAACATCACTATTCATAAGGGTTTCAAAATTTTCCAAAAATTGGGGTTATTACAATCTTGATTTATATCACTGAGGCTTGATCAATTTCTTGAACTTCTTCCAGTGAATTAACTCCTCAAGTCTGTAGATGAACCTTGTTTCTGAATCCTCTGACAGATGTTACTTTGCGAGATCTCTCTGACGGTAGATCCACTATTTACTTATTACATTCTTATTTGAGTTGAGTTGAATCCTCGAATATACAAATAGGCTATGACATATGACTTACAGAAGGGAAGCCAGAGAAGCAAGAGAATCATATCTTTGGGCTAACAGGAAAGGAATGGAAAGGGATGAGATAAAAAGGAAAATGGACGAACCTGAAAACTATCATAAGTTGCAACAGAAATCTCTAAACATTGTGGAGAATTATAGAGAGGATTATCCCAATATTCATGAGTTCTATGATCAGTTCGTTAGGTTAATCACTGGTACCATTGTGAATATTCTGAAGAATGGATGGAATATCACTGTTAATCATATTGATGGATTACAAATAAAGATCTCCACAAGTGTCTTGAAGAAATTAAACATAGTTGAACTGTTTATCCTTGCATCAAAGATTCCATGGTTGAAATTGAATGAAAATGAGTACTTCAAAGACAAGCTTCGGAAGATGATGATGGATGTGTCTCCTCAAGAATTTCTTTATCCATTTATGATCAAAGTATTTGCAGATGGAAGGATACAGAATGTTACCATGTCTGATCAACATATAAGATCCATTCATTTTCTACAACTCACTTTCCTGGAAATTCAACCCAGGAGCAAAAGAGCATAACTGGAGTCACTAGGAGTTAGGAGATCAGAAGTAGAATTGAAAGATGCGGAAGTTTTATATGCATACAGGCTCAATGACAATATGATCAGGGATTCGGAGAAGGACATGAAGAAAGTTAAAAGAGCTTATCATGATATGGTGTTCATAAATGGAGAGCCAGAAATTAATCTTCTAAAAGATAGTGAACCTATCATCAGTACTGATAATAAAGGGGATCTAGTCTTTGAGCCTAATAAAATAAAGATTAAGATCAACAATTTATGAACAAGCGGATCAGAAGCAATATATCAAGTCTTGATGGATGTAAAACTCTCCACATGTAAGAAGGATAAGATTGCTTTGATTCTTATCATAAAGATACTTGATGAGATAGTGGAAGAAGAATCGATCAACGACACCAAAAGAATACGAGGACATCCTAAAAGGATAACAGTCTTCGTAATGGAAAAAAGATCTACCATGTTGTTTGAACTTATTCCTAAGTGCTCTAAAATCAGGTATCTCCAGTTGATGCTTAATGAACTGAATAATACACCTCCCATTAATGCACTTGAAATAGAAGCTCGTGATTTGGTCCAAGCTAGACTGAATGACCTTCTGGATAAAAGCAAAGGATCATCTCTCTCAGACTCAACAAAATCAACAGATCCTAGAAAGAAAGCTACCAAAAGAAATCTACTCAGACTCAATCTACTCAAGAAGGAGAAGGTAGTCAAGGCAAGAAGCTCAAGAAGACAAAATACAAAGAAAACTTAGATTATCTGTTCAGGATAGAGGAACACTTCTTTGTAATTTTTAAATTAAGAAATCTGGAATTGTATATGTAATCCAGAATGCATTTAATATCTTTATCTGTTTTGAGGTTGTACTTTTTCTTATTGTCAGTTGAGTTATCCTTAGGAATTTGCTTGTCAAACTCTAACAATCAAATAGGGGAGATTATAAAGCATAATGTAATGTAATATGTAAACGAGGGATTGTAACTCAACATGTAACATAAACAGATAAATAAAATTTTAAATAGTGTAGCACAGGAACCCTGAAAATGAAGACTGGATCAATACAAAGAATCAAGCAATATAAATTAATGCTCTAAGTCCATAATCAAGTCATGGGAAGAAGTTCCTCAACATGTTCAAGCCTCCATGAAGAATAAGATGTCAAAGGACTTCCAGTATCAATAAAATGATTTAATTTAAAGTATTGAAGATCATGGGTTCAGTGATTGAAGCACTGAATAATCAACCAAGGTGTATCAACTCAGCATTGCTAATGAAATTGAATTAAATCAATTCATGTTAGCTATTTCTGAACCAGACCAGTGCACCAAGCATCAGCATATCAGAAAGGGTTTTATTCAGTTATACAGAAAGATCAATATTGATACAGTTATTAGAGACAGGAATTTTTCTAAGTCAAAGATCCACTACCAAGACAACTAGGTCACAAGTAAGTTGCAAGGAACAAAAATTGTCCAAGGCAAAACACCTAGTGGTCGCAAGTAACTGTCAAAAAGGATAATTTGACTAAGGAGGATCCTACAGTAGTAAACTAGGTCGCAAGTAACCTTGCTCTAGTGAACTAGGTCGCAAGTAAGTAACATAAGGGAAAAATGACTAAGTCAGAAATTCTTCCTACACTCTCAGGTCGCAAGTAAGTCTACACTAGTGATCCAGGTCACAAGTAACTGTCAAAGAAAGGAAAATTGGCTAAGGCAAAATAGCTTACTGTCCTGGTCGCAAGTAAATGGTAAAGGGAGTACTACTTGTGGTCGCAAGTAACCACTTGATGATTTTTCTGTGAAAACAAATGCAGCAATTCAATTATTTGCGTCGATACAATTACGCCACCTGTTTAATAGAAATTGAAGTATACAAAGAAGCAAATGAATATATTTTTCATTTGGTTATCTTCCTCGGCTAAACAGAAAGTGCTTTACGGGAGCTCCATTAAAGACTTCATTTATTAAGCTTGTAAACACAAAGTTGTGCTATTGAATTTATTGTAGCTAATCAATTCATTGGTTAGATTGTAGCAAACTCAATGTTATATTAATAAAATAATATATTCATCGAATTATTTTGTGACTATTTTGATTTCGTACTTATAACGAAGAATTAGAAACGAATCGAAAAAGATTGTATATTTCGTATTCAACCTCCCCCCCCCCCCTCTACGATACTTTGGGACTAATACTGTGGAAAACGGCACGTAGTCTAATCAATGGTGGATGTAATAACACTAGAACCATAACCAAAAGTCACATTAACCAGAGTGTCATCAGTTTCAATAACCATCTTGCTAATTAACAATATAATACAAATATTATATTCAAGGTTATTGGAATTTGGGAATATTAACTAAACGTGCAACAATGAGACAGTTATATAATAATTAATAAAAACCGGAAAATAAACCAATAACGAAACAAACAAAAAGGTCGAAATAAAATATATATTTAGTGATTGTATTAAAATGAGAAAAGAGGAAATCACTTAGCTATATTGAAGCTTTATAAAAATTAGAGATTCAGCTGAGTCGCGAAACCCTCGAGAAGACTTGAATGTTTTTGAAGATTCGGTATAACTCAACAACGATAAAATAGCTCAAAGACAATTCATTCACAGATTCGGTATAACTTAACAACGACCAACACCTTAAATAACCAATAGAACCCATGATAAGTATCATGTATGTATATATGTGTGTGAGAGCAAGAGATGAGAGACTAGGGTTTTACCTTCCCCACTACTTGAAAAGTAATGTCTTTTCTTTATATATTCTATATATCATATATTTATGAAGAGTGTATTATTATAAAATAATATTAATATTAATAAAAATTCTCATTAATATATTAATATATGATAAAATATACCATATGCTTATTTATAAATATACATGAATGTTGTTGGATATATTTGAGATGTCATGTCTAATATGTTTCATATTTAGTTTTCAAATCTTAACTAACAAGAAATATCAGTTCTTACTGGAATCAGGACTTGCTGGAAGTCAGGACTTAAGAATATCAGGACTTAGATTATCAAAAGATGGATATCAGAACTTAAGTACTAGAGGACTAACAGTTAAAGAAGGAAGCTGATTTACTGGAAAGAAGATCGAGACTAATACAAGAAGAAGATATGCATGGAAAGAGTTAGAGTACTAGAAGAATTATATAAGATATCTGATTGATATATTTTAGGAGATAGAATTATATTCCATATCAATTAGATGTTATCTTATAACTGTGTGTCTATATAAACACAGACATAGGTTTACTCTATAAGAGTTACGATCATCGAGAAGATCATACAATTGTAACATAGAAGCTCTAGTGATATTTGTTCATCACTGAGAGAGAAAAGTTCCATTGTAACAGAGTTTATTATATCGAATACATCTATTTTCTGTTACATGTGCTTTAAATCGATTTGATTATATTTTACACTATATTCAACCCCCTTTTACAGTGTTGTGTGACCTAACAAGTGGTATTAGAGCCTATCTATTAACACACATACAGTAAAGATCCAAAACAATCATGTCTAAAGAAGCAGAAAATCCAACCAAGCCCGCCAAAACTGAAAAAACTCCAAAAACTCAAAGCCACAGTCGATATGCGACTATCAGGGTTTCCATGTTGAGACCTTCTGAGTATCCCATATGGAATGTGAAGATGGCTATGCTTCTGGAAGCTACAGATCCAGAATACCTTGACAGAATTTATGAAGGACTGCATAAGCCAACCAAGCTCTCTGTTGTAGTTGCAGATCAGCCAGCAAAGACCATACCAAATGAGAAAAGTGAATATACAGCTGAAGATATCTCATCTATTGCCAAGGGTGCAAAGGTAAGGCATTTGCTGCATAGTGCCATTGATAATGTCATGTTAAATAGGGTAATTCAATGCAAGGCTGCAAAGGATATGGGATGCTTTGAAGACAAGGTGTCAGGGAACTGATGCAATCAAGAAAAACAGGAGGATTATACTCACTCAAGAGTATAAGCACTTTGACTCAAAATATGATGAGTCATTAACTGACTTATATGACAGATTTGTCAAACTCTTGAATGATCTGTCACTGGTGGACAAGGAATATGACATTGAAGATTCAAATCTTAATTCCTTTTAGCTCTTCCTGAAAGTTGGGATTTGAAAGCTACTATTATAAGAGACAACTATGCTCTTGATGAAACTACTCTTGATGAAATTTATGGAATGCTCAAGACTTATGAACTTGAGATGGATCAAAGAAGCAAGAGACATGGGAGAAAGTCAAGGACAGTTGCTCTTAATGTTGAGGAGGAATCCCCCAAAGTCATAAAGTCTGATTTAGAATCATCAAGTTCTGATGATGATGATTCAGAAACTGAAAGTCTACCTGAAGTAGATGATGATGAAGAGATGATGAAGTTGTGTGCTCTTATGGTGAAGGGTATCACAAAGATAGCCTACAGGAAATTCAGAAGGGGAAAGAAGTTTTCCAGGAAAGGTAAAAATCCTGATAAGAAGGGCTTCAGAAAATCTGAAGGCAAATGAGGAAAGTTTGACAGAGGAGATTACTCAAATGTCAAATGCTGCAACTGTGGTGAGAAAGACCACATATCTCCTGACTGCAAGAAAGGAAAGAGTGATAAAGGCAAGGGTCTTGTCATAAAGAAGAAAAGATGGACAGACACTTCAGATTCTGAAGATGAGGAGAACTATGTCTTGATGGTAAATGTTTTTAGCAGTTCCGATGCTGCTGAGTTAAAGGTGCCTCAAACAACTTATGCCTTCCATACTGATGATATTACTGAGTTGGGATTATATCTTAAAACTATATTTATTAGCTATAGAGATCAAACTTTAACATGTGAAAGATTAACTTCTGAAATTCTTGCTTTTAAAAAGAGGAATGATTATCTAGAAAAGGAGTTAGTTATGTTCCATCAAACTCAGAAGGATAGAGATGATGCTTTCTATGTTAGAGATGAAGTGCTAAAAATGAATAAATCTCTAAAAACTGAGTTAAAAAATGAGAGAGAGAGATTATCAGGACTTGGACTAACTCTGGCAGAACAACTCAGGATATACTAAGTAGTGGAAACTGGAAAGAGGGCTTAGGTTATGGAGATGAGAAAAGTGAAAAAGGAACTGAAAAAGTTAAGCCAATTATTGTTAAAAAGACTACTAAGCCAAAGGTAAATCCCGTTAAATTTGTAGCTAAAACTGTAAAGTCTGATTCTGAAAAGATGAAAGACATTGAGAAAGAAGTGATAGCAGAGTTAACTTCTGATAAATTAGAACAGGATAAACCAACTGAAGTTAATGTAGGCTTAATGACAAAGAAGCAGCTTAAACATAAGCTGAAAGAGATTACCAGTGTAAACAAGGTAAAGGTAGCTAGGAAAAATAGGAATGGAAAGGAAGGTGTGAATAAAAGCAACAATTATATGCCTGTTCCTAATGCTCCTAGAAAGAAATGCTATAACTGTGAAAACTCTAACCATCTGGCTTCTTTTTGCAGGAAGAATAAGAATATAAACTACTTACCTTCTAAGTCAGGAGTTAAGAGTCAGTCTGTTAGGTTTAAGCCACAAAATCCTTGTTTTCATTGTGGTAGTATATGGCATTCCATTTATACTTGTAAGGAATATCATAGTTTGTACTCTGATTATTATCAGATAAAACCTTCTTTGAAGAAAGTTGCTTTAATTCTTTCTAGTGTAAAGGATAATGCAAAGTCTGATACTGTTAATACTGATAAGAAAAATGTTAGCATAAACTCTGATGTTAAATCCGCTGCAAATGGTAACAAACTTAAAAAAGGCCAAAGGAACCAAGCAAGTCTGGGTCCTTAAAACTAACCATTAATGGTCTTTGTGATTGCAGGGAAACAGGAAGAACATTCTAGTTCTGGACAGTGAATGTTCAGGACATATGACTGGAAATAAAGCCCTGCTATCAGACTTTGTGGAGAAAGCTGGCCCAGGAGTTTCTTATGGAGATGGCAACATGGGAAAAACTCTAGGATATGGCAAGATCAATCTTGGGAATGTCATCATTGAAACAGTAGCTCTTGTCTCAGGACTTAAACACAATCTGTTGAGTATAAGTCAAATCTGTGACAGAGGTTATCATGTGGATTTCTTTGAAGAACACTGTGAAGTTATAAGTAATTCTACAGGAAAAGTAGTTCTGAAAGGATACAGGCATGGTAACATTTATAAAGCCAGACTTTCAACAAGTACTGATGGTTCTGCAATATGTCTGTGGAGTAGAGCATTAATTGAAGAAAGCTGGAATTGGTACAAGAAACTCTCTCATTTAAATTTCAATAATATAAATGAACTTGTAAAGAAAGATCTTGTGAGAGGACTGCCAAAAATAGTATTTGCTCCTCATGGCCTTTGTGATTCATGTCAAGATGGCAAAACAAAGAAAATCTTCTTTCAAGAGGAAAACTGAGTCATCAATTCTTGAGCCTTATCACCTACTGCATGTTGATCTATTTGGTCCAGTCAATGTCATGTCTATTGTAAAGAAGAAATATGCTATGGTTATAGTGGATGAATACACAAGATACACTTGGGTGTATTTCTTGCACAAGAATACTGAAACAGCATCTACTCTAACTGATCATGTCAAACAGCTGGATAAATTGATCAAAGATTCTGTTAAAATAATAAGGAGTGATAATGGCACTGAGTTCAAGAATTCAATCATGGTAGAGTTCTGCAAAGATCATGGAATCAAACAGGAATTTTCTGCACCTGGAACACCACAGCAAAATGGAGTTGTAGAAAGAAAGAACAGGACTCTCATTGAAGTTGCACGAACAATGCTTGATAAAGCAAAGCTACCAACCTATTTTTGGGCTAAAGCTGTGCAGACTACTTGTTTTACACAATATGCTACACTTATAAACAAGCATGGAAAAACACCATATGAGATGGTGAAGAAAAAGAAGCCAAATCTGAAATACTTTCATGTATTTGGTTGCAAGTGTTTCGTTCTTAAGACTCATCCTGAACAGCTGTCAAAATTTGATCTAAAAGCTGATGAAGAAATTTTTGTTGGATAGCTACTTTTCACAAAAGCCTTCAGAATCTATAATTTATGAACAAGAGTTGTCATGGAATCTATCAATGTCTCTTTTGATGATAAGAAGATTACTGGACTTGAAGATTTCGATGATCATGATCAATTAAGATTTGAAAATGAAGATTTAAATTCTGATTCTGGAAATTCTGATGACTTAAATCCTGATCCTGTAAGTTCTGATGAATTAAGTTCTGATGTCGTTGAAACTGTGGTAACAACTCCAAAGAAAAATGGACTTGTCCAGGGGGAGCAAGCTGAAGAAACTACCACATCTCATGACTCTTGAGAAGCATCAGAACCTGTCACTGGCTCTTCAAGTTCTGATTTATCTAGTTCTGATGAGCCAAATTCTAATAATTCTGGAAGCTCTGATTCTTCAACTCCTGAAAAATCAAATTCAAATTCTGAAGTCTCAGAGAGCATAACTACAGGGGGAGCATCAGAAAATGCTGATGGAGACAGCATGGATCATGGGGGATGATCCAGTTCTAGAGATCAACTTCCATCTGCAAGGAAGTGGACTAAAGCACATACACCTGATTTAATCATTGGAGATCCTGAAGCAGGTGTCAGAACTAGAACTGCAACTTCAAATGAATGTCTCTATCATTCCTTTCTATCTCAGACTGAACCAAATAAAGTGGAAGAAGCTCTTCAAGATGTTGATTGGGTGCAAGCAATGCAGGAAGAGTTAAATAATTTAGAAAGAAATAAAGTCTGGACCCTAGTGCCAAGACCAAAGAACAGATCAGTTGTTGGTACAAAATGGGTGTTCAGAAACAAAAATGACAGTGATGGCATAATTACAAGGAATAAAGCAAGACTGGTTGCTAAAGGCTACTCTCAACAGGAGGGTATTGATTATGATGAAACATTTGCACCAGTTGCTAGATTATAGGCCATTAGGATCTTTTTGGCTTATGTTGCTCACAAGAAGTTTAAAGTCTTTCAAATGGATGTGAAAAGTGCTTTTCTCAATGGAGAATTGGAAGAAGAGGTATATGTTGAACAACCTCCAGGCTTTGTAGATCCTAAATTTCCCAATCATGTCTACAGGCTTGACAAAGCACTTTATGGCCTCAAGCAAGCTCCAAGAGCATGGTATGAGACTTTAGCTCAATTCCTTCTGGAAAGTGGATTTCACAGAGGTACAATTGACAAGACTTTATTCTACCTCAACCATTGAAAGGACTTACTTTTGGTACAGATATATGTTGATGATATCATATTTGGTTCTACTAATTCCAAACTGTGTGAGAAGTTTGCAAAGCTAATGCAGTCAAGATATCAAATGAATATGATGGGAGAACTCAGCTATTTTCTGGGCCTTCAAGTCAAGCAAACTGAAGAAGGCACTTTTATCCGTCAATCCAAGTATACCAGAAATTTACTAAAGAAATTTGGAATGCAATATTGTTCAACTGCATCCACTCTCATGGCCACTGCAACCAAGTTAGATAAGGATACTGGTAAATTAGTAGATATTACTAACTACAGAGGTATGATTGGCTTATTACTCTATCTAACTGCAAGTAGACCTGATATCATGTATGCTACATGTCTTTGTGCAAGATTTCAGGTTGATCCAAGAGAACCTCACTTATTAGCTGTGAAAAGAATTTTTCAAGTACCTTAAGGGTACAGCTGATCTAGGATTGTGGTATCCTAGGGAATCAGATTTTAAGCTAATTGGTTACTCATATGCAGATTTTACAGGATGCAAAATAGACAGGTGAAGCACTAGTGGAAGCTGCCAATTTCTTGGAGGCAGATTGGTTTCTTGGTTTAGCAAGAAACCAAAGTCAATTTCCACATCAACTGCAGAAGCAGAATATATTGCTGCAGGAAGCTGTTGTGCACAGATTCTTTGGATGAAGAATCAGTTACTGGATTATGGGTTAGAATTTTCTAAAATCCCTATTTACTGTGATAATCAAAGTGCTATTGCTATGACAGGTAATCCAGTTCAACACTCAATGACAAAGCACGTCAGCATTAAGTACCATTTCATAAGGGAACATGTGGATGAAGGTACAGTGGAATTGCATTTTGTTCCCACAAATCAACAGCTAGCAGATATCTTCACAAGACCACTATGTGAAGCTACTTTTATAAGATTGGTAAATGAACTTGGAATGGTTTCAGGTTCTTTCTCTAAATCGGCTTAGTTTTTATTCTCATGCATCAGACTTTATGATCAGTGTTTACAGACTGCATTAGCTATATGTAATCCGTGCTTAATTTGACAATTCATAAAATGTTGATTGTTATCTGATGTGGATTTTTATACTCTGATAAGTGTTTTGAATGTTCTGTGGCTATTCAATCCAATGAGGATAACTGTGCTAGATGCTGACCTAGTAGTCTTTAACATACTAGAAATCCCATGTTTAAATTAGTTGTTTATGTGGAAACTCATTAACACAAGCAGATTCTGATATTGAGCTTAGTAAAGTTTACTTTGTGTATCTTATTACTAAGTCACAAACTAGATTTTTGTTTCTTATCTGTCAAATTCTGATGTCAGTAAATTTTAAGAATGAACTAAGTGCTGATAAGCCTCACTTATCAAAAGAAAAGAAAAGAAAAGAAAAGAATAAAAGTCAGGTACTCCTTTGAGATCTAGAGTAAAATTGTGGAAGGAAAGACCCAAGTGCATTGTTGTTATTAAGTAATATGCATTAGAAAAGCAAAAAAAATTCTTGGTCACTTTTCACACTCTATGATTACTGGAGAAATACTCTGATAACAGCATAAATTCTGATAAGCAGTCGTGACCCACTTATACTGAGAAGCCACTGTAAAAAGGAATTTCAAAAGATGCATAAAATGAGCACAAACAGTTGAGGTGGACTCTTGCATAAATTTGTTCTACAGTAGACATCATGACTGATGACAGATTTTAAGCATTTTTCTGAGTTATGCCTTATTTCTAAGATGTACAGAAGTTGATCAAACTTTAATCTTTATCTGATATTTTGCTGAATATCACTTTCACTCCATAAGAATGATAAAAATTACTGTGGTGATTAAGTTTTTTTTGACAAACAGTTAAGTGTCATTTGCATAAATTCTGAGGACAAGTTCTGATGGAAGTTCTGATGATTAAACTCTGAAGAAAACAAGTCAGTATTTGTATGAAGAATCACAGAAAAAGATATTCACTTTTTGAGTACAGAGCCATGTTCTGATGACTGTTAAAAATCTGATATAAGTTAAGTTCTGATATTAAATCCTGATGGAATCCTTGATGCTTACATGGCATTTTTCTTTACTTGACTTATTTGTGGCAAAATCTGAAATAGTCATATTTAAATCAGAATAAATTTGGGTGAGATAAAAACAGTCATAATCATTATGGGTTAGTGGTTAACTTGTATGTCCTGAAAAACTGCATGTGCACGGTAATTATTGCTTATTTTATGTGTCCATTAACTCCTGCTCTAACCGTTTATTGACTGTTCACACGGTGCCAGGTGTAAAGTGTATATCATGCTTCAGAAATATAATTGTTGAGTGGAGACAGTATATATGGGAGTTCAAAGATTTTCTAATCTTTTACTTACTTTTCTATTCTTAATCTATTTTACTTTCTCTCTCTCTCTAATATTCTCTGAAGCATTTTCTTTCAGGACTTTTAACAAACACTTTGCAAACACTCTCTTTCTCACTTAATTTCTTACAGAGATGGCACCAAAAGATGTAATTTTCAATGGAGCTAAGTCTGTTACTCTACCTCCACAAAAGAGAAGGAAGATGATTCTCAGAGATGAGTCTGAGAGTGAAGAGGAAACAATTGAAGCACGAGTTCATGCATCTGAACCTGTGATAATTGAAGCTAAGAATGTTACTTCTCAGAAAGAGAAAGTAGCTCAAAGTTCTGATACTTTGAAAAGGAAATCTGTAAATTCTGATGTTGCTGAAGTAACTCCTTCATTGGCAAGGAGATTGAAGAAAATAAAGGCTCGGAGGTATTTGGTTAAGGCTATATCAGAAGATACTGAAGAAGTTGAGGAAGGGGATCAGGAATCTCTGATCTCACAAGAACCAATTATCATTGAAGCTCTTCCAGCTCAAGCCAAAGACACTACCCCTCATGTCTCTCCTATTAAAGCTACAAATGATGCTAAAGAACAAACTGATAATTCTGAAATAGATATTCATAATTTGAATATACCTGAAGTTCTTTATCTGGAAGCTCCATCTACATCAAAGACACCAGCTCTGGAGATAAATTCTGCTGATTAGAATTTAGATGATGTTTTTCCTGAATCTCCAGTTGCTTCACACACTGTTGAGCTATCAGAACAGAATGAGTCTTCCTCAAGTTCTGATGACAGTGTTTCTGTTGAGACTCCAGTACCTACTCTGGGAAAGGAAGAATTGGTGAAGAAATTTGTTGAAAAGGAAGCACCTATTCCTTGGGAGGATACTCACAGAGGTGTTGAGTGGACCAAGAAGTGGAATGAATCAGATTTTATTCCATGTTCTAAAATTCTGACAGAGCATATTGCAAAAGCTGATGAGTTACTCACAAATGCTGATTTCAAGACACAACTCAATATCACAGCTCTGTCTACAAAACATCTTCAAGGTCTACATACTTCTACTCATGAAAAGGTTGATACACTCAGGGAACAAGCTGATAAGTTCAATCTACAGATCAAGCTTGATAAGAACAGGTATATCAGACCTAATTCTAAAAAGGGTGCATCCATTGAGAAAACTCAA